>NC_047512.1:18718296-19089546 GCF_902827115.2 Pseudochaenichthys georgianus
TCTCAGGGGGCCGGGCTCGAGGGCGAAGACCACGGCTCTCAGGGGGCCGGGCTCGAGGGCGAAGAGCAGACAGCTCCGGAGGCCGGGCAGGACCCGGTGTCGTTCGAACAGGAACCGGAGCCAGTGGGACAGGCTTCGGCAGGATCCCCCACGGAAGAGGACCAGGAGTTGGCAGGACCCCCGGCGAGACAGGTGATGGTGGGGCCTCCAACGGAACAGGACAAGGGGTTGGCAGGACCCCCAGCAGAAGAGTTGTCGGCGGGACCCCCAGAGGAACAGGACATAGGATTGGCAGGACCCCCGGCAGGAGAGCAGTCGGCGGGACCTCCAACCGGACAGGACAAAGGGTTGGCAGGACCCCCGGCAGGAGAGTAGTCGGCGGGACCTCCAACGAGACAGGACAAGGAGCTGGCAGGACCCCCGGCAGGAGAGCAGACGGCGGGACCTCAAACGGGTCAGACATACGATTGGTAGGACCCCCGGCAGAGGAGTAGTCGACGGGGCCTCCAACGGGACAGGACATGGAGTTGGCAGGACCCCCAGCGGAACCTCCAACGGACTAGGACATTGGGTAGGGACTTGAGACATGACTCGAGAGGGGAACTAGAGAGGGAACTCCAGAGGGGACTAGAGGAGAGACTAGAGGAGGAACTAGAGGAGGTTCTAAAGGAGGAACTAGAGGAGGGAACTTGAGAGGGGACTTGAGAGGGGAACTAGTGAGGGGACTCGAGGAGGGACTAGAGAGGGGACTAGAGGAGGGACTAGAGCAGGGACTAAAGGAGGGACTAGAGGAGGGACTAGAGGAGGGAACTCGAGAGGGAACTCGAGAGGGGACTGGAGAGGGGACTCGAGAAGTGACTAGAGGAGGGACTAGAGATGGGACTAGGGAATTGACTAGAGGTGGGACTTGAGTAGGAACTAGAGATGGAACTCGACAGGTGACTCGAGAAGGGACTCGAGAGGGGACTCGAGAGGGGACTGGAGAGGGGACTCGAGATGGGACTAGAGAAGGGACTAGAGAAGGGACTAGAGAAGGGACTTGGGAAGGGACTAGAGAAGGGACTTGGGAAGGAACTTGGGAATGGACTAGAGGAGGGACTAGAGGAGGGGCTCGGGAAGGGACCAGAGGAGGGACTAGAGAGGGGACTAGAGAGGTGACTAAAGGGGGGACTGGAGAAGGGACTAGGGAAGTGACTAGAGGAGGGACTTGAGAAAGAACTTGAGAAAGGAATTGAGTAGGGACGAGAGAAGGGACTAGAGAAGGGACTATGGCAGCTGGGACCAGGACTGGGGCCGGAACCATGGCTGCTGGGGCCAGAACTGGGGCTGTAACCATGGTTGCTGAGGCCAGAACCAGGGCCGGAACCATGGCCGCTGGGGCCAGAACTGGGGCCGGAACCATGGCTGCTGGGACCGGCACTGGAGCCGGAGCCGCTGGAGTACGGGCTGGAATCCTGGCTGGAATCCTGGCTGGAATCCTGGCCTTGCATCTTCCAGAGACCTTTTGGAGGCTCCGTGGACCTCCAAACGCCAGACGGGTTCCTGAGAAAAGGTCTGAGGTTGGAACTGGAGCCGCTGGAACCGGAACAGAGGCCTGGACCATGGCTGTGTGGGCCAGGTAATCGAGCAAGGAAACATAGCTCTGCGGGCCGGTACTGGTGCATGGATCCATGGCTGTGGAAACCGGAACTGAAGCCGGGATCATGGCTGTTGGAGCACGGGCTGGAATCCTGGCCCTGCGTCTCCTAGAGGCTTTTTGGAGACTCTGTGGACCTTCAACAGGACAGTAGTCGGATCCCAGGAAAGGGTTAGAAGCTTGTGATAATTCTTCAGGGCTACTTGTAAAGGTTTGTAGCCACTCAGGCAACAAGCTCCTGAGCCAGGGCTTGCGAGCAACCTCCCGGCGTGCCTCCTTCAAAGCAGCCTCTTTACCCCGTCTAGATGAGGCATTCTTCCAGGTGTAAAAAATGTACTCCAGAGAGTACCCAAGACATTCCGCCTGTGGGGCCAAAACATTAAAATCTGCTGAGTCCAAATTTGGTCGGTTCATTCTGTTACGCTTGGGTGAAGCAGGTAGGACTCAAATGCAGAATTTTAACGAAAAGCGAGCTTTATTAAATAATATAAAGCTGTGGCAAAAAAGGCAGTATCCAAAATATCCAAAACCAACGAGCAGCACAATGAACACAGACCGTGGAATAACATGGAGGGGAAACAATAAACCGATATGGAACACAGGGGAAGACTAGACTAAATACACAGAAGGGTAATTACAGAACAAGACACAGCTGGGCAGGGGAGGAGAAACACAAGAGCCGCGTTCACACTGCGGTACTTTTCCCACAAAGGTTCATGCGAACTTAGTTCATGATCGCGTTCACACCAAAAAGAGCCGGTACTAAAAGTAGTTCATGCGAACCTTTTTACCCCCTCGAAAGTCCCTGCTAGAGAGCAGGGACTTTCGAGAGGCTCTTTTTTGAGAAAAGAGCTATATTCCTGATTGGCTGGGCGAATTGCAAACCACGCCCCGTAAAACTCCCAAAAAGTGTTGTGAAGCCGCCATTTTATTATCCTCGCATTAGCATTATTAGCATTAGCATTAGCCCAGCGCAGAAACGCAGAGAGACTAACTTATGGCAACACAAAATAAAACATGGGAGCGGTGGAGATGAGGAGGTGTCGGCGTTCTGGCGATTTACTCGGAAGGCTTCAGTAGAAGCTGCTGGGACTCCCAGCAGCTTCTACTGAAGCCAGTCCCCAACTCCGGGGACTTCCGGCCGGGGACTTTGGGCGGCAGTATACGCCGTGAAATGGTTTGCGGCCTGCCAGTAAACCCAAAGCAGAAGAAGAAGAAGTGACGTCAGCGGCTTCATTTGCCTAATCCACCCCCAGGGACTTTTTCATGCGAACTAAAGAGTTCGCATGAACTAAGTTCGCATGAACCTTTGTGGGAAAAGTACCGCAGTGTGAACGCGGCTAAGGACAACAGGTGAACACAATTGGGTAATCAGGGAGGGAAACAGACAGAAAGCAGACAGGCAGGAAACGGGGGTGAACACTTTACACAATAAAACAAGAAACCCAAAGACAAGAAAAACACCAACACAGACAAAACTACAAATGTGACATAACATGAGAATCGTGACACCATGTGGGCTTTGAGGGTAAGACGGTTAGCCAACATCCTTTGGTTTGCCGTTTTATGAAGGGAACTCGCAGGCTCCTCCCTGTCTCCAGGTCGCTGGTGCCCTTATGGGACCTGCCAGTGGTTTTAAATGGGCTCAAAATGACCCCATTTGAACCCCTGGAAGGATCTGACATGAAACATCTGTCACTCAAGACAGTGCTGTTACTGGCCCTGGCATCCGCCAAGCGGGTCAGCGATATCCATGCACTGTCTGTACATCCCTCATGCACTCAGTTCGCCCCAGGGCAAACGAGAGTGTTGTTGAAACCCAACCCTGCCTTTACACCAAAGGTGGTTGGTTCGTGTACCCCAATTGACATTGAGGCATTTCCCCCGCCGCTGGTTTCCTCCGGGGAGCAGCAGCAGGATCTGTTGTGTCCAGTCCGGGCTTTACACACATATATGGACAGATCAACAGAGCTTCGTCTTAATGACCAACTCTTCGTGTCCTGGGCTAATCCTCACAAGGGTAAACCTGTTACTAAGTAACGGCTCTCCCACTGGATCGTGGAGGCGATTGCTTTGACCTATACGAGTCAGAATCTGCAAGCACCTTCGGGTCTGCGGGCTCATCCAAGACATCTGTGCAGCGGCAAGCTGGTCTTCGCCGCTCACTTTTGTCCGCTTTTACAGGCTGGACGTCTCCGCTCCAAGCGTGGCCCGAGCAGTGCTGGGCACCTTGTTGAGTCGGGACTCCACCTGTTAAATTCTGGTTGATCGGTGATCTTCGAGATAAGCTCGTCTGACAATACGGGAGCTACAATATCCCATAGTGAGACATCGAACGGAGTGTTATGAATGAGAACTATAGGTTACTTACGTAACCCCATTGTCAGAGTAACATGTAGTGAGATGTCTCACCAGACGGCCCTCCTTGCTATGGTGAAGCAAGAAGAGGTGCTTATTTTGAATGACGCATGCGTCGTGGTGCAGGCTACTTATAGGGGGTGATTTCCCCTGAAGTTGACGTCAAGATCACCAGCCAATCAGGATTGGCGTAATGAGATTGATGCTTCTGTTTGCTCCGCGATGAGGCGCATCCCTTAGTGAGACATCTCACTTCATGTTACTCTGAGGTCTGGGGTTACGTAAGTAACCTATAGTTCCTTTGCCTGGCCACATCAACCAGCTCTGACTGGGGGATCCCAAGGCGCTCCCAGGCCAGCGAAGAGATATAATCCCTCCACCTGGTCCTAGGTCTACCCCTTGGTCTCTTCCCAGCTGGACGTGCCTGGAACACCTCCCTATAGGGAGGCGCCCAGGTGGCATCCTTACTAGGTGCCCGAACCACCTCAACTGGAGGAGCGGTTCAACTCCGAGTCCCTCCCGGATGACCGAACTTCTCACCTTATCCCTAAGGGAGACATCAGCCACCCTGCGGAGAAAACCCATCTCGACCGCTTGTATCCGCGATCTCGTTCTTTCGGTCATAACCCATCCTTCATGACCATGGGTGAGGGTAGGAACGAAAATGGCCCGGTAGACAGAGAGCTTTGCCTTCTGGCTCAGCTCCCTTTTCGTCACAACGGTGCGATATTTTGAAGTGACCTGTTTAAACTTTTAAATGCACAAAATACACATGCCACGCTGTTTTAGTTCTGAAGAAACTCATTAGTAGCAGCGCAATGGGAGGCAGCATTATGAAGAGACAGCCTATTCATTTGTACTCTATTGTAGCAGTATAAAGCTTCCTGTAGCTGGATAGAGAATTAGCGTCTGACACGGTGCTACAGTGCAGTGTTCGTGCCCTCTCTTTTTGCCACATTCTCCAGAATTCTATCCTCCTCCATGTATATTATATTCATAAAACTGAGACACAAGCATGAGTGCTCCACACTGGTTTCTGCACATCTGTATGTAAACCAGCGGGGCTCGGAGTGTAGATAAGATAGACGCACTGTAGCCATGCACAGTCGCAGCTGTGGGCTGAGTCCCTCAGGGAGCGCTCCACCAGCCACCCTGTAAAAAAGTGCCAGAGCACATCTGGGTCCCAGCAGGTGCTCTGCAGTCCCATGATAGAATGTCCTTTACAGCTAAACCTTTGGACTGATGTCCTTGTGCCATGGAGCTTTTCATTTAGTTTGGAATCAACTTCAAGAATTGGGAATAAGGCCAGAAAATTAAGGATTATTTATGCATAAGGGTTTGAATGCAGCAGCCAATAACAATTGCTCATATCTATTGACGATTTTGATAATGAGATGCAAGTGTCATTCTGAAAGTCACTCTAGGATGCCTGAAGGACAGATATCAGTCCTGTAACAAGTGCTTTTTAACACAATATTCTTTGTGTGTGTTTGCCTTTTTCTTTAAATTAAATAATCAAATGTGGCATGCTGTCCCCTGCCATCCATCTATGCAAATTATAAAACTGTTGTGTCAGGAGTTTTTGGCCTTTGTTTACATTTTTATTGAGGTGCGGAAAGGACAAAACAAGGATAGCCGAATGTCATCCTGTCTCATCATTATTCCGTGCTGCAATGTGCCAATAGCATCAGAGATAAGCAAGTGCAGAGTAATTGCAAAGATAACTTTCATTTAAGCAAGCTCTAATACTTCTCTGTGGTTCTTAATTGTAGATTCACTCTGCAAAATGTCGCTGACCTTCGCATAACCGATTGTTTATCAGTTAAACCATCATATGATATTTGACATTATCTGTGAGGAGCAGTGATAAATGATTGGTTTAGGAGTCACAGCGTCTAATTACTTTCTACAAAAATAAGAAAAACATGTGGGTGATGTGCAAGATGTGCCGCTGAAGAGAACACAACTCATCACAACAATGTGTCACAGTTTGTTTGTTTGTTGTTTAGTAACATTACCTAAAACCTGAAACCTTGGAGCCGTTAAATAAAATGTAAGTGTCTAAGTAAGGGTGTACCACAATATTTGCCATTGTTGTTTGGTAGCTTTCAAAACAGCACCTAAGAGTATTGGGCTGTGCATGTAGCTGAATAGATTAACAAGTAGATTTCAAACTACTTAAGCATCTGTAATGCCTATTGTTCTGTTAAAAAAGTATATGCACAACATAAATTAATCAAACGTTACAACATTTATATCATCGCAATCATCACAACAAGTACATTACGAAAATGTAGACTGTACAGTCAGAGCTGGCAGCTTGCTGCATTTTATGTGATACATAAAGTATTTATTAAAAAGAAAATTGTTTAAACAAGTTTGCTTCTGCCTAAGACAGACAAAGAAAAATGAGTTTAAAATCAATAGAAATAAACTCTACACACTCAATCTAAAAACAAACATTTAGAAATAAAACACGTTAAGATGCATTTCTGGCAAATGAGGGTTCAATCAGGAAAGAGAAAACAAGTAAACAACAATGCAGATGTTGGAGGTAAATAATTCAGGAGTCTTTGTCGTCAGTGCCATTGATGAAATCATGCAAAGATCCCCCTGGGGCAGCCGTGGCCTCGGGCCTGGCGCTGATGGGATCAGGGTGAAGAAAGAGCAGAGCAGCATTTAATGCCATGAAGCTTAAGAGACTAACAGGTGAAGCATTTCAAATATTCTTGTCTTAGTGAATGGTGGTGGTCAGAAGAGTCTGTAAACACATGTTTGGTATTGCCTTGGATAATAACCTAAAGTTGGAGAGCTAGTAAAAAAATAAAATCAGACTATACTGCGCTGAATGATTTATAAATATATAATAGAAGAAGCAACTGCAAAAAACGATGTTCTGCTTGGAAACCAGGTCTAGATCCATCATTGTCATCCCAACACCTTTAATAAAGAGAGGATTGTCTACCGATAATCATCAACCCACCATATCCTGTCCAAACTAGAGAATCATGTGCAGTTTGGGTCCTATTGTAAAATATAAATAGAGCAGTGAAAATGAGTACAATACACAGTGACACATTTATATAAGAAAAAAAATAAGAGGTTTGGTATTGAATGTAAAATAAAGATAACTCCTAGTCTGTCTTTTTATTGTGACATTGACATGCTGATATCCTTAAATGTACACCTTTAAACTTTCACATGACATGGCTATCTTAAATGTATGTTGATGTGATTTTTTATCATCAACACAAGTTCACACAAGTGGGTCAGTTACAGGCTCGGCCGTCCCACTTTGAGGCAGAAAAAAGGTGTTGTGAAAAACTATTTTACACTGAGAGCAGACCCAAGTTTGAAAATAGCTAAGTGGAATATGATTTGAGCTACATTCTTCCACCTCCAGGTCTGAGAAAAACACAGTGTATGTTTGTGCATCTGAATCCTCTTCCCTTCAACTTGTCTGGGCTTTGATTTCTTGACATATTCCCTTGCTGCATTTTTGCTTCAGTGCTCTTGTCTACCATCTTTCTTGTATCCGTCTCCTATCTCATCCCACATGTGCTTCCAGGCAACGCAAGGCTCACAGCCTGCTTTCCATAAAGATAACATTGCTGAGTTAAACAGATGGGGTATAAATGTTTTCTCAATGATAAGTACTGGCTTAGATACACCAAGAGATACAAAAGATTATTCATAGTATCTTGAATTCTCAACTGTTAGAACATGTGTGCATGTAAGACATGTTTCATGTGAATACTTTCATCATGAATATCAGCATACATCCTAATAGGGAAACATTCTCACTCTCTCTCTGAAATGTTTTTTCTCTAATGTGTGTGTCTCTTCTAAATCTAATAGACACAACACCAGTCTAATATGTAATATATAGTATATCTTTAAGCTAAGTTAATGTAAAAATAAAATACACATGCATGTTCCTCATATCAAAATGTTCAGATAAAATAGTATATAGGGGAATTTCTTGCTGACAATGTGATGTATTTTCTATCATGCATAACACTTGAAAAGAAGAAGAAACGTGAATATAAGAAAATATGAAAATAATGGGACAGTTGGTATAATTTCATTTTTAAAAAGTATTAATTTAAGATATGATTGTGCTTCTAAATCCCCGCTGTGGTTGCATTTTTATTCCACCCCGGTATAGTTGTAACTGAATTCTAAGTGTTACTGAACTCCCTGTCAAACACTGTGTGTTGATGAATCTGCTAGTTATACCTAAACCAATATGGGGGCAAGGTAGTGGGTGAAAAACCTTTATAATCCTTGCCCTCAGCAATCCTTTGCACGCAGGCCAATTTCAGTCTGGTTTTATCATTTGGACCTGACAGTTTGCTGTATGTTGAGTGGACCCAATCCATATTGTTTGATATCACTCTTGGCCCACACCCATAACGTATTCCAATCAAAGTTGCTGGAATATGATTTCTAGTGTCAGAGGAAAACCTCGTTTATGTTTGCACTTTTAACATTTCCGCATGGAATATCAATTGAGGAGGCAATTGAGCAACTACTAATCAATTTTATACTAATATGAAAATTGTCACGATAGCCTCCTTAACGACAGGAAATATGATAACTGTACATTCTTAATGTTATCATTTAATTACTTCCAAGACATAAAACAACACCATGGAAATTAAAATGATCAATAGAATGATACATCCTTGATTAAGGAATACACAGAACATTATCTACTGGATGTTTTCTTAAATAGATTTGGTTATTTTTCTAATGTTTCTAAATCAGTGTAATGCTATCTAAGTAACATAACAGAATACTTTGGTTCTGTCTCAATTCTATTGATAGTGTTCGAAAATCACACATCAGCTCTCGACATCTTGTCTAGGCATGTCTGATATGTTTTGAAACCCACCATCCAGCTGCTGCTGATAATATGGTTATTATTTTTCCTGTTTTCACCCCAAATCATTCCCATGTAGCCTTGTCTCAGTTTTTCATTATTCATACATTATATGACATTTGTAAGGGGTTCTAAAAGGTCCAACTAAATGAAATGTCATTTGCCGACAACCTGCAGTAAATCAGCAAAAACATATAAAAAAAGAGGCGAGGCAAAACATAATGGCAGAGCATTTTTAACAATAAGTAGTTCACAGTTAGCATTAAGTTGTCAACGTTATCAATTAAAGAAATGTTACTGGTGCCAAAGGACCTAGAAGTTGGACCAAATTGAAGGCAGCATATGTCTCTCAGTTTTATATTTCTCGACTAAAACAGATCTTTGAATTATATATTTCATAGGACACAGCCGGTCGATCTGCAGCAAAGGAAAATGGTTATGGTTAAGCTTAGTTAAATTGTCAAAATGAAAACGTTTTTCACATAAAGTGTACTGATTTAGGGATGGTAAGTCAAGTATATAATGGTTAATTATATGATCCCTCTAAATCACCTGCAGGAAGACTTCTGATGTAAGTTCAATAGCTCCTTTCAGACATGTTGTTAACATGGGTTAGACGATGGGAGCTGTTAGGGAAGTGCATTTACTACTTTTTTCACCTGCAACACATCAAAGTAAGTGACAAACAAGACAATGCTATCTCGCCAGATGTCAAAATGAGACAAAACTCCATCACTTTTGTCTAATGTAGATTATTTTCAATTTGGCCAGGTAGGTTTGCATGTCTTCAATGTGCTATATTGAACATCATTGGGACATCTTGTTAGCACTCCTTTAAATGAGGCTCATATCACAGGTTGCGGGAGACAGAAACAATCTTGAAAAGCTCCTCCCAGGTTGCGAGAACCAGCATCAGATGAGTGAAGGATCAGCACACCAGCAGTTAGAGGGAAGCCTCAGGGACATGTATAAAATTGGATCTGCCATTTTCTGAAAAATGTGCTGTTGATTTGATACTTTTCTAGTCCAGGTTTTGTTCCTGAGGATGTCCATAATGGTTGATGAAGATAAATTACAGGTGCTTCCCTCCAAAGGAAAAGAAAGGAAAGGAAAAGAGGAGAAAAGAGATGGGGGTTTCCTCATCTTCTTGCACATTCAGAGAAAACCGTGTACATACTATACACAGAGCATTAGCCCATTGCAGAATAGATCATAAGAAATACTTATTAAAGTGCAATGCTAGACATTTTAAATCTTCATAGATTATTTTGATGTCCCAGGACAGTTTGTTCGATGTCTGTGAACTTGCATCAGTCCTTCCTGAAGCTAGAAATCAGCGGCCGAAACCTTGAAGTTGTGATGTCACTGGGGTGTAAATTCAAGGCAGGATTTTAAGGGCGTTGACTACGTGCAGCCATGCTAAGTTCACACCAGAATGAAATTAAAATGCAAACTCTGTGAAGCAGAATGTGACCCTCATTTGGGTACAAACATTTACGACTGCACAAAGTCAGCACGTTATTCAAAGTCAGCTTTCGTCTTAACTTTCCAAAAGCTAAAGAATAAGCTTGGCCATTTCTAAAATGTGTGACATTACTCTTTGAAAAACACAACCATAAAATGAGTTTGTTAGTTTTGTGTAGTGTTAAAAAGCACTAGGCTTCCTTTTAACTAGCCCAGTTGATGCCAATGGGGGTTAAATGAAAGAGAGATGATGCCCTTATGATACGTTAAGCTAAGACTTAGTTATTCTTCAGAAAGGGTTGTGTTTACCCATGCGAGCACACAGATAAATCCTTATTTGTCTGCTTGTGCGTGTCTGTGCCTTGTATAATTTGCAGTGCTGATGTGTGTGAGTGAGAGTCTGTGTTGTGCTGTGGTGGTGGCTGACAGCCTTATTGGCATTTTCTACGGTGATTTTTATGAGCTTACTCTATTAGAATCACAGAGGGCTTCCATCTAGTCGGCAGCAGCCTGCATGCAAAGGAAGGGTCCCTGGAGACTCTGTTTACCAACCAAGTCGGATTTGCTGCTCTCATACGCAGCCAGGCTAAAGCTCAGCTACCCAGCAACCCCCTCCAGTATCCCCCCCCCGCCCAACACACACACACCCCTCGCCCCTATCCGCCGGTCCTTCAGGCTTTCATTTTGTCGCTCATCCTTAGTTTGCTTTACGCCAGAATCCGTTCAAAACTTTCCAGACTGCGGGCTTTTTATGTAAATCTTGTGGCACAAAAAATGCCGCCATGGTTACAAGCCAAATCGGCATCCTTAAAAAAAACAAAGAAACATGAAAAAAGAGACACTTCAAAGAGAATTGTTTAAGTCTTCAAATAACAAAATTGAAAAGGGGTTGTATTGTTGCTTTGACAAAGTAGAGGGAGGGACTTCAACAGCTTGTTAATAAACATTGAATTCAGGCCATTTTGCCTGAATAAAAGATTCCTCCCTATGCTTAAAAAATAAATAAATATTTGTAAGTTAATTTTCATTCACTGACGTGTTTCAAGAGTCTGAGTGTGTGGTGGGATTTGCCATGTGCGCTTATAGTCTTTATTTCTGTCTCAGGCTAACTAAATCTTTCTCAGAATGTGAAATAAATAGTTGTCTCTAAGAATTGCTTCTTGATGATACAGAAAACAATCCAAAGACAAAACAACAGGGGAATGTGTCTGTCTCATCTACGCAGCTCTTGGGGAAAGAAACTTCTTACTGTTAAAAAGGTTATTCAACAACACTGTTCTTCTGCTGATATGAACATGTAACTTGTTACTTTTCTTCAGCAAACATACACCATATGAGTGAATAGACTCACAATCATTTTGAAACTGTTTTGAAGATGTGTGGGTGACTCACATGAGAATATAAAAAACAGCAGTCAAATTGAAAGCATCGTCTTGACTTTTATTTTCCATAAGTGCACCTAGTGTCAAATGCCAATCGTATAAAAAAAAGCATTTACCTTGCAACAGAAACAAACCTCAAAAGCGCAAATGAATTCTACACTTCATGGTAAGCTTTGTTTATCACTTCCTTTTTTTGGCAACCAATGTTTGGAGTTTAATTCTGCAACACAAACTTGGCTCTGTGTTCATTCGCCCCGGCCTCTCTATTTTCTCTCATTATGAAGGTTGGACCTGCCAACACATTGAAAGCAATAAAAAGTGAACATCAACCGTCAATAAGTCAGGGATGGCACCGTACCAGACATCAGGGGCCTCATTTATAAAGGGATATATGCTCAAAAAATGGCGTAGGCCAGTTTCTACGCAATGTTTCCGATTTATAAAATACTAACTTGATGGGAAAACATGCGGTCCTCCACGCAAACTCTAACCCATGCGTACGCACTAAGCACAAAAACGGGAGAGACGAGAAACTGCGACACCGTTGGCAGAAGGAAGAATGGAGATAAATATGTGGAAATAATACCATAAACAAAATGTTACCTCTCATTTATCATATGAAGAATTCATTTTCAAACATTGATTAAAGCAATCTTAATTAAACAAACACCTGTTTGAGACTAATCAGTGCACACAAAAACATAACTTGGAGAAATAAATAAATACGGATATGTTATTTAAAACCACCTCGAATATGTTGTGTTAATGTTATGAAATGTTTTCTCATAAATGATGCGGTTTTGCATTTCTATAGGTTGTACGAGCATGGTTTTACATACTACCATGTTTAATCATGTTTTATGCCGTTTGCTAAGACTTGATAAGTCGCTCATAAAACACAGGAGGTATGGAAACTAAGAACACCATATGTGGTAAATTGTACAGCTAATATAACACAACACATTCGTTGTATTTCCTCTAACTGGTGGATATAGAGTTGCTGCAGTGGAGACGCTGCACACAGCTGATCGACAGCTGGGACACAAACCACCAAATACGAAAACATAATTCAGATCCAGTCGTCATGACTCCTCTCCGGAGGGATTCCCCGATCACTTCCTACAGTTTCTCATCAAGGGGGGGTCTCCTGTCCCCGGTACAAACACACTGCCTGAGGAAGGCTATGTGTATGTTTATTGTCATGAACCTTTTTCGGACCACTTATTTATTTATTTTGGTGACGATTCGACCTCCATGCTGCTACTCTGGTTCAAACGGCATCCACCAAACAATATGATTTATCTCCACCTCCCCAAAATAACCAAAATCTGACACGGTGTGAGATGTCTTTTTTAGCTGTTCTGTCGTCATTTCCTGCGATCTTCTTCATAAAGTCAAAGTCAATCAGTCAGAATTAATTAATGAATTAATGAATGGGCGTTTCTTTGACTAATATGGGCGTTACGTGAAGCCCGCAAAAGATGTACCAATCCTGATTGGCTGGTGATCTTGACGCTAAATGCAATGTAATGTAATAATTTATATTGACTATGTCGAATTTCTCCTTGAGATACAGTAATTGACTGTGACAGACAGATAACTTAAATGGAGAAATGTGATGTTTGTAAAGTACAGCTATTTGAATGTAACTGTGTACTTTGAATTTTGAATAAGAAGCAATCCAGGCGATCAACCGGATCCTGTGTATAATTATTGCTGCTGCACTTTTCTGTTTTCTACAGAAATCATTTATTGTTGCTGTGGTACCCAAGCTTTTGGGACCCATAACAAAAAAATGTGTGCAGCTGAGTATCAAGAACTGTGCTTCAAATAGTGATAGGTTTAATTGTAGTGCTCCACCTGTATATATGTATGTTTGTTTGTTCATTTGAGTAAAGTTCCATTGTGATTGACATAATTGTTGTTTTCTATGGTTGCCAATTGACCCACAGTCAATGGTTCATGAACAGTTCATGAACAGTTCATAGCCAGCCATTGAATTATATTCAATGACTGGGTATGAACTGTTCATGAACGGTGCATGAAGTTGTTATGAACAGTTCTTGATATGTTCTTGGTTGAAAACTGAATATCGCTACACACTCACTGAAAACTCCATTTCATGAATTGTTCATGAACCATTCCAGCACAGGAGTTTCATGAGTAGTTCATGAACTGCCCTAGTGCCATTTAATGTTCATGTCACTTTCATGAACAGTTCATCAACTTTGTTATGAGCTGTTTATGAGCTGTTCATGAATATGGTTCACTGATATTTCATGAACTTTTCATGACAAGTTCATGAACAGTTCACTATCATCTCACTGGGGAAAGCACGGACTGGACACAGCAAATCCGGCTGCTGTTCCCCAGAGGGACACAGCGGCGGAGGAAATGCCTCAATGTCAATTGGGGTACACCAGAGCTATTTAATAGAAGAGTTACGACACCGGAAGTCCAAAAACGGTTATCGTCACGTGGTTCATGTAGACGAGGATCGTTCCCCGGAAGTTCATGGCGGGCAATGTGAATGCATTGATAACAGGAGATAGAACTACGATTTTTGGTAATTATTAGTGAATAAAGGTTTTGATTTGCAATATTTATACAACAAATCGATATGTGTATGTATTTACATCAATGTTTTCAAAAATAAAATCGAATTTGCTAATATTAAGTGGTAATATTAGGATTAGTGTGAACAACTAGTTTACATGTTAGGCTATCAGTGCCTTGTTAAAGAGCCTGTTGCTGTTTATGTATAGCTTTGAATTCTTTCAAACCAATATTATCTTCTTAAACTTGTATGGTAGTCAGGAGCATCACTTTCTAATGTTTATTGATACATTTAGAGGGAGGGGATCTAAAGTAATGCTTTAAAATTCAGATTGGATTCATTTCTACCATTTTCTTAAATTCATGGTAGTTTCAGTAATCCCCATGGTAACAGAGGACACAAGTTATCTAAATGACTAATGTCATCTTTATGGCTTTCAGAAAGGACAGGTGACCGACAGGATATGATGATGATGATGTTAAATGTGTTGCTTTAGGAACATCCATTGCAAATACATGGAATTCAATAAACATAGAAGAGCATATCATGCAGTTTGTCGGTGCCTTTTCCTCCGTGTTGTCCTGGTTTGCTGTGCTGCCTCCTAGTCGCCACCATGGTTTGCTGTGCTGCCTGGGGATGCTCAAATCGCTCAGAGAAAGGAGTACGAATGTACGGCTTTCCCCACTGACACAGAGCGGAGCAATTTCACGACCAACAGCAACAAAATATGTGATTTATATACAAACACTGCATTTGCACTTTTTCACAAAACGAAAACCACACCATTGGGAGAGCTTAATGTTTTGTTTAATACAAAAAAACAGGGAAAGGCTTGAAAAACACAGAGTTGAGACTCAGGGTGCAGGGTGAGGGTCTCAGTGCAGGTATTCAGGCTCCATTGAACCCCCCTCTGGTTCTTGTGCTGAGAGAGGG
Source organism: Pseudochaenichthys georgianus (assembly GCF_902827115.2). Classification (NCBI taxonomy): domain Eukaryota; kingdom Metazoa; phylum Chordata; class Actinopteri; order Perciformes; family Channichthyidae; genus Pseudochaenichthys; species Pseudochaenichthys georgianus. The sequence goes on from NC_047512.1 coordinate 18,733,512, forward strand.
AGTAACAGACAGGAGAAAGGGTTATACACACCTATATAGCACACCTATTGCCTTGGGGAGATAACGTGTTTACTTATATAAAACAGTAGTATTAAACGTACCTTGTATTTTCACTCTCACTTAAGTCCCTCTCCCTTTGCCATCAATCCAGAATCAGCTGGGCTGCAACATTATACAGACAGGTAATAATCAACAGAATCACAAGGACACAATATGGCTCTGCTAAAAACACTCACTCTTACACACACCAAAGTTATATTTATCTAATATTTAACTCCCTCCACCCCCGCATACAATCCCGTTTAGAAGCCCCTCTTCTCTAATTCAACATGTTGGACGAAATGACATAGAGAGAACGGAATTTACAATTAAAAGGCTGTTCAACGTGTGTTGCTAACTTGCTTCGGTATGCTAGCTTAATCTGTTATCTGTAAACGTTCCCTAAATCTACTAATTTAGGGATAATCCACTGACATCCTTTAATACACATGTTCATTTGAATCAGATGTACTGATAATATCCGCAATATACATCTTTAAACTTCTTCTTACCTTTAAAAGTCCGTCACGAACGGTCTATTATGCTGCAACTCCACAGCTCTGCCAGCCTTGGCGCTAACTTCCGGGGAACGATTGAGAGGCTACACGATCCGCCATTGCTGTAAAAAAGTGGTCCATTGGAGTGAACGGAGATGTCGTAACTCTTCTATTAAATGGCTCTGGGGTACACTAACCAACCACCTTTGGTATAAAGGCAGGGTTGGGCTTCAACAACACTCTCGTTTGCCCTGGGGCGAACTGAGTGCATGAAGGAAGTACAGATAGCGCATGAATGTCACTGACCCGCTTGGTGGATGCCAGGGCCAGTAACAGCACTGTCTTGAGTGACAAGTGCTTCATGTCAGCCCCTTCCAGGGGTTCAAATGGGGTCAGGTTGAGTCCATCTAAAACCACTGCCAAGTCCCATAAGGGCACCAGTGACCTGGAAACAGGAAGGAGCCTGCGAGCCCCTTTCATAAAACGGCAGACCAAAGGATGTTGGCTAGCCGTCTTACCCTCAAAGCCCACATGGCATGCAGCAATAGCAGCCAGGTACACTTTGATTGTAGAGAAAGCTCTGTGTTTATCGATCAAGTCCTGTAGAAATGATAAAATTGCCCCGACAGGACATTGAAAAGAGATGTGTCCTTCTTGAAGGCACCACTCCTCAAACACCCTCCACTTACAGTCATAAAGAGACCTGGTGGAGGAAGCTCTCGCACTCTGAATAGTGTTTATCACCTTCTGAGGGAGTCCCACTGTATTCAGATTGTACCACTCACGGGCCAGGCCCATAGTGCCCAACGCTCTGGGCGTGGGTGAAAGATCGCCCCCCCCGCCTGAGACAATCTGTCCCCGCGTAGTGGGGGCTGCCATGGCTGCCCGCACAGCAGCTGATATATCTCTGCTAGCCCGTACATTGCGGGCCAGGGCGGAGCTACAGTATCAGGATAAGTGTGTGGCGTTGTTCCTTCACTCTGGCCAGAGTTGGGGGTATCAGAGCCAGGGGTGGGAACGCGTACAGAAGGCCCGGAGGCCAATCGTACACGTCCACGCCTAACGGTGCGTTTAAATCGCGCAGCTGACATTGAGCATTTTCTTTTGATGCGAACAGATCTACCGCGGCTCTGCCGTAACGCACCCACAGCTGACTCACAATCCTTGGATGTAGAGTCCAGTCTGCATATAGTGGTGCACCTCTGGACAGTAGCTCTACCCCGAGGTTCATCACTCCTGGTACGTGTGTCGCTCTCAGAGAGAGAAGATGTCTGCCGCTCCATAAGATCAGTTTGCGTGCCAGCATGTGTAACTGGAGAGAACGCAAACCCCCTTGGCGGTTTATACACGATAGTGTGGTCGTGTTGTCTGTCCTCACGAGGACATGGTGCCCTCTGAGAAAAGGCAGAAAGCGTTTTAGAGTGAGGAACACCGCTAAAAGCTCCAGGTAATTTATGTGCGCCCGCTGGAGGTCTCTGTTCCAGAGACCCCTCACCGGGCGACCTTCGTAAATACCTCCCCAGCCTGTCAGACATGCGTCCGTGGTGACCACCTTCCGTGAAAGGACAGCACCCATAGGCACGCCCCGTACTAGAAAAGTCGGGTGCGGCCAGTGACGTAGTGCCATTACGCTTTTCACAGTAACCATTACTCTCCGCGCGCCATGACGCGCGGAGAGTAAGTCCTACGACCAGGATGGCTGATGTCATGAGCCCCAGTAACCGCAGGCATGATCTGAAGAGAACATGTTTGCGCAGCTGGAATTGAGCGAGACAAGCTATGAAAGCTTTCACTCGTTCCGCTGACAGGCGGGCTGTAAAGGGCACCGAGTTCAGGTGTAAACCCAGGAGTACAGTCTGTGCTGGGCACAACATGCTCTTTTCTGTGTTTATTATGAAACCCAGGTTGAGCAGGTGCTTTGAGGACATTTGTCTGCGTAATCTGACTCTGCTCGGCGGGTACTATAGATATAGCCCTCTTTTCTAGAAGTGAGAGAATCTCTCTCTCAAGAATATGGGCTGACTCTCCCCGGGCTTGTGAATACAGAATGCTTGAGAAGCGAGGGGGGGTGACAGCGAATTGGAGTCTGTAGCCCCGTGTTACTGTCTTGAAAACCCAAGCAGATGTTGTGAGCATCTTCCACTGTATGCTCCTTAAAGCCAGCGGAGATGTCACGTCTCTTACCCTCTGAGTCCCTATTTGTTGTGTTATGGGGCCCTCTAGTGTCTGAACACGGTGGTGCCCCATTTCGACAATCCCCACCGATACTGCCCATGCGCGTGACGGTGGTGCCTTCACAACCCCACCGCGTCCCCCCTCCCCCACCCCGTCCCCAGAACTACACATGCTGGCTATTCTGTTTCGCAACATGTTCTCTATGGCACGTCTCTACTGGGAGTTGTAGTTTTAAAAGACGTTTTCGTATTTCCCATAATAAGAAGTTGCCAGTATTAAACTGTGTACATCCCTGGAGGTTTAAGGGATAGGAAACACTCACATTTAAAACATATAATTAATAAATGGGTGAAAATTGCTTGTGCCCATAATGGGCAGTATTAATATATATACCCACATGCCAGCTAAGGTCAGAAGAGCTTTATTTAACAGCTGGTCTTATGTGTGTGACCCCTGTGATGACATTACATTACATTAATTGATAAGCCTGAAACATGCACTTGTCAAGGTTCAGAGGCACATTTTGCAAATATGGCAGTAGCCATCGATCAGCTTAAGATAAGATATACTTTATTGATCCCAAGTTGGAACATTTGCGTTACATCAGCATGTGTAACAGTTAAATATGCAGTTGTGTTTATTTGAAAATCATTTAGTATAATCACACAAATTCTGTGTTTTATATTCAACAATTCTGTGTTCTTTATTTATTGATTGTTCAATACCTGACAATGCCGGAGATGAAATATCTACATACCAGGGTTTCCGTTAGCCGGTAATTACCGGTTTTTAGCTGGTCAAATTTATAAAAAACCGGTAAATTCAAAACCTGACGGTCAAAATGTCTGGTAATAATTAGGGAGGCTCCGATAGATCGGCCGCCGGTCATTATCGTCGATATTCACTCTTAATAGTTTGATCGGTGCTCTCTATAAAGGCCGATCAGGGGAGCTGGATCTGATCGATATGGACATAAACGCAAGTGAAGTTTAACCGGACGCGAGAGAGAGATCAGATCAGCTGCTGAGTCAGACCGAGACACGCAGCTCTGCATAATCACCTGAAGCCCCGCCCTCTGTTTAGCGAGCTGCATGAGAAACTGACGGGCTGTCAGGAGAAAGAAGGAGGGAGAGGGTAAAAGAGAGGCTCCGTTTCTCCCGTGTTATTATTCAAAGTTGATGTAAACTTCTGAATAATGTACGTTATCTACTACAAGTAGTTTGTTTGAATGTAATAATTATGTTGTTTGTGGAATAATTTATTGAAAAATGAATCTGAATTTTTTCGATCTGTTACGATTATAAACTGAAGCAATATAAAAATGAGCATCGTGAACTGAGTTTTAAACATCAGCATATCTGCTCATAGTCCGGTAAATTACCTGCTTACGGAAACTCTGCTACACAACTCTTATTATTATTATTGAAATATGACCGGTAAGTTTCAAATTTGTCCGGTAAAATTAATTCTGCCCGGACATTTGACCGGCGAGAAAAAATCCTAGCGGAAACCCTGCTACATACATCTTATAAGAGTATAATACATTATGTATAATATCAGTTAAAATAAGTGCTTCAACATAGTTAACATTGCTGGAGGTATGCACAAATATTGATAGAGGTCTTGTAATGCACTATTGAGGAACCTGCAACCCAAGTTTTTCATTCAGTGCAGAACTACACCACAGTTGTGTAGGCCTATATGATATGTCAATAAACCTTAGAAAATCATGAAATCTTGAAAGGGATGTGCAAAATAGTCATTACATACAGTCTTTAATTAACTATTAGTAGAGAATAACGAGTAATGAATATACTTTATAGGGATCGTATTAATATCTAATAATAAAAATAATTAAATTCAATAACATGCTTTAACCACCGGGTCTCTCTTTATATCAGCTGTGCACCTTTATGGTGTAAATACAGCCTATCTACCAATTGGATCAAATATAAAAGTGAGCCGAATTAGTGTTGATACTGCAAGGAGACGTATTGTGTGAAAAGAAATGTAAGATGTTGTTTAATGGCTGATATATTTATGATCCACGTCACGTTTTCAGTTCCTCATGTTTGTCTTCTCATCAGGGCTCTATAAATACAGAACTACGGCAGATATGTAATATGCAATGCAGCCGAACCGTGTATTACAATGCCGTTATGTGATGACTTTCAAAGAGAAAAGCAAGCACACTCGGAATAAAGTATTATTATTATTTTTTTTAAATGTTTTCGGTCTGTTTCCGGTATTTGTTAAAGACGATGTGCTGTAAGATGTGAGACTGCAATTGCACAGGGGGGAAATAACTTGGCTATCTTTAGATGCGGATTTTGTTAAACTAATATGTTTAGGCTGTGGACCAACACTATACATTGACGGGGAAGGGGGTAGCAATAAAGATAACACCATTAAACAGTTACACAACATAACAGAAATAATATTGATAGCAGCGTCCCTAGCAACCACCTTGGTAACAATGAAAACGTAATAATCTTCGTAATAACTAGCAAACTAAAGATCATGTACATCCACTGCTCACATAATCTGAAATAACAACTCATATTTCTCGCATCAAATGACATCAAAACGCATTTTAATGGCCAAACTAACTTTAAAATAGGCATTTTCTACCGAGAATAAAACGAATTTCGGCCATGTTTTCTTTTTCTGCAGGGAGAAATTTGAAGATCATGTGACATAGACGCCAGCCATCGGAATGAATGGTGAAAAAAACGGGGTTTGTCAAACAGAGCACATGGTGTAGTCCAAACGATAGCTGGGGATTCTGGGTAGTGTAGTGTCTTCTGCCATCCTTTACTCAGAAAAAATATTTGTTTCTCCGAATCGAAGGGGAAAAATACAAAAGCATTGCACACAATTTAAACCAATCAATGTTGTGTAATTAACAAGGATAACCTGGTGTTTTTTAGTCGATGAGTAGTGCAGATATCACTGTAAAATCAATCGACAGTAAGAGGAATACTTACTTCCGGGTGTACAATTCTCCGTTATCCAATGGGAATGGACGCTCACATTGCCTTTAAGGGCAGCTGGCATAAACGAATGCCGTGCTTCCATGAGCCTCAAATCCCGACGCAGATGGGAATACATTGCAATCAGTTGAAAGCTATTTGCGTCCCTTTATGACGCTGAAGGAGCCTAGGAGCGTCACAATTGGACGCCACGGACACTGACCAAACATCGCTATTGGACGCTTAGGGAGTGAGAGTGTGTTGTCCAGCTCTGTCACAGAGGAGAAAAGGAGGGGCTGTCAGGCCGCTCGCTTCTTCTTCCTCGACTGCTGGCCGAAATTCTGGGTCGGCTGCGCCTGGGCTGCAGCCGGGACCGGAGATTTTCTAGGCCAACTCGCCCTCGTCTCCTGCCTGGGCTGGGGACTCGAGGCGGGCTGCGACCTCTGCTGTTTAGGTATTTTGAACCGAGCAGGGTTCGAGGCAGCTTGGGCGAAGGACTGCCGCTGTGAAGGCAGTGGCTGGACCCTTCGAGGGAGGCAGAGGTGGAGGGCCTCGTCCTCCTTCTTTTGAGACTCGCATCTCCTCTGCATGGAGGCGAGAGCGGAGCCGAAAATCCCCTCGGGAACGATGGGCATGTCAAGCACATCCTCCTTTTCCCGGTCTGGGAGGTTGGTGAGGTTGAGCCATCTAGCTCTTTCCTGCACCACCATGATCCCCATTGCCTTGCCCGTGGCCTGGACGGCGCAGCGTTGGACACAGAGACAAATGTCTGTGACCGCGGCCATCTCATCCAGAACGGCCGGTCCAGGATTGCTCGACAGATCCTCGCAGAGCTCCGCTTGGTATGCGGTTAGCAGCGAGGAAACGTTCAGAGCCCTGGCGGACAACGCTGCGGCTCTGTAGGACCGTTCAGTCATGGTCGACTGGAATCGGTCCTCCTTCGCTGGCAGCGTGGGGTTCCTGCTTGGTGACGGGCCCATCCTCGGTAGGAGGTGGGCTGCCACCAGCGGTTCCATAGGCGGTATGCGGAGCAGGCCGAGCCTCTCCATACCGTCACAGTCTAGGGAGGAGGCACCCTGGATTGGGGCCTTGTTGCTAAAGGGCCGGTCTCTCCACGAGACCTTCACCTCATCCAACATCTCCGGGAAGACCGGAAGGAGTTGCCTCTTTGTCCTTGTTGCTTGGGGAAAATGTTTCCCCTCGTAACGGGACCTGGAGGTCTCCTTGGCCATTTTGGGCCACGGGATGTCTAGCCTGGACGCAGCGTGCTGACACACGCAGGTCCATGCTCAGACAGGGCGAAGCTGGTGTGCTATCGCCCGGGAGAGCAGCCATCGCTCCCGGCTTTGCAGCTTGAGCCGATGACATGAAGATATCATCTTCTTGCTCATCCGAATCAGACAGGAGGAACTCAGAGGCATCCTCTTCGTCCTCCATGTAATCCGATTCCAGGACATCCTCCGCGGGCAAAACCATGGTGAGGTCTAGCCGGGAGCCCCAGCTTGGTAAAGCGTGGGGCTCCGTTCCCGCGTCTCTTGTCGCCACCGGGTCCCGGCCTGACACGGTGCGGGATTCCGGTTCCGCAGCTGCCGCTGTTAATGAGCCCCAGACCGACACATTGAGGGGCTCAATCTCTGCGGCGGACGCCCCCGCGTCTTGATTGCCAGCCGGCAAATCAGTGGACATGAGGGGGTCCTGTCCCGACAAGCTAGCTTGGCGTGCTAACCGTCGGCGGAGGCTCTTTATGGTGAAACGGGCACAATGCCCGCACGAGCCGGGGTTGTCAATAGCCTCCTGGGCGTGTTCCAGCCCGAGGCAGGACGAGCAGACCTGGTGTGAGTCTGTGCCTGATATCTTCAACCCGCAGCCACAGAGTCGAGCCTCCAAGTCCCTGACTCCTCTGGTGTGAGGGAGAGAGGCGTCCATCTTGTTCGCCGCGTGGCGTGGAGAGGACCCGCTCGTAACAGGTACGTCGTAGAGAAAAAAGTGTTACCAACCTGTCTTTTATCCGGAGAAAAAAAAAGGACGGTGTAGGTCTTCTTTCTCAAAGAATATTAACTGGTGTGTTAATATTCTTTAATCCTTTCCTCCTCCGTGAGAAAGAGAAAAGAAAAACGTCCTCACTACCGTGGTGTCGGTAGTGAGGGAAAGCAAGCTAGCGACAGAAAAAAAATCAAAACCTTACCTTAATTCCCGAGGAAGCAACGGCGAGGTCGATTATAATACTAACTGGTGTGTTTGTCACGATCTGTCTCTATGGTGTCTTGTCTAGATCTATTTTTGGTTTTCTGTCTGCAATGTGTTTTGTCTTGTTTGAGTTTGCCCGCTGTGGTCTTCGCCCCTCCATGGACTCTACCTTGCCCCCGGGCTGTCCGCCCGAGAACCCCTCCTTGAACTCTGCCTTGCCCCCGGGCCGTCCGCCCGAGATCCCTTCCTGGTCCTCTGCTGTGCTCCTTGGCGGTCAGCTCAGTCCCGTCCTCCTGACCCCCTCCACCCACCCTGGTGGCCTAGTGATACGTCCCTCCGCTGGACCCCCTCCACCCACCCTGCTTGAGGTTTTGGACTTTTGTGTGGTTTTTTTGGGACGTCTGGGATCCGTCTCTTGAGGGGGGGGTACTGTCACGATCTGTCTCTATGGTGTCTTGTCTAGATCTATTTTTGGTTTTCTGTCTGCGTTGTGTTTTGTCTTGTTTAGATCTGTCTGTGGTTCCCTGTCGTTAGTTTCCCTGGTGTGTCTAATTTACCCGATTGTGTTCACCTGGTGTCCCCGTGTTTTCTCCTCCCTCCTCACCTGTGTCTTGTTTGTATGATTAGTCTTGTGTGTATTTAAGTTCTGGTTTTTCTGTCTGTCTTTGTCGGTTCGTCTTTTGTTGGTGACTGAGTTCACCGGTGAGTGTTCTGTTTTGTCTGTATTAGTTTCATTATCCTTGAAATAAAGGTTTATCAGAGTTATCTGCATTTGGGTCCTGCTTCCTTCACTCAACCGTGACAGTACGAACCGACCAGAAATGGACCCAGCAGATGATCCTTTTGAGGTGGAACTACAACATTTTTCCTTTTATTTGGCTTGCTGCTATGATTGGTGGAAGGGAGCGTCCAGTGTTCTGCAGAAGGAGGCCGCTCTGGTAGAGGCGCACCGGTTGGCTATGGAGAAACCAGACTTGGTGAAATTCTTACCTGGCTGGATTTTGAACTTCCTCTGTGTGTGTAATTTCCAGCATGCTGACTACAAATGTCTCGGTGTGTTCCGTCTGGAGTCAACCCATGCTTCTGCCCCAGTTCCTGCTCCTGTCCAGGAGTCGTATTCTGGAACTCGTCTGGCTTATGGAGGTCCACGGAGTATTCAGGCGGCTGCTAAGAGGAGTCGCAAGGCCAAGCTAGCAGCCCGAGCCCCAAGAGCCATGGTTCCAGCCTCAGTCCTGGCCCCAACAGCCATGGTTTCGACTCCAGCCCCTCGTCTCCGGCCGACGCCAGCTCCCCGTGTCCTGTCGGCGTACCGGCCGACTCCAGCACCTCGTCTCCTGCTGGCTCTCCAGCCGACGCCAGCTCCCCGAGTCCTGTCAGCATACCGGCCGACTCCAGCCCCCCGTGTTCTGTTGGCGAACCAACTCTCTCAAGTCACCCCTCCAGTTCCCTCTCGAGTCTCCTCTCGAGTCTCCTTTCAAGTCACCCCTCCAGTTCCCGCTCGAGTCCACTCTCAAGTCTTCTCTCCAGTTCCCTCTCAAGTTCCCTCTCGAGTCCCCTCTCGAGTCCCCTCTCGAGTCCCCTCTCGAGTCCCCTCTCGAGTCCCCTCTCGAGTCCCCTCTCGAGTATCCTCTCAAGTTTCCTCTCCAGTTCCCTCTCGAGTCCCCCCTCCAGTCTCCTTTCAAGTCACCCCTCCAGTTCCCTCTCGAGTCCACTCTCAAGTCTTCTCTCAAGTTCCCTCTCAAGTTCCCTCTCAAATCCCCTCTCGAGTTCCCTTTCAATTCATCTCTCAAATCTCCTCTCAAGTTACCTCTCGAGTCCCCTCTCGAGTCCCTGTTCAAGACACTTCTCAAGTCCCCTCTCGAGTTCCCTCTCGAGTCTCTTCTCAAGTTCCTTCTCGAGTCACCTCTCGAGTTCCCTCTCGAGTCCCTACTCCTGTCCCGTTGGAGGTTCCGCTGGGGACCCTGCCAGCTCCTTGTCCTGTCCCGTTGGGGGTCCCGCTGACTACTCTCCTGCCGGGGGTCCTTCCAACCCTTTGTCCTGTCTCGTTGGAGGTCCCACCGTCTACTCTCCTGCCGGGGGTCCTGCCAATCCTATGTCCTGTGCCGTTGGAGGCCCCACCGACTACTCTCCTGCCGGGGGTCCTGCCAACCCTGTGTCCTGTCTCGTTGGAGGCCCCGCCAACTACTCTCCTGCCGGGGGTCCTACCAACCCTTTGTCCTGTCTCGTTGGAGGTCCCGCCGACTACTCTTCTGCCGGGGGTCCTGCCAGCCCTATGTCCTGTGCCGTTGGAGGTCCCACCGACTACTCTTCTTCTGGGGGTCCTGCCAACCCTATGTCCTGTGCCGTTGGAGGTCCCGACGACTGCTCTCCTGCCGGGGGTCCTGCCAACCCTGTGTCCTGTCCCGTTGGGGGTCCCGCCGCTGACTCTTCTGCCGGGGTCCTGCCAGCCCTATGTCCTTTTCCGTTGGAGGACCCGCTGAGAGTCCTGCCAATCCCATGTCTTGTTCCATTGGAGGTCCCGCCGTTACCTGTCTCGCCGGGGGTCCTGCCAACTCCTGGTCCTCTTCCGTGGGGGATCCTGCCGAAGCCTGTCCCACCGGCTCTGGTTCCTGTCCGGCCGACACCGGGTCCTGCCCGGCCTCTGGAGCTGTCCCGTCAGCGCTTTCCTGCCCGGCCTCCGGAGCTGTCCCGTCAGCGCCTTCCTGCCCGGCCTCCGGAGCTGTCTGGTCTTCGCCCTCGAGCCCGGCCCTCTGAGAGCCGCGGTCTTCGCCTTCGAGCCAGGCCCCCTGAGAGCCGTGGTCTTCGCCTTCGAGCCCGGCCCCCTGAGTGCCACGGTCTTCGCCCTCCTGCTCGGCCCCCTGACTCTTCCTGCCGCTGCCTTCGCTCTCATGCTCGGCCCCCTGAGTTTGCCCGCTGTGGTCTTCGCCCCTCCATGGACTCTACCTTGCCCCCGGGCTGTCCGCCCGAGAACCCCTCCTTGAACTCTGCCTTGCCCCCGGGCCGTCCGCCCGAGATCCCTTCCTGGTCCTCTGCTGTGCTCCTTGGCGGTCAGCTCAGTCCCGTCCTCCTGACCCCCTCCACCCACCCTGGTGGCCTAGTGATACGTCCCTCCGCTGGACCCCCTCCACCCACCCTGCTTGAGGTTTTGGACTTTTGTGTGGTTTTTTTTGGGACGTCTGGGATCCGTCTCTTGAGGGGGGGGTACTGTCACGATCTGTCTCTATGGTGTCTTGTCTAGATCTATTTTTGGTTTTCTGTCTGCGTTGTGTTTTGTCTTGTTTAGATCTGTCTGTGGTTCCCTGTCGTTAGTTTCCCTGGTGTGTCTAATTTACCCGATTGTGTTCACCTGGTGTCCCCGTGTTTTCTCCTCCCTCCTCACCTGTGTCTTGTTTGTATGATTAGTCTTGTGTGTATTTAAGTTCTGGTTTTTCTGTCTGTCTTTGTCGGTTCGTCTTTTGTTGGTGACTGAGTTCACCGGTGAGTGTTCTGTTTTGTCTTTATTAGTTTCATTATCCTTGAAATAAAGGTTTATCAGAGTTATCTGCATTTGGGTCCTGCTTCCTTCACTCAACCGTGACAGTGTTAGTATTAGCAGTCTTCTTGCGAAGCAGGAAGGGTAGCCGGCGAGCGCCCGTTGACCGAAATTTAGATTTGGGTTCAGTCTGTGGACTGTTGAGCTAGCCCGGCTACCATAGAGATGTGCTCTGAAGCGAGAAGAGGTGTTTGAATGACGCATGCGACGTAGCGCAAGCTACTTATAGGGGGTGGATTCCCTGACGTCAAGATCACCAGCCAATCAGGATTGGCGTAATGAGATTGATGCTTCTGTTTGCTCCGCGATGAGGCGCATCCCATAGTGAGACATCGAACGGAGTGTTATGAATGAGCACTGATACCATCATTTTCATTATTCTTATTTTTTTCTTGTTGATTTGTTATTTCTTGGCAAGAAGATTAATGCAAATTTACCCGGAGCTGTTGTCTTCATGGATTGGCAGCCTGCCACAAACCTGGCATAGTGCTGTCATTCTTCTAATAAAATAGAAGCTAGAAGATAGTCATGAGTTCAGTGATGCTACGTTAACTAGTTGGCACACTGTATTTGTGTGACATTGTCAAGAAGAAATGACTCTCTGTCTTTACGGTAAACATCTGCTTGATCGTTTTTCTGTGCGCCTTCAAAGCTGTTTCTCTTTCTGCCTCTGTCTGTCACCAAACAGAGCTACGTCACCGACTGTCACTTCCAGCTGCAGTCTTTGGGCTCTCCAGACATGAAATCAATACTCAACATTTTCCCTCTGATGGACACATACAGAGGACAGACAGATTCCCCTCACCAAGTCTGCACTTGATTGAGCCCCACTTAGATTGCTAATGTGACTGATGGACTGACACAGACAGCTCTACAGGAAGTAACTGTGTGATCTATCGCGGCAATCTCTTGCTGACAGCAAGAGAGTGCATTTGAATGAGTGTGTGCTGTTGTCTCCAACTGTTAAATGTCTCATAGAGTGAGGTGCAGGGTAGCATGGGAGACAAAACATCATGACTGGCAGGGAGTTTTCCTGCAGAATTTAATTTTCCACCTTAAAAAGAGAAAACATGAATCAAAGAAAGAAAGGGTTCACACGAGTACATGTGCTGCAATGCAATTTTGTTGTCTATTATGTTTTATGACGGATGGCAACCAGGGCCACCTACCATGTTAGAGTGTTGACCAGAATTGTCTTGCCCATTATATATATATATATATATAAAAAAAAAATACAACAAATAAATAAAAATAATACATTACACGCAAAACTGTAATTATGTTCTATTCGGGTGTTCATTTCAAATAATGGGATATTCTATTTTCTTCCTTGTTACCACATCTCTCCTATTCTAGTCACATATACAACATTTAAGCCCACCTTCCCAGTTCAATCAGTTCCCTTCCCGAGAATGAGAGTAAAAGGTTAAAAATATACATCGTTTTTTCACCTTTACAATTCTAACAAAGCCTTAATTAATTATTTAATATTTGATCATGAATACAATACCTTCAAACAATTGAACAGACATCTTTCAGTTTATAACTTAATTTTCCTACCATTACATCCTACATCTCTTACCCAATCACAGCTGAGGCCCCACCTACTCATACATCACAGATACTGGGGCCGTTTCTCAATGTCGAGTATACCTACTGCAGAGCAAGTATTTCAAGTATACTATGTCATCGAGTGGCGCCGAATGCTGGGCATTTAACATGCATTTAAACAGTCCTTCGGCGCCACTCGATGACGTAGTATACTTGAAATAGTGGCTCTGCAGCAGGTTTACTCGACATTGAGAAATGGCCTGTGTGTTTCTCAATGTCGAGGAAATCTGCTCCAGACCCACTATTTCAAGGATACTACGTCATCGAGTCCCGCCCAAGGACTGTTCCAATGTCCAGGATACTTGGAATTCTACCAAGGCCGGCGTACTTCGTTGCGGGAAATTTCGAGGCTACACATGTGTAGACTCCGCGGTCTTAAAATCCCCACAATGCTTTGCGCACGGACCAATTTCCAAATCTTTGGTGGAAATCGTGCTCCATTTAAGGCGGGGCCTCGCATATGACGCGCACCTGTTAGCCTGTTCCACAATTCTTCGTTTTCCGAGGCTAGGAAGGATTCTTGCCTCGCTTCGAAGCAACTGACTCGGAGGTACATGTGCTACCAAGCAAGCGTCCTCGACATTGAGAAACACCCAAAGACTACTGTGGAGGCACACCCACCTTTTGAACACTGACACAAGATGGCTGCCTCAAAGGGCTGTAACTCAGGTAATGGCTTTCATGACAGCATGTCTGTTTTATGTATTTGTACGATTTAAATTCAGTTTAAATACTTTTGTATGTTTATCGGCCTTTGATGATGGGCATTGCAATCCCTAAATTAAAATACATAATGTAAAGTGTGAAATGTATACCTTTCTGAACCAAAATGGCTTAGCAGGAAGTTAGTGAGGCAGTTGGTGCTCCTTCACAAAGTGCTGCTGGCTTTTATGTCTCTTCTTTATCTAAGATGTATATCATGACATGCCAGATGGTCCGGTTTAAAATCTGAAAAGGCATCTAACAATGATTTTGTGTTTTTACCATTTTTTATATGTTGTAACATTACAACAAATTAATGAAGGATAAAGGGTTCTAATGAGGGCACATGTTTAGCTTGGTCTAATTGATTATAAGTTCAATAAGGAAATGAGTGCACACAAATACGTGTTACAACACAGGTCTTGATCTTCAGTAAAGAATAGTAATTGAATTGCAAAATCCATTGTTTGAGGCATTAAAGAACGACAGCATCTGGTAGTGTGGGATGAGGCCATGAACATTTCTTTAAAATTGCCTAGCATACATTTTCAAATCTTTATGCAATTGAACATTAGCCGTTAGATGTGGTGTGTTTTATAAATATTTGAATCAAAGAACTGTTCTTCTTTTGCAACAAATGTAATACATCTTACAAAATATTTATTAACCAAAAACTATTGAAGAAAGCAATGCATTTTGTTCTATTCTTTGTGCTTCACCACACAGCGACAGCTATGTTTATGTGCCTCGATATACAGTAAAATTGCAGTTCCTTATTCCAAATGATCTTTTATTGGTTACAGATCCTGCACCTGTATTTAAAAGGCAACCTGTCCAGGGTGTACTCCAACTTGCACCCAATATCAGCCAGCCTCTACCCTCTACAAGGATAAGTGAGTATAGCTCATTATGCATTTTCAACACTTTATTTAAAGTGGAATGAGATTTCAGAATGAGAGTTTCACTGATATTGGACTTCTTGGATTTAATCTTAATCAAATGGTCACATGAAAGGCTACAGGTCACATGGTCTACAGATGAGTTTGATCCTTGGCAAATCAATGAAAACATTTTGTATTATAACTAATACATTTGGAAACATTTGTATTAATGATTGATTGTCATTTTCTCATGGTTTCATTATGGAACAATTTAATTTGTCATCTGTTTCAAGCTCAACATTATACTTTAAGTATCAGTAATATGTTCCTTTGGTCCAGGACAAGTTGATTATTCTTTATGTAGCAGAAATGACACAGAACACGTTATTTTCGTTACATAGTTCTACTTAAGTAGATTGAATATATTTTCTGAAAAATAACATGGTACATGCTTGTTATTGGACGTTAATTTGAGTTGCCATATGCATGAGTGTTTTAATTCCACCATTATTTTGAGCTGCTTGCATTCTTCGGTGTTGACTTCAGAGAAGTATTAAATATATAATTTGTTGTTCACAAAGATTATCCTTTCAGTTGGCTTTAAGACTTTAATTACAATGCATACCATACATTTGTATAAAGACGG
Organism: Pseudochaenichthys georgianus; assembly: GCF_902827115.2. NCBI lineage: Eukaryota > Metazoa > Chordata > Actinopteri > Perciformes > Channichthyidae > Pseudochaenichthys > Pseudochaenichthys georgianus. Next base: position 18,748,754 of record NC_047512.1, read on the forward strand.
TAACACGGATGGCAGCAGTGTCCCTGAAGCAAGTTTTTCTCTATGGCAACAACAATCTGCAAATACCGTGGGTTAGGACATTTTATTCATTTGGTCATCAATGTCCTGTCTCTGCATTCTGTTACCAGTCATCTTCAGATTCTATTCCGTTACCCTCCTGCTATGAGACGCTATCACGCTATCACGCTAATGTTGGTAGTTTCTTCAATGTTTGGCCTTGGCTCTGCTCTAAACTGGCATCATACAACAGTGGTTTAGAAATAACCACTTGCCTTGGTTATTAGGGAATATTTTACACCCCAATCCACTAAGAATGAGTGACATTACACTATAAAGACAATTCATGTAAAACATCTATTTTTGACATGATAGACATTTCAGTCAAAGTGTTAGGCTTCCAGAGAAGTAACCGGAGATGAGAACCCGCTATGCAAGCACTAAAACTGAGACAGTGGTGATGTGTAAAAAAAAGGCTTTATTTTGTCCACGACACTGGCAAGGAGTTGACGATGAGCTCATAGAGGGGAGACGTGGAGCTGGGCTGACCAGGAGGGAGGGCTGGACGTGGCAGGCAGAGCACCTGGAGTATGTGGATCTGGAATAGGAAAAACAAGCAGGATTAGGAAATAATCTCCTTTCACAAGGAGCATCAAAAAGTCACTCGGAAAAACACTAGTAGGCCTGAAGAATAAACGAAGAACTGGCGAAGTCTGAGGATGGGAACCAAGGTTTTAAGCAGGTGCAGGTGACTAGTGGCAATCAGTGAGATGAGCAGCAGCTGAGGAGGTGAGATGGCAGGAATCGAAAGTAGGACAGCCACGCCCAGCCAGGAAGACAGACACACAGACAAACAGACAAAACAAACACAGAAGGGGGAAAAGAAGGAGGAAGTACTGCAGATCCTCACACAAAGGGTCTCATAATATCCCATGAGCCTCATCTGGCCTGCAAAGCCTGTCTGAGATCTCAGACGCTGCTGCTGCTGCTGTCCAATACAGTAATGGTTGTTTGGATTGGAAGATGCCGCCCTCAGTCTTTACTTTCCCTTATGATCGAGATGGAGTGATGAAACCTCCAGAGGCATGTTGACACTTTAGACTCCATTGTCGACAATTCAAGCTCAGGCCAATCTCAGAGAGAGAGAAAATACAATACATGGGTGAAGTGAGAAGGGTGCTGTCCCTTCCTCCAGCAGACAAAAGCCTCCACCTTGGAAACATAAGGCGCATTCACCCGCAGTACTTTTCCCTCAAAGGTTCATGAGAACTTAGTTCATGAGAACTCTTTAGTTCTCATCAGTGATGTAGTGGGCGTTGGACGCGGGGGTACGCCGTACCCCCACTTATTTGGAGCATGATCTTTTTTGTAATAGTCTAATACATATAAAATCATTGCCAGTCTTATCAGTTGCAAGTGTGTATTTGTTGTAATAATGACAAAAACATAATACATTTCACAGTAATTATAATAAAAAATAAAAACGATTTCCTTAAAGAATTATGATTAGTCATCACGCTCGTGACCCCGCGGCGAGCTGGGGGTGTGTCAGTGACACACCCACGGCCAGTTTACCGCCCGCCGATTTTGCGGCAGCTCTTTCCCTCAAGAACGCTAACGAAAAAGCTCTATAATGGCAGGCAAACATTTTTTACTTGACTTCTTTTCTAAAAAGAATATAATTCACAAGAAGAAAGAGTCTAGCAGCACCGAAGCTACAAGTGAAGCTGCTACTAGTACTACAGTACATCATCAGAAGAGCCGCCTAAAGACGTGGATAATGCTAGCTAACGTGCACGTTAGCTGCGCTAGCAACGTTCCCCTGGCTAGCTCAAGCTCACCTTTCCCAGAGGTATGGACGGAAGAGATGTGGCGGAGGAAACAAGAGACATACCCGTGGATAGACTGCAAAGCTGGGAAACTGGGCTGCAAAGTTTGTTCATCCATATCTGATGTATCAGTCTTCAAAACGCAAGGTGTGTGTGTGTGTGTGTGTGTGTGTGTGTGTGTGTGTGTGTGTGTGTGTGTGTGTGTGTGTGTGTGTGTGTGTGTGTGTGTGTGTGTGTGTGTGTGTGTGTGTGTGTGTGTGTGTGTGTGTGTGTGTGTGTGAAAAAGCAGCGCTGTCTGCTTATTTGCAATGTAGGCTAGGCCTAATCAGAATAATTTCCAGTCCAGATTGTTGCATTAGTTTGCATTAGTAGGCTATATATATTTTTCGTTTTGTTTATTTAATAAGTTAATTTCAGGACAACTTTGGGAATTTTGTTTGTTTGTTATGAGTTTTAAATAGATTTTGAAAGTGGAGATAGAGAGAGAGAAAAGCAGCGCTGTCTGCTTAGTTGCAATACTGTAGTTTATGCAATTTAGGCCTATACCTTGTTTATGTAACGTATGGGCCAGTGTGTCCATGGTTTTGAGTCTGTGTGTGTCTGTTGAGCACAGCGCCGTCTGCTTTTTGCAGTACAGTAAGTAAAGTAGGACTAAGCATACCGGTAGTTTCTGTGGACCTGTCTGCCCGTTTTGTGAGTGCACTGCGCGCGTGCGCACTTCTTTGGCATTGTTTGGGATGACCTAATTTAAAATAGCGTCCCCCCAGTAAAAAAATCCCCACTACAACACTGGTTCTCATGAACTAAGTACAGATCGCGTTCACACCGGAATAAGTCCCTGGGGGAGGATTAGGCAAATGAAGCCGCTGACGTCACTTCTTCTTCTTCTTCTTCTTCTTCTTCTTCTTCTTCTTCTTCTTCTTCTTCTTCTTCTTCTTCTTCTTCTTCTTCTTCTTCTTCTGCTTTGGGTTTACTGGCAGGCCGCAAACCACTTCACGGCGTATGCTGCCGCCCAAAGTCCCCGGCCGGAAGTCCCCGGAGTTGGGGACTGGCTTCAGGAGCTGGGAGTCCCAGCAGCTTCTACTGAAGCCTTCCGAGTAATTCGCCAGAACGCCGACACCACCTCATCTCCACCATGTTTTATTTTGTGTTGCCATAAGTTAGTCTCTCTGCGTTTCTGCGCTGGGCTAATGCTAATGCTAATAATGCTAATGCGAAAATGGCGGCTTCACAAAACTTTTTGGGAGTTTTACGGGGCGTGGTTTGCAATCCGCCCAGCCAATCAGACATAGGAACCTTTTTCTCCCACGAAAGTCCCTGCTCTCTAGCAGGGACGGAAAAGGGGGTGAAAAGGTTCTAATTTTAGTTCCGGCTCTTTTTGGTGTGAATGCAACATTTCTGAACTATATCGGAACTAAAGTGGGAAAAGTACTGCGGTGTGAACGCGCCTATATATTTTTCTCTTGCAGCTCGGATACACTGTAGACTTTCCCTTTCTCTTTCAACTCTGCCCTCCTGCTGGGCAGCAATTAGAATTTAGTCTGGTAAGAGATGCTCCTTTCCCCCAATCCTCGCTACCGTCAGTCCATGCCGGAGCAGGTGAGACCAGCCATTTTGTTGGAACCCTCTTCTGCTGACACTTTCTTGAGCCAAGGCAGAGTGTTCATACTCAAATTCTGTGAAACAAACATGCTTTAATTCTTCCCAGGGGAATCTCTGGACTGCACAGCGACACCCCACTGGCTGTTACAATAAAGATAGGCTACTGGGATCCAGAGCCTTTTTTTTGCTGCACATACATCTCCACCCATTTGCAGCCATCAATAGTCAGAACAGCATTTGATGCAGACAATGTGTGCTTCATGCCGTAATAGGCTTTAAGTTTGTTTGGCAACATTTTTTGGCTCTGTTTCTCTTATCCTTGGAAAGTTTTCCTCTAAATACTAGGAGAGTACCTTCATTGTTTATGCTTTTAAATCCTATTTGGGGCTCTCTTTTCAGCAATCCTTTCTTGCTTCTCTTTGTTCAGCTAGAATATGTTTGTTCAGCCAAGTATCTCTGCTGCTTACTAGTCTCGGGTTTGCTGTTAAACTTGTATCTTCTGCCACCTTCTTCTTCTTCTTCCTTTTTGAATAGCAACTATGTGTAGCAGCTGACGTCAAGCTGTAAACGTATCAAGAAACAAATCTGACTGACTCTCTTGCTGTTGGTATGCACACGATTCTACTGTTATGTCTAGAATTCTTCCCTCAATGCACATTAGGGATGATGCTTTGTCTGGTTGAACACATCTTGGCTGTGAGATATGTTTTTGTTGACGGTCTGCAACTTTACACAGCTAGCATTTTTCAAGAAGCCGTAGCTTCATAATGTATTTTCTTATAGGTTTTCTTTGTTTTATAAAGGTTTTATTTCAATAATGAGTATCGGGCAAAACATCTATTGTTTCTGCTGTATTTCTTCTTAAATGTCTTTCATTTTATTTTGTAAAGCACTTTGAATTGCCGTGTGCTGAAAGGTGCTATATAAATAAACTTGCCTTGCCTAGTAATATTATTGCATCCTGTAATTTTAACAAAGAAGCATCTATGAAACTGCAGCTTTCACATGAGGAACAGTGCACTTGCGACTCATGGGGGCTATAGTTACTGAATGAATGAAAATGAAGGTCAGTGTTTTACACTTGGAAGAGGCAAGCACAGGTTAAGAAAGGTGCTGCGCGAAACCATTTGCTTGCTTATCAGTTAGATGTTGAGTGTGGAGAGGGCTGGCCATCCTGGAATAGTGTTCTCCTTGAAATGGCAACTTTGATTATCTTCCTAGGTCAGTGCTTGTGTGTCTTAGGAGTTCCCACATCCATTTGTCAATCAGGCCTGCTCTCAACTGACTGGTACATATTAATATGTCATGTTGATGTCACAGCTGGAGATGGCAAATGTCAATCTCTTCCACAAGACTCTATTGAGCATGTTACAGAGCAAAGCCTAGGTGAAATGAAATGGTTTATTGATTGTAACCTAGTCTTGGAGCACATGCAACTGCACTAGTATATGGATAGTATCCTGTGTTACAAGAGTGGACAAGGCATATTCTGAAGTGTATGCAATGTGGTCTCAACTGAGTAATAAGTCAGGTACTCAAGCTTGGGCTGACAGCGGAGAACCCGGAAGGGGTCTCGGGCGGACGGCCCGGGGGCAAGGCAGAGATCAAGGATGGGGTCTCGGGCGGGAACCGGAGCCGATGGGACAGGCTTCGGCAGGATCCCCGGCGAGACAGATGATGGCGGGGCCTCCAACGGAACTGGACAAGGGGTTGGCAGTACCTCCGGCAAGACAGGTGATGGTGGGGCCTCCAACTGGACTGGACATAGAGCTGGCAGGATCCCCAGCGGAACCTCCGACGGCACAGGAAATGGGGTTGGCAGGACCCCCGGCAGAAGAGTAGTCGGCGGGACCACCAACGGGACAGGACATAGGGTTGGTAGGACCCCCGGCAGGAGAGTAGTCGGCAGGACCCCCAACGGGACAGGACATAGGGTTGGCAGGACCCCCGGCAGGAGAGTAGTCGGCGGGACCCCCAACGGGACAGGAAAAAGTGTTGGCAGGACCCCCAGCGGAACCTCCAACGGTACAGGACATAGGGTTGGCAGGACCCCCGGCAGAAGAGCAGTCTGCAGGACCTCCAGCGGCACAGGACATGGGGTTGGCAGGACCCCCGGCAGAAGAGCAGTCTGCGGGACCTGCAACGGCTCAGGACATGGGGTTGGCAGGACCCCCGGCAGAAGAGTAGTCTGCGGGACCTCCAACGGCACATGAGTAGGGACTTGAGTGGGTACTCGAGAGAGAGGGCTTGAGAGGGAACTCGAGAGGAAACTTGAGAGTTGACTTGAGAGGTGACTTGAGAGGAATTTCGAGAGGGAACTCGAGAGGGGACCTCGAGAGGTGACTCGAGAGGGGACTCGAGAGAGGGAACTCGTGGAGACTCGAGAAGGAACTGGAGAGGAGACTTGAGAGGGAACTCGAGAAGGAACTGGAGAGGAGACTTGAGAGGGAACTCCAGAGGGGACTCGAGAGGAGACTCGAGAGGGAACTTGAGAGGGGCCTCGAGAGGGGACTCGGGTAGGAACTTGAGAGGGGACTCGGGTAGGAACTTGAGAGGGGACTTGGGTAGGAACTTGAGAGGGGACTTGAGAGGGGACTTGTGTCGGTCGGTACGCCGACAGGACACGGGGAGCTGGCCGATGAGTCAACAGGTGACGAGGTGCCGGAGTCGGGACCATGACTGCTGGGGCCGGTACTTGAGCCGGAATCATGGCTGCATGGGCCGGTTCTGGAGCCGGAAACATGGCTGCATTGGCCGGTTCTTGAGCCGGAAACATGGCTGTAAGGTCCGGAGCTGAAGCCTGGATCATGGCTGTTAGGACGGCTTTGGAGCCGGAATTGAAGCCGGAACCATGGCTGCCGAGGCCGGAACTGGGGCAGGAGCCATAGCTGCTGGGGTTAGAATAGGGGCCGGAACCATGGCTGCTGGAGCCAGAACTGGGGCTGGAACCATGGCTACTGGGGCCAGAACTGGGGCTGGAACCATGGCTGCTGGGGCCTGTACTGGAGCCCAAAGCATGGCCTCCGGGGCTGGGGCTGCTAGCCTGGACCTGCGACTCCTTCTCTTAAGAGCCTTTTGGACCTCCAAAAGCCAGACGAGTTCCAGAGAATGGCTCCTGGACAGGAGCAGGAACTGGGGAAGAAGCAGAGGCCGACTCCAGACGGTACACACCGAGGCGTACGGCGCCAGGTTGGGAGTTGGGAGTCAGGGTGCTAGCATGCCTGGGCCGGGAATCACACACCAAGAGGAAGTCCAAAATCCAGCCAGGTAAGAACTTCACTAAACCTGGCTTCTCCATAGCCATCTGGTGTGCCTCAGCCATAGCAGCCTCTCGCTATGGGCTCAGAACAGTCTCATAATACACACATGCACACAGAAGGATTCAAACTTGTATTTCCGGATCCATACTTGTGTTTTTCAATACACACACAAATGTATTCCGTTTCATATACATGTAAATAAAATCCAAATACAGAAAAAAGTTTCACATATGTATTTTTGATCCTCACTTATTAGTTTCCCGTTTAAATTCGCTGAACCTGCAAACACAAACAGCGTTCTGTGCACGGATCGCTTTGCATTCGTGTGTGGGTTTTTTGAGACTCCCCTGACGGTCAGCCGATTCGTACTTGTAATTTTTTCTATCTATAGCCAATCAGATGTCTCCTTCATTCTAAGCCAATCACACGAGCGCGCCCCCACGAGGGTAAGATTACTTCATATACGCATTTTGCGCAGTCCGGTCAGCTCACTAAACAGAGGGAGGAGCATCAGGCTCATGCAGAGCAGCGTGTCTCCATCATACTCAGCAGCTGATCTGATCTCTCTCTCGCGTCCGGTTATACTTCACTCCCGTTTATGTCCATATCGATCAGATCCAGCTCTCCTGATCGGCCTTTATAGAGAGCACCGATCAAACTATTAAGAGTGAATATCGGCCGATAATGACCGGCGGGGCTCCCCCCGTTAACAGGTCACTGTCTAGCACTGGCTTCGTAGTGCACTGATCGATTAGGCTAAGCTAACCTGTAGCTGCTCCCTCCACACTCAAAACAATTTCATACAGACATAAATAAAGCAGCTGTATTCGCCATACAGGAAACACACATTTAAAACGGTTTTGCCTGCCGTTTTTGTGTACACAAGCATTCATCAATGGTTTGGAAAGTGACACTGTACCTTAATAATATAAAGGCTTGTATTTTCGTGCATTTCCTGTTCGGAAAGTGGCGCTGTACTGAGAGTGGAGGTGTCCTGAGATTAGCGCCTGCAGGCAGGCTCCATGGAGCTGTCAGCTCTGGACTGCGCAAAATGCGTACATGAAGCACTACGTCATGAACGCAAGAAATCTACCCTCGTGGGGGCGCGCTCATGTGATTGGCTTAGAATTGAGGAGACATCTGATTTAAACGGAAAACAAATATGTGAGGATCAAAAATACACATGTAAAACTTTTTTCTGTATTTGGATTTTATTTACATGTATATGAAACGGAATACATTTGTGTGTGCATTGAAAAACACAAGTGTGGATCCGGAAATACAAGTGTGAATCCTTTTGCGGATCATGAAATACAAGTGTGAATCCTTCTGTGCGCATGTGTGTATTATGAGACTGTTCTGAGCCCATATCTCGCTGCTGAACCCTGACCGCTCCTATCCATCGATGAGAGCAGACAGACAAAGAAAAGGTAAAATCCAATAGTTCCTGCTCAAACGGATCTGCTGGGCCCATATCTCAGGTCGGTTCGTAATGTTACGGTGTGTGTAGGAAGCAGGACCCAAATGCAGATTATAGTGACAAAAATGACTCCTTTATTTCAAGGCTAAATTAATCACAAAGACAGAACAGAACACTCACCGAAGACCAAGTCATAACACAAGACAAACCGACAAAGACAGACAGAAAAACCAGAACTTAAATACACACAAGACTAATCATACAAACAAGACACAGGTGAGGAGGGAAGAGAAAACACAGGGACACCAGGGGGGTATACTACGAAGCAGAATTTTCGCTTAGCCGGCTAAATTCAGGGGAAACTCCGGCTTTCCGGTCCTACGAAGCTGGTTCTCTTTTTAGCAGGCTAGATCTCCATGGTAACTTATGCTTAGCGGCTAACCTGGTCGGGACCAGGTTCGGTTGCAGGCTAAGAGCTCAACTCAGTGAAAGCACCGCCTGCTGACCAATCAGAGCTCAGTGTGCGGAGTTTAAAGCGATCAAGTCATATTACAGGAGAAAGGAAATACAGAAAAGCTGCCGTCGCAGGAAAGACGGCCGGCAAAAATCAACGACTGTGTGAACGTGAACGTGAACATCAATAGAATATCACCTCCCATCTTCAGAGCAATCTGACTATTATAACATTAGCGTTAAGAAAGCTTGCTTAAATATCTGCCACAACATAAGTAACCGGATCAGAGTACATATACAGTCCGCGGCATATCACTTCATAATGTATCATATCTCTCCTTATCTGAGTCAGCTGAGCCGTATCTGGCCGTGCAACACTCACAGTGTCACATACTGTATGCAGAAGTATTATTTTAAGCAACACATTAAGTTGACGAAACACTCGAGACAAATGTAATTAAAGTCAGATCGTGTTTTAGACGGGGCAGTGATATCATAAACCTGTTAATGTACGCATTCAAACACTTTTTCTTTTACCAGCTGTATTCACCTTGCAGGTGCAGCTATGTGGCTTTGATCCTGGATCAAGTGTTTAAGTCATGGATGTTTAAAGTTTAACTTCTTCATTTTTGACTAGTATTAAAGTTCACTTTTCATTCAGGAAGTATGACGCTGCGCTGTCAGTACGCTTCTCCATGTTTGTGAATGGTCGAATGCTCCAGATACCACCCCTTTCATGTGAACGCGCACCTAACTAGATAGGACACGGCTGGCTTGAGCGATCCACTTGATAACCAGCGTCGTAGTACAGTTTAGCGAGAGCGCGTATGTTTTGGATTAGGCCAACCGGCTAACTCAAACATATCCAGGTTAGGTTGAACCAGCTTCGTAGTATAGGCCCCAGGTGCACACAATCGGGTAATCAGGGAGGAAAAACAGGAGGTGAACACCCTTCAAAACAAAACAGGAAACCAAAGACAGAAAAAGACAAGACAAAACACAACACAGACAGATCTTAACATTTACCAAAGTGAATCTAGAAAAGTGTTTGATTCTTTCACAATCTAAAGCGCAAACAAGTTTATCCATGAGGACATTTAATGCTGTCTTTTATGGGATTTCAGATGGACATTTTATGGACGATTAGAACCATTTTGCAATCTCAATTCCTGTAATACACAGATTACTTATGCACATCAAAATGCAAGCACTGAAGCCACATTTGCTCCCATTATTACACTCCACCTTGAATTTAAGATTCATTGGATAATTATTCTGCACATTTTAGCTGATTCTTTTTCACCCAAGTGGCCTTAACAATTGTATTGTCGCAAGGGAAACAATAAAAAAGTGTTGGTTAAAGTGAACTATGTATTCTAGGCATAATGACACCCGTCCTTCCTCACCTAAAGAAATTGTGAAAAATGTGTTTGACTGATGATTAAACATGCTGATTCCCTCCTAAATGCTCTCCCTGTCAAGCTATACTTCTTCAATCTGGCTTTGCTGTCACTTACTCTTTCTGCTCCACCAGTCCCTTAAGAAAAGCTTGTGCAGTGTATCTCCCCTACAGTATGTGAAATGTCCCAGACATAGCAGGGTAATTATTCCATTGAGAAACACCACCTTAACTCAATAATCTAACATCCTTGTGTGACAGTAGTAATGGAAGCAGAAACCATTGAATCACCTTGGGGCCCATTATCAGTTGGGCTTTGCATCAGTACCATTCATACATTAGATTAAATAGGCCTCTACAGTACAAACATATAACTCATGCAGGTTTTAATTCTCCAGGAAACAGGAGAACTAGGTACCAGCTCCAAATAGGGGACTAGCAAAAGTGGCCATATTCTGTTTGGTCGGTTGTGGTAGCTGTAAATATCTATATGTTATGGCATGGATAATCATATCCAACCGTTTAATATGCTGTCACAACAGGGAGTAGTCAAAAACAAGCATACGCTTCTTGTTGAAAGTACAGTACACACTGTGTTTCTTGTTTATTAAATACGTTGTTATGGATGACTTACTGTGTTAACTGTTTACTTGTGCACTATATTTATTTTTGAGTGGCATAGCCATAATCAAAGATATCGTTCTCCCAGATAATCTTCAGAAGCTGGTAAACTCTGACGTGTGTGACTGATGACAAACTCTTTCCAAAACTATAGCCATTGATATACAGCGATAGAACCCGCCACTTTTTTGGTTAATATGTTGTCTTGCTACAGCTGGTGGCTTCCATACAGCTATAAGAGCTTTAGCAATGATCTTTGTTAATAAGGCTTGGCTAGCAGTCATATTCAGTTCTGCCTTTAATACAGTCATCCCGGGAAGATTGGTTTCCAAGCTATCTGACCTAGGATTTTCCCCAAACATCTGCCAATGGATTAAGGACTTCCTAACTAACCGCCCCCAGACAGTGAGAATAGGCCCTCACCTCTCCTCCACCCTCACACTCAGCACCGGTTCACCACAAGGCTGTGTGCTGAGCCCCATGCTCTACTCCCTGTACACCTATGACTGTGCCCCCACTCACCCCACCAACACCATCGTCAAGTTCGCGGACGACACAACCGTGGTTGGACTGATCACAAGAGGAGATGAGTAAGCCTACAGGGATGAAATCCAGAGACTGGCAGTGTGGTGTTCAGATAATAACCTTGTTCTGAACTCCATCAAAACAAAATAACTCATTATAGACTTCAGGAAAAACAGCACAACACCAGATCCACTGTACATCAACGGCAACTGTGTGGAAAGGGTTCCCACCTTCAGGTTCCTCGGCACACACATTGCTGAAGATCTATCCTGGTCTATCAACACCACAACATCTGTGAAAAAGGCCCAGCAGCGACTCCACTTCCTGAGGATCCTCAGGAAAAACAACCTGGAGGAGAAGCTTCTGGTGTCTTTCTACCGCTGCTCCATAGAGAGTGTGCTGGCATATTGCCTAACCACGTGGTGTGCCAGCTGCTCCGAAAAGGACAGGAAAGCCCTTCAGAGGGTCATCAACACAGCCCAGAAGGTCATCGGCTGCTCACTGCCTTCTCTGGAGTAACTCTTCAGCCAACGTTGCCTCAACAGAGCAGGCAAAATAATTGCAGACTCTTCACACCCTGGACACTTCCTGTTTGCTCTTCTGCCCTCCGGTAGACGCTACAGGTCAATTCAATCAAGGACAAACCGAATGAAAAACAGTTTTTACCCCAGAGCCATACGAGAACTGAACACCGTCAAACGCTGAACTGAACAGTTACAACTTCCAACTGCACTACTTTTTAATAGTTGTATTAACTTATGAACTGATCGACATCAGAGATGCAAAATATCATCCCTGTGTTGTTTTTTTATATTGTAAACTGTATTTAAATAATGTGCGGGCATGTATGGATGTGTGAGCATGTTTAATGTGCATATGTTTATATAGATAATATATTTATTCGTTGTATGTGGAAATGCACTGCGAGGATTGCTTTTTTAAATTTCGTTGTACCTTGTGCGATGACAATAAAGGAATTCTTCTTCTATTCGTTTTCATCTGAAAGATCATCAGTAAGGTCTTGCCTCTGAGCAGACCAATTCAGTTTTTTATAGACTTAATTTAGCGGACTGGGGGCACTGTCATGTCAATGCCATGCTGGACACTAAATAATTAAAAAGTACATCAATCAAAAGTATACATGTTCAGGCCAGAGGGTACGATGTTGGCTTGTCCTCCAACATTTGTGTGGACATTTTTAAGATAAGCCCAGGAAAAGCTAGAGGGATATGTTTGGAAAACGAATCTCTGAAATACAGTGTGACCCTTCCCCGGGACAACAAGGCTATATACACTGAACAAAAATATAAACGCAACACTTTTGTGTTTGCTCCCATTTTTCATGAGATGAACTCAAAGATCTAAAACATTTTCTATATACACAAAATAAACATTTCTCTCAAATATTGTTCACAAATCTCAAAAAATCTGTGATAGTGAGCACTTCTCCTTTGCCGAGATAATCTATCCCACCTCACAGGTGTGGCATATCAAGATGCTGATTAGACAGCATGATTATTGCACAGGTGTGCCTTAGGCTGGCCACAATAAAAGGCCACTCTGAAACGTGCAGTTTTGCTTTATTGGGGGGGTCCGAAAACCAGTCAGTATCTGGTGTGAGGGGTAAGGTTAGGGTTAGGGGTAGGGTAATGTTGTGAATCGAGTGGCCTGTGTTCGTCGTCCATAACATACGCCTGCCCATACCATACGCCTGCCCATACCATAACCCCACCACCACCATGGGCCACTCGATTCACAACATTACCATAACCCTAACCCCACCCCTACCCCTCACACCAGATACTGACTGGTTTTCGGACCCCCCCAGACCCCCCGAATAAAGCAAAACTGCACGTTTCAGAGTGGCCTTTTATTGTGGCCATTCTAAGGCACACCTGTGCAATAATCATGCTGTCTAATCAGCATCTTGATATGCCACACCTGTGAGGTGGGATGGATTATCTCGGCAAAGGAGAAGTGCTCACTATCACAGATTTTTTCAGATTTGTGAACAATATTTGAGAGAAATGGTTATTTTGTGTATATAGAAAATGTTTTAGATCTTTGAGTTCATCTCATGAAAAATGGGAGCAAAAACAAAAGTGTTGCATTTATATTTTTGTTCAGTGTAGATGGTTATCAATGCTGGATGAGCTGATAAATACATTCAGTAGTTGGAAGTTTATTGATATTGGTCATGTTTCATGTCTGGTGTTCCTAAAGTATTGTTCTTGTGTAAATTGTGTAATAATAATAATATATACATTTTTTTTACATTTGTGGTAAAAGGTTATTTTTCTTCAACTAACAGCATTGAAGCTTTACAGCATATAGAAGGTGCCATTTTTTCCCCACAGTATTGTCCTCTCTACACTTTCTTTCTAAAGCTAAGGGGCAGCAAGTCTCAAGAGTGTGAAAGAGATGTCTGCACACATTGTCTTTGCAGTGTCTTTGGCAAAGGGGCATCCACAGTTTACAAGGCTTGCCTTCAATTTTACTCATCAAACAATGGGTGTGTACACAGCCCATTCAAGGCAGGGAAAATGCAACACAACGTGACATGAACATCAAGCATTTGGCCATCTGGGGAGGAAGAGTGCCAAATAATGACTCCTTGGTGATTATGGAAGCACTAATCTTTTTCTCTCCTGTCACACCAAAAAAGAATAGTTAATGAAGGAGAAATATGTGGGACTATTGATCTTACCATTCGCTCCTGTGACATTGGTCTGATTCTCCTTTTCTGTGTGAAAAGGAAACATTACATGACATTTTTAACATTGAGAAATAAATACTGCCAATTCAAAGGATTTCAAACCCCTCCATCCGCTCTTAAAGGTAGGGTATGTAATTTTGGAGAATCCAGCTCGAGTGCGCTAGAATTTGAAAATACACAGCCGGAAAAGATCTGCCACTTCCTTACAGAGCCCCTCCTCCAACACACACGAACACGCACATGACCAATGAGGGCACGAGATAAGTTTGTGCACAGATGGAAGGCTGACAGGCAGGTAGGCCATCCAGTTATTTTAGCCGGGCTGATTGGTTGTGCTTTTTACAGCGCTACGGCTTCCACAGATGACATTTTTGTATGTACTTATTGTCAAAGCACTTAATATAATCATTGCTATCGGGATGTTAAGAACATTCCATGGAATATAACAAAAAGTGTTTCTGAAACAAATGACATACCCCACCTTTAAGTGATCTCCATGCAATTTATTTTCCATTTGCTTTTGTTGCCACGAGGCCCAGTCTCTGACCTCAAAGAATCGTCATTAAGATCGAAATCTTCACCATTTTTTTTTAATCAATTCAGTGACCTTCACCATGCAAAGTAAAACACATTGCCAAACCCATCCTGATCTGAGGCACTTTGTTAAACAAGTGTTGCATATCTTGATACATTTCATTTCATTTCAAACCTTTATTTACCCAGGTGTATCCCATTGAGATCATTGATCTCTTTTTCATTTACATGACGTTTAAAAGAGAGACAATCATCAAGCCAGATACCAAGGTATTTGTAACAGGTAACCACTTCCATTTTTATTCCATGCATAGTTACAATATCTACAACAGGCTCTGGTGTCTTTTTAGCTTTTGAAAAGAGCATTATCTTGGTTTTATCAACATTTAAAAGAAGCTTTAGTTCAGGGAGCTGAGTCTGTTAAAAACTGCTTGCAATTCAACAACAGCCTCCTTAATGGAGGGACCTGCACAGTACATCACGGTATCGTCTGCATACAAATGTAAGGTTGCTCCATCGACATTTTCACCTAAACTATTGATGTAGATGGAGAATAAAAGTGGACCTAAAACAGAACCTTGGGGAACACCATTAGTAATGTTTAACCACTCAGAAGACAGCCCATCAAAGTGAACACATTGGGACCTTTCAGAGAGGTAGTTCACAAACCAACCTACTGCATGCAGTAGCCTCTGCTTTAAGATGCGATGATCGACGGTATCAAACGCTTTGGACAGGTCAATAAATAGAGCTGCACAACTCTGCTTATTATCTAAAATACTCGTAATGTCATTCACCACTTTCATTGTCGCAGTGATGGTGCTATGTTGCTTTCTGAAGCCTGATGTTTAGACAGGATGTCATTTGTACATAAAAACACCTTTATCTGTTCACTCACTAGGCGTTCAAGAACCTTAGCCAGAACTGATAATTTAGAGATGGGCCTATAATTATTTAATAAAGTGGCCTCCCTACCTTTTAGTAGAGGCAGGACATAAGCAGACTTCCACAATTTTGGAATTGTGTTTGAGCTGAGGGAGAGGTTAAAAAGAGAAGTGAGAGGTGGAGCAATAACATCTGCAGCTATATCTTTAAAAAGAAAGGTTCTACGTTGTCCGGGCCAGCCAGTTTCTTAGGATTTAACTTGGTTAAAGCTTCACGAACAACAATAATAATAATAAATTAATTATCTTCAAAAGATAACTCAAACTCCATCACGAGTGTTTTTCTTTGCCTTTTTTAAGGAGTTGTGTTACTTAGTCAAAGACCATTTTCATCAAAATAGTTATTATTTATAGTTAATACTATTATTAATCATAGTGTAGGAATAGCGAGTGATTCGTTTCAACAGTCCAAGTAACTTTTGTAAAGGATTTTATGCAACTATTATGCATGAATGAATTAAAAAATGCACACGTATACAGGGTGTGACTTTATTCCGCTGAATGTACAGAAGACAGCCAAGAAAACCATTCTCGTCTGACAGTGTTGCCCCTGGCTCTGTTTCACAGTAGACAGATCGAAGGACACATCACCACAGCATGTACAACAGCCTCCATCAAACAAAACACAGAGACTGTTTTAACAGTAACTTCTTGGGAAAGAGAAAGCTTTTGAAGAAATCTGAATTATGTTTTATGTATCATTCTTAAAAAGGAAACACTGTCAAGTTGATGTTCTGCATGTGTTTTTGAGCCTTAGTAATATTTGTGTTTATTTTGAGCAAAAAGTGACAGATAAAAGTGAACAGGTGAAACATTTATTCTTCTTTTGCTCTATAAATTGATCTTGTGCTGTTCTGTTTCAGAAAGCAAAGGTGTGATGCAAATGAAACAGAGCACGACAGCAACACAATACTAGTCATTATTCGTTTTCCTCTGAAAGATGATCAGTAGGGTCTTTACATATGTTGTCATTAACTGACACTTTTCCACTCATGCATTATCATACAATGATCACATGTATTGTACACTATTTATAACACTACAGTACATGGAGCATGTTTTAGCAAAAAACCCTATTATTTTTTTACATTTTATTTTCAAATCAATAACCCTAATCCTTTCATGACCATTCTGCTTTCAAGACTAAGATGACTATAATATAAATATGTATACACAATTAGTAGTTTTCAGGCAAGAACACACATTTGAATCAGTCCTTGAGTAACAATAACCTGTAACACACACACACCCACACACACACACGCACGCACACACACACACATTCATTTGCCAGCGGAACATTAGGTGAGGACATGTCAACTGACAATAATGGTGGTTCACAGTGCTGGCTGTAGTATAATTGGTGTGTTGCAAATACACGTCACTCAACGTAAGACCCTTCATTAGCCTCAAGAGTTCTGTGCCTTGTGATGGATTTTGCCTCATCCTGCTTCAGCCAAGCTTCAACTATCCCTGACAGAATGTTATTGACAATGCAAACGAATTAAGACAAGGAATTGGTTGATTAAGAAAAGGAAATGTTTGATGTTTCACACAAATATATCAAGCATATAGACCATGTGAAGTCCATTACTAATAATATCAATTTGAATTCCAACTACAGCCTTCTATTGGTCAGAACTAACATGAACATATTATGTTGGATCTATGATCATTTAGGATGTTTGTCAGTGTTACGTGCCAGGCAGGCTGTACTTGTGTGGTTTTCCTTCCCTCCTGTGTTTCTCTCTTCTCCCTGGGTCCTTCTCACTTCGGTTAAATGAAATCTTGCGTCGTTTCCCTGCGACTAGTCCCTCCCACCAGAGAAGCATGGAGAGACGCAAAGGCTGCAGTCGAATAGTCCAAAGATCAGCTCCTAAGTTCTAACCCTATCGTCTATTCCTTGACCTCTGAGTGAAACGTCACGGGGTTAAGGGATAGTGGATAGGAGAATTCAAAAGGACTTAGGAGAAGAGACTGCAGTACTTTAGAGAATCCGAATGCACTTTCACTATCCGACGTGTTTATGATGCGCCAGCGGACGTCATTGTGTGCGTCTGCTGCTGTGGGGGAGCTATGGAAACCACAGTTTTCTATACAGCGGACTACAACATGGATGTTTAATAAGAACGACGGACTACTGTAAACTCATCTAGAGACTCTGCACCGTGTTCTGATGCTGTTGCTTTATGCTTTATGAACGTGGACAACAGAGAAACATATTCTTCATGACCAAAGTTGGAATTGAAATAAAAAAGGAAAGTGAAACTTCTGCTCGTCACCCTCTCCCTCCGGTCCACATTAATACCAATGATCCCAATACGTATGATTGTATGAACTAAAGATCTTAAAATCAATACAAATGTATTTATTATAAACGTTAGTCCTTAACATCTATCACTGTGTACATCACCATTCAAACATCTTTTAAAAGTTGAACAAACCCCACACAGCTCAGTAAAGACTGAAATGTTGACTTTATTTGATCATTTCAGTAAAAACTAACGTTCATATTTCTCTTTTTGATTATAATACTGATGAACGTTCAAAACAAAGCACTTTGGCAACTTACCACCTATGTTTTAAAATGCTTAATAAGCACCGTAACTTTCATGATATCATTTCTCGGTCATAATCGGTTGTTTCCGTGAACGGCCGACTGTTGAGTGACGGCAAATGCTGCGGCTGCAAGGCATTGTGGGGCAGCATTTTCGCTTCTCCTGTCGGTTAAGGGAGGTCCAGTGGTTCCTAAGCTAAAGGAGGTTATAAAGGAAGTTTGAAACCTTCTTTCTTATCATTCTCATCATTCTAGAGAATTCAAACGGCACTTATCATGGCTGCCACTGAGGGACTTCCGGGTCATTTCACTCCTTTAGGAAGGTTCCTAAGCTAAATGGACTATTCGACTTCAGCCAAAGAAACCACGAGAAGCAGAGACGTCCTTTCCTCCGGAGCGTCACGTGAAGCGACGTCCGTTTGTGATGACGCCGCACAGCTGATGTCTGACAGCAGCTCTGTCCCCGTTATTTCCACACATACCCCCGCCTCTGTTAGTACACATTTACTGACACAAACATTTGTATCATCTGTTGTAGACCCAAATAAATAAAATCAAATAAGAACTCATTCTCAAAAAAGATAAACGCCATTCTTAAAATGTATAAACGAACAATAGTTTGAGTAATATTGATTAGAGTGCACAAAATAAATAAAATAATTGAGATAAGAAAAAGAGTTATATTATCTATCAAAACCCAATTAGATTAACATTCATTGGATTGCACACTTTGTTTGTTTGTGTGGATATGTAGCACATTAACATTTTAATAGCACTTAATGACTGACTGAATGGAAATGACAATAAATGAAAATGTAAAACAAAAAAAGCGATCATGAAAATGTTTCCAAAAAATGAATAAAATGATTTTTGACCACTTTGTTGTTCAGATATATCACATATTTGTAACTAAATGATACATTAATTGAAACAAAACACAGTATAAACTGAGGAGTGACTCCCTTGAGGTTCATGTGTTTTCTTCACTCCGCTGGGAAACTATAGGTTACTTACGTAACCCCAGAGTAACATGAAGTGAGATGTCTCACTATGGGATGCGCCTCATCGCGGAGCAAACAGAAGCATCAATCTCATTACGCCAATCCTGATTGGCTGGTGATCTTGACGTCAACGTCAGGGAATCACCCCCTATAAGTAGCTTGCGCCACGACGCATGCGTCATTCAAAATAAGCACCTCTTCTCGCTTCACCATTGCAAGGAAGGCCGTCTGGTGAGACATCTCACTTCATGTTACTCTGAGGACTGGGGTTACATAAGTAACTTATAGTTCTCATTCATAACACTCCGTTCGATGTCTCACTATGGGAAATTGTAGCTCCCGTATTGCCAGACGAGCTTATCTCGAAAATCACCAACCAACTAGAACTTAACAGGTAGAGTCCCGACTCAACAAGGTGCCCAGCACTGCTCGGGCCACGCTTGGAGCGGAGACGTCTAGCCTGTAAAAGCGGACAAAAGTGAGCGGCGAGGACCAGCTCGCCGCTGCACAGATGTCTTGGATGGAAACACCCTTGAACAAAGCCCAGGATGTAGCCAGGCCCCGAGTCGAGTGAGCCCGCAGACCCGAAGGTGCTTGCAAACTCTGACTCGTATAGGCCAAAGCCATTGCCTCCACAATCCAGTGGGAGAGCCGTTGCTTAGTAACAGGCTTGCCCTTGTGAGGGTTAGCCCAGGACACAAAGAGTTGGTCATTAAGACGAAGCTCCTTTGATCTGTCCATATATGTGCGTAAAGCACGGACTGGACACAACAGATCCTGCTGCTGTTCCCCAGAGGGAACCAGCGGCGGAGGAAATGCCTCAATGTCAATTGGGGTACACGAACCAACCACCTTGGGTGTAAAGGCAGGGTTGGGCTTCAACAACACTCTCGTTTGCCCTGGGGCAAACTGAGTGCATGAAGGATGTACAGACAGCGCATGAATATCACTGACCCGCTTGGCGGATGCCAGGGCCAGTAACAGCACTGTCTTGAGTGACAGATGTTTCATGTCAGCTCCTTCCAGGGGTTCAAATGGGGTCATTCTGAGCCCATTTAAAACCACTGCCAAGTCCCATAAGGGCACCAGTGACCTGGAGACAGGGAGGAGCCTGCGAGCTCCCTTCATAAAACGGCAGACCAAAGGATGTTGGCTAGCCGTCTCAAAGCCCACATGGCATGCAGCAATAGCAGCCAGGTACACATTGATCGTGGAGAAAGCTCTGTGTTTATCGATCAAGTCCTGTAGAAATGATAAAATCACCCCGACAGGACATTGAAAAGAGATGTGTCCTTCTTGAAGGCACCACTCCTCAAACACCCTCCACTTACAGTCATAAAGAGACCTGGTGGAAGAAGCTCTCGCACTCTGAATAGTGTTTATCACCTTCTGAGGGAGTCCCACTGTATTCAGATTGTACCACTCACGGGTCAGGCCCATAGTGCCCCGCGCTCTGGGCGTGGGTGAAGGATCGCCCCCCCCCGCCTGAGACAATCTGTCCCTGCGTGGTGGGGGCTGCCATGGCTGCCCGCACAACAGCTGATATATCTCCGCCAGCCCGTACGTTGCGGGCTAGGGCGGAGCCATCAGGATAAGTGTGTGGAGTTGCTCCTTCACTCTGGCCAGAGTTGGGGTTATCAGAGCCAGGGGTGGGAACGCGTACAGAAGACCCGGAGGTCAATCGTGTACGAGTGCGTCCACGCCTAACGGTGCGTTTAAATCGTGCATTAAAGAGTATGTCATTGAGCATTTTCTCTTTATGCGAACAGATTTAACGCGGCTCTGCCGTAACGCACCCACAGCGGACTCACGATCCTTGGATGTGGAGTCCAGTCTGCATAGAGTGGTGCACCTCTGGACAGTAGTTCTGTCCCGAGGTACATCACTCCTGGTATATGCGTCGCTCTCAGAGAGGAGACGTCTGCCGCTCCAAGGGATCAGTTTGTGTGTGCCAGTGTGTGTGACTGGAGACAACGCAACCTCCCTTGGCGGTTCATACACGATACTCTGGTCGTGTTGTCTGTCCTCACGAGGACATGGTGTCCTCTGAGAGAAGGCAGAAAGCGTTTTAGGGTGCAAACGGTTTGGTTTATTATAAACATGATTAGCATGGCTATGATACAGGATGCTTGGACATGTTGAAATTGCAGCTTTTCTTGTGTATGTGGTTGTATTTATTAGCTGGCTAATAACAAGAGGCTGTGAGTGAGACCTAGTGTTACAAAGTTCACCCAGCAACTTTACACCAGTGGGAGAGGCAGAACTGCTCTTTCTTTTCAACATAACTTAAGTTACACATGATTGCTTCCAAGTGGTTTGGCTTGTTAAAAACATCTTGCATTATGATACAGGAATTTGCTGGCTTTGTGTTTACAGAAGTACCTGACTATGCCGGACTTTTTCGCAGCCTACGGATGCTCCAATCGCCGCTGTCTGTTTGTTGATGTTTGTTTGCTCAGTCTAATAAACCCATAACATGGTTGTGAAAGAATACCAAAGCTGAGGCTGGACGATGATTGATTGTTGGTGTGCCATGTGTCACCGTGTGTCTTATTGGTTTTGTGTTATACTGTATTGTATTGTGTGCAGCTGGTCCTTATCTCCAAGACACATTTAAAACAAATAACCTTGAAGTCCCATCTCTCCCCACCTGCTCCTGCTTCCTACATCCCCTCCACACCAAGTTGTTCTTCTTAATAATAATAATACATTTATGTTGGGGGCCGCCTTTCATAACACCCAAGGGCACCAGTTACAGGGGCATAGGGGCAATATAGGGAACAATTTAAACAGTGGATTTTGTGATATATCAGCCGGGGTGAGACAAGACAAACCACAAATGCACTACAGAAGGACACCAAAGGACACATGGTACAGTTTATATTATTCTTGGTCTTTTTTCAATAACATATTTCAAAGGTTCTGGATTTGTTTACAAATCTAGAAACTAAATACAAAACTAGGATGATATGAAGATCTCATGTCAAAAATAATTGTGATAAATTAGACAGAACTGGCCTGTCTGTGAGCACATTTTATGTTGGTTTGGTTCTTCTGATAAAGGTGTGAATATCTAAATAATATACCAACATATGCTATTGTCATTAGTTGTATCCCTGTTCTTAAAGCTAAGGCATTGCTAAATTAACAACTCTTGGCTTACAGAGTGGTAACATGAGACCGATTTTTATATATAAAATATAAATGTATTTTAATTTTATAATTTATTTTAAATATTAACAATATAATAACATAAATGGAAATATATACACCGGCAAATATTTAATATAAATACCTTGTGTGTGTGTGTATAGCTATTGCTTTATCTGATTAATGTTATTTTCATATGAAAGTCCATGATTATAAGTATGCAGTATCATAACTACATCTTTGATGTTTATAAAAAACCAAACCGTTTGAAAATTGGTTGAAAATTGAGAAAGCTATGGTTATTTAAATAGTAAACCATAATGTTATGAATGAGAGCACTGCCTGTAGCAAGATGGCGGCCAAGTGGCAACGTCGGTCTCCATTGGCCAGCAGCGCGGGTGAGTCATCTAGTGTTTATATATATCTATGCGTGCAACGTCGGTCTCCATTGGCCAGCAGCGCGGGTGAGTCATCTAGTGTTTATATATATCTATGCATGAAGGCGTGAAGGTTTACTATTTAAATAACCATAGCTTGCTCAATTTTCAACCAATTTTCAAACGGTTTGGTTTTTTATAAACATCAAAGATGTAGTTATGATACTGCATACTTATAATCATGGACTTTCATATGAAAATAACATTAATCAGATAAAGCAATAGCTATACACACACACACAAGGTATTTATATTAAATATGTGCCGGTGTATATATCTCCATTTATTTTATTATATTGTTAATATTTAAAATAAATTATAAATAAATTATAAAATTAAAATACATTTATATTTTATATATAAAAATCGGTCTCATGTTACCACTCTGTAAGCCAAGAGTTGTTAATTTAGCAATGCCTTAGCTTGAGGAACAGGGACACAACTAATGACAATAGCATATGTTGGTATATTATTTAGATATTCACACCTTTTATCAGAAGAACCAAACCAACATAAAATGTGCTCACAGACAGGCCAGTTCTGTCTAATTTATCACAATTATGTTTGACATGAGATCTTCATATCATCCTAGTTTTGTATTTAGTTTCTAGATTTGTAAACAAATCCAGAACCTTTGAAATATGTTATTGAAAAAAGACCAAGAATAATATAAACTGTACCATGTGTCCTTTTGTGTCCTTCTGTAGTCCATTTGTGGTTTGTCTTGTGTCTCACCCCGGCTGATATATCACAAAATCCACTGTTTAAATTGTTCCCTATATTGCCCCTATGCCCCTGTAAGGTGTCCTTGGGTGTTATGAAAGGCGGCCCCCCCAACATAAATGTATTATTATTATTAAGAAGAACAACTTGGTGTGGTGTGGAGGGGATGTAGGAAGCAGGAGCAGGTGGGGCGAGATGGGGCTTCAAGGTTCAAGGTTATTTGTTTTAAATGTGTCTTGGAGATAAGGACCAGCTGCACACAATAAAATACAGTATAACACAAAACCAATAAGACACACGGTGACACATGGCACACCAACAATCAATCATCGTCCAGCCTCAGCTTTGGTATTCTTTCACAACCATATTATGGGTTTATTAGACTGAGCAAACATAAACATATGTGGTGATCCCACGGGTTCTTGTTTGCAGACAGCGGCGATTGGAGCATCCGTAGGCTGCACAAAAGTCCGGCATAGTCAGGTACTTCTGTAAACACAAAGCCAGCAAATTCCTGTATCATAATGCAAGATGTTTTTTTTTTTGTTTTTTTTATAAATCTTTTTATTGGCTTTTTGACAGACATCACAATGGCAATACAGTAGGTACGCATGTATAGAAGACGGTCTGTAGGAAAATTAAATAGTTACCTCACCCCTCCCTCCCACCCCCCACCGTCACCCCTATGGGCTATGATCACATTATAAACAAGACATAAATCAAAAAGTTACAAAACATAAAAAAAAAGAAAGAAAAGAGGGGTAGAAATTACATGAAATACAAAGACCAATACCTGAAAAGTACATACAAATACAGATGCTTCTTCATGTTAATAGTCAGTAAAAATAAATAACAGGGAAATAACGGTACTGCAAGTTACATGAGGAAACACCGGGTTCACTCACACCTCATCAGCATCAGGGTTGATTGTAAGGTCATTGATTAGCAGTAGTAAGGGAGTCCAGGTCTTATGAAAGAGTGTCAGGGATCCTTGTAGTGAAAATCGTATCTTTTCAAGATTAATACACTGTAATAGTTCCTGTATCCACCTGTCATGTGTGGGTGGGGAGACGTGCTTCCACTTAAGAAGAATGGAACGCCTGGCCAGCAGGGTTGTGAAGGCGATGACCCGCTGAGTCGTGGTGGGCATGTTCTGTGTTGGGGGGACGCCGAACAAGGCAGTTAGAGGGTTACGGGGTATGGGTGTGTTAAGGGCATGCTCAAGGGTTTTGAAAATACTAGACCAGAAGGCATTCAGGCTGGGGCATGACCAAATTATATGTGTGTGATTGGCAGGAGATTGCTTGCATCTGTTACAGGCATCGCTTCTAAGAGGAAATATTTTGGCTAGTTTAGCATTGGTAAAGTGTGCCCTGTGGAGCACCTTACACTGCATTAGACCATGCCTAGCACAGATAGATGAGGTTTGCACCAAACGAAGAATGTCCCTCCACTTACTGTCAGATATGTCTAAACCCAACTCACCCTCCCAGGACTCTTTTATAGATGTAGTAGAGGCTAGGTCAAAGGAGGCAAGTTTTCCATAAATAGTAGATACCAGCCTTTTTTGGTCACAATCAAGGGTGAGAAACTGGTCAATTCCTGACTCAGGGGGGCGGTTGGGAAAATGGGGAAATTGATTTTGAGCAAAATGCCTAATTTGGAAGAAGCGGAAAAGATGACTGTTTGGCAGGTGATATTTGGCTGACAAGGATGCAAAGTCAGAGAAAACCCCATCCTTGTAAAGATTACTGATTGTGACAAGCCCGTTGGCAGCCCACATTCGGAAGGTGGGGTCCGAGCAGGATGGAGAGAATGAGTGATTATTTAAAATCGGAGCTTGGATTGAGGCTCTGTGTAAGCCATGTTGCCTTCTGAATTGAAGCCAAATCTTAATAGTACTGGTAACAATTGGGTTGACTGAGATTTTGTGCGTCATTACGGGAAGTTGGGAGCAAATCACAGAGTGTAAGGAGCTAGAGGAGGAGGAGATCTCCATGTGAACCCATGGTGGGCTGGAGTTAGGAGTCTTGGGGCCAGTCCAGTAAAGGAGTCGGTTAATATTAGAGGCCCAGTAGTAGTGACGGAAGTTCGGGAGTGCCAAGCCGCCCTCCGACTTGGGGAGCTGAAGAATTGATTTTTTAAGACGGGCGGGTTTGTCATTCCAAATGAACGCATTTAGTTGACTATCAAGACTGGTGAAAAAAGCTTTATTGATGCAAATTGGGATATGCTGGAAGAGATATAAGAACTTTGGCAGAATTACCATTTTAATAAGATTGATACGGCCAACAAGGGATAAGGGAAGGGAAGACCACCTAGATAGATCCGATTTGCATTTAGCTAAGAGTGGTTGAAATTTTTTGGGAAACAGATCTTTAAAGGAGCTGGTGATGGATATCCCCAAGTATCTGAAGCCGTCTGATGCAATATTAAAGGGAAAAGCGGTTGGGGGGAGTGTCTTCGCCAGTTGGTTTACAAAAAATAGTTCGCTCTTTTGGAGATTTAATTTGTAGCCTGATAAACGACCAAAATGCTCAAGGATTGACAATATAGGAGGGAGAGAGGACACAGGATTGGAGACGTATAGGAGAAGGTCATCCGCGTAAAGGGAAAGTTTGTGAACTATACCATGGCGAGTGATGCCCTCAAACCCATTGTGGCCTCTGAGCCATATAGCTAGAGGCTCGATGGCTAAATTAAACAATAGGGGAGAAAGCGGGCAGCCCTGGCGTGTCCCACGTTGGAGAGGGAAGGCAGACGATTGAATGCCATTTGTGTTTACCGATGCAGAAGGGGAGGCGTATAAAAGTTTAATCCAAGAAATACATTTGGAGTCAAAGCCAAATTTTTCTAAAATGAAGAACAAGTAGCTCCACTCAACCCTATCAAAAGCTTTTTCCGCATCGAGTGAAACTATGACTTCGGGGACATTGGACGGGGGCGAGAAAATAACATTAAGTAGCCTCCTGGTATTGAAGAAAGAGTGTCTCCCTATCATAAAGCCTGTTTGGTCAAGCGGAACTATAGTAGGTATCACGAGTTGGAGGCAGACGGACAAAATCTTAGCCAGTATTTTACAATCAACATTTAGGAGGGAAATTGGTCTGTAGCTGCCACAAAGTGTAGGGTTTGAGGTAATCTGCCTTCTTTAAGGGAATCATTATACATCCTTGCTAGAATTGGGGCCAAAAGAAAGGAATACGCCTTGATGGCTTCCTGTATCTCTAAAGTGGAAATGGGGTCCCCCATTCTGCCTGTGTTAACTACGTCAATTTGGGGGAAAGTTAAGGAGTCAAGAGGATTTGGGTTTATTGTGCCAATTATGGGGCATTCAGAAGTGTACAAATTATTATAAAATTCAAAGAAAGACTTGTTTATTTCAATCGGGTCAGAGACTAAATTGCCTTCGGGCGACTTTACTTTGGGGATTAATCTGGAGGCGTTAACTGCCCGAGCCTGTTGAGCCAGGAGCCTCCCAGCCTTGTCCCCCTGTTCAAAAAAGAGCTGCTTAGTTTGCCTCAGTTGTCTCTCCGCTACGCTCGTCATTAAAAGGTCATGTTCCGAATGTAATAATATGCGTTTTTTATATAAGGTCGGTGAGGGGGAGGAGGAATACGTTTCATCAATTCGGAGAAGTTCTTCCAAAATTGCAGACAGCCGAACCCTTTCATCCTTTCTTAGTTTGGAAACATACGAAATAACCTGCCCACGAACATAGGCTTTGAGAGCCTCCCACACTGTTCCACAACTTACATCAGCAGTGTCATTAATTTCGATATATAAACGAATCTGTGAATTAACAAAGTCCTTAAACTTGTCATCTGACAGCAGGTGGGAACTAAACCTCCACAACTTAGCGGGAGTAACACTAAGAGGGAAGTGGATGTCAATTGATACAGGGGCGTGATCTGAGGTGGCTATAGGATGGTATTGACACGCGCTGGCAAGGTGTAGCAAGCTGTCATCGAGCAGAAAAAAATCTATTCGCGAGAATGTGTGGTGGACGTGTGAGAAAAAAGAGAAAGCCTTACTTTGAGGGTTTTTAAATCTCCAAGGGTCTGAGATTCCTAATTGTGCTGCATAATTTGAGACTACATTAGCGGATTTTGAGAGAGTGCCAAGCTTAAGGGATGACCTGTCGAGGTGCACATCTTGAATCAAGTTAAAATCTCCACCCATGATTATGCGGTGATTGTCTGCGTTCGGGATTTTAGCAAAAAGGTTCATAACGAATTGGTCATCATCCCAGTTGGGTGCGTAAACGGAAACCAAAATTACAGGCATGTCCTGCAAGACACCTGAAACTATGACGTAGCGGCCATTATTGTCGAGAATAGTATTTGTTGGTACGAACATCACACTCTTGTGAATAATAATGGCAGCACCTCTGGCTCTACTAGAAAATCTTGAGTGGAAGTAATGGCCCATCCACGCCCGCTTGATGCAAAGGGTGTCAGACGTTTTAAGGTGTGTTTCTTGTAAAAATATAATGTCCCCTTTAAGATGTTGCAGTCGAGTCAAGACCTTACCAATTTTAATAGCTTTGTTCATTCCTCTGGTGTTCCAGGAGATCAGACGCACACTTCTGCCAGCAGTCGTCATACTGTTAGTCATATGGGGAGTCTAATGAAGGTGGTCTGAAACCGTTGTGCTTCCCGAGGACTGAGGGGAGAGGAGTGGTGGGGGGGAAGAAGAAGACCGGGGAAGGGGAGAAAAAACAAAAACCGTACAACAAAAACAAGCGAAGGCAAAGAAAATAGACAAACCATAAACAAAACACAACCCATAATGTGACCATACCTGGAGCATCCCAAATACAAACCTTGTCTGAGCGCTATAGCTCAAAGCTCAACAGCTGAACTTATCTTCCGGGGTCCCGTTCCCTATACTAAAAGCGGGAAGCCCATTGTAACACGGAATAGTATTAAAGTGAACAAACAAAAAAAAAAAGACTCAAGTGTATATCTATATGCATAGAATAGTACAACATCCATATATAGGTAAACAGCCAGCCAATATAAGCATAGCAGAGGGCAATAAGGCACTGACATAGATCTCAAGTAACATACATACAACAAAATAAGGCCCAGAGATAAAGTAAAACAGAATAAAATTGCACTTTAAGGGTTAAAACCCATAGTAGGAATCAGTTCAAACAGCATTCAGAACAGTCCAAGTACTTGGGTCCCATGTAGTGTAAACAGTAGCAGGTGCATTCATGTTCATTGCAATATCAGCACTAGGCTCAAACTATCAGTGCAAATACCAGAGTGGCTAAGGAGCATGTACAAAAAGTGTCCATGAAAGCAGAATCCGAAAAAAAAGAAGTAATAGTCTCTTACTAAACGTCCCATCAGACGCAATAGTTATCGGCACCGTTAGTGCTAGTCAGCGTCAGGACGAATGGATGCTATGTAGCCTTTAGCCTCTGCCACCGAGGAGAATCTCTTCTTACCTCCCTCCTTCGATACGATGGAAAGCCTAGCAGGGAACAGCAGGGCTGGCTTGAGCCCTAGGTTGTAAAGCTCCGCCATCACCTCTCGGTATTTGTAGCGCTGTTCCATCACTTCAGGTGTGTAGTCCTCGTAGATGGCGATGGGCGTACCTTGGTACTGTAGCTTGCCTCTCCTGGCCCGGGCCTCGCGGATAATTTTCTCCTTCTGCTGGTACCTGTGGACGCGGATGATGACCGGCCGTGGCCTTTGCCCCGGCTTGGGCTTGTCGGTGAGCGGTGAGCGGTGGGCCCTGTCGCACTCCGGCGGCAAATCAAGGACGCCCTCACCAAAGACCTCCATCAGCAGCTTCGGGAAGAATGTCGAGGGATGAGGGCCCTCAATGGATTCTGGCAAACCGACGATTCTTATATTGTTGCGCCGGCTGCGGGACTCGAGATCAGTGACTTTGGCCAGCAGTTTAACATTGCTGTCCGTTAGCGTAGCACAAGTAGCCTCCAGGGCTAACATGCGTTCGTCCTGCAAATTAGCATTGGAATCGAGCGAAGCAATTGTCTACCCCTGGTCTGACACAGTCGCTTGGATTCGGTCTAGTTTTGCTTCGAGAGTTGAGATGGCAGACTTAAAGTCGGCAGAGAGAGCTCTACGGTGATCTTCAAGGAGGCCAGCTATGCCCTCCATGCTGAGATTGTTCCTAGCTAGCTCGGGGCTATCGGTCCTGGCGCTTTGTTCTTTTTTGTTGCTTTTCGCCGGTTTGGACGGCATACTACGGTGGCGTTGTGAGTGGAATAATATTATTGTTCACTTAAATGTAAGTTAGAGAAGAGTTACGGGCTTCAGAAAAGTTACAACACAAAAGTTTGCGGGAGCAGAACTACGCACGTCTCTACTCCGTCATGCCCAACCGGAAGTCATGCAAGATGTTTTTAACAAGCCAAACCACTTGGAAGAAATCATGTGTAACTTAAGTTATGTTGAAAAGAAAGAGCAATTCTGCCTCTCCCACTGGTATAAAGTTGCTGGGTGAACTTTGTAATACTAGGTCTCACTCACAGCCTCTTGTTATTAGCCAGCTAATAAATACAACCACATACACAAAGAAAAGCTGCAATTTCAACATGTCCAAGCATCCTGTATCATAGCCATGCTAATAATGTTAATAATAAACCAAACCGTTTGTAAATCAGTCAAGATTTCAGCGAGTTAAGAGTATTTTTGTGCAGATCACTCACCTTACAACAGCTACCATAAAGCGAATCATAGTAACTGTTGACTGTAGCAAGATGGCGGCCGGTCAGCTACGCTGGAAAATCTCCCATGAGCCATCTAGTGTTTATATATATCTATGCCTTCACGACCCCAGCCGGCACTGCGCATGCGCGTGACGGTGGTGCCCTTACAGCCCCAGCCGGCACTGCGCATGCGCGTGACGGTGGTGCCTTCACAGACCTGTCAATTGTCCGCCCTTTGAGAGAGGCCCTAGCTGCTCTCAGAAGGGGAACAGTTGACGGACTGTTTATTGTTTTTATTGTTTTTCTTTTCATTTTTCCGGGCTGCGCCCTTGGCTCTCAGCCTGGATGCGTCAGCGGAAATGTTTTTATGACAGAAAAATCAATAAGTGTGTGACATGTGTTTATGCGGACTTGCGGATGGTGTTGAGGCATCTCTCTCTCTCGGCGGCGGGAACACATTTAGAGCTGGGGAACCGTAGACGTCGGTCGCTTCTTCTTCC
Source organism: Pseudochaenichthys georgianus (assembly GCF_902827115.2). Taxonomy (NCBI): domain Eukaryota; kingdom Metazoa; phylum Chordata; class Actinopteri; order Perciformes; family Channichthyidae; genus Pseudochaenichthys; species Pseudochaenichthys georgianus. The sequence goes on from NC_047512.1 coordinate 18,779,110, forward strand.
TCGACTGCTGGCCGAAATTCTGGGTTGGCTACGCCTGGGCTGCAGCCGGAACCGGAGATTTTCTAGGACAGCTCGCCCTCGTCCCCTGCCTGGGCTGGGGACTCTGGGCGGACTGCGACCTCTGCGTTTTCGGTATTTTGAACCGAGCAGGGTTCAGGGCAGCTTATATGAAGGGCTGCTGCTGTGAAGGCAGCGGCTGGGCCCTTCGAGGGAGGCAGAGGTGGAGGGCCTCGTCCTCCTTCTTTTTCGACTCGCATCTCCTCTGCATGGAGGCGAAAGCGGAGCCGAAAATCCCCTCGGGAACGATGGACATGTCAAGCACATCCTCCTTTTCCCAGGTCTGGGAGGTTGGTGAGGTTGAGCCATCTAGCTCTTTCCTGCACCACCATGATCCCCATTGTTTTGCCCGTTGCCTGGACGGCGCAGCGTTGGACACGGAGACAAATGTCTGTGACCGCGGCCAACTCGTCCAGAACGGCCGGTCCAGGATTACTCGACATATCCTCACAGAGCTCCGCTTGATACGCGGTTAGCAGTGAGGAAACGTTCAGAGCCCTGGCGGACAACGCTGCGGCTCTGTAGGACCATTCAGTCATGGTCGACTGGAAACGGTCCACCTTCGCTGGCAGCGTGGGGTTCCTGCTTGGTGACGGGCCCATCCTCGGTAGGAGGTGGGCTGCCACCAGCAGTTCCATCGGCGGTATGCGAAGCAGCCCGAGCCTCTCCATACCGTCGCAGTCTAGGGAGGAGACACCCTGGATTGGGGCCTTGTTGCTAAAGGGTCGGTCCCTCCACGAGACCGACACCTCATCCAACATCTCCGGGAAGACCAGGAGGAGTTGCCTCCTTGTCCTCGTTGCTTGGGGAGAATGTTTCCCCTCGTAACGGGACCTGGCGGTCTCCTTGGCCATTTCGGGCCCCGGGATGTCTAGCCTGGACGCAGCGCACTGTCACGCGGCCTGCAGGTCCATGCTCAGACAGGGCGAAGCTGGTACAGTATGCTATCACCCCGGAGAGCAGCCATCGCTCCCGGCTTTGCCGTTTGAGCCGATGACATGAAGATATCTTCTTCCTGCTCATCCGAATCAGACAGGAGGGACTCAGAGGTGTCCTCTTCGTCCTCCATGTAGTCTAATTCCAGGACATCCTCCGCGGGCGAGACCATGGTGAGGTCTCGCCGGGAGCTCCCGCCTGGTGAGACGTGGGGCTCCGTTCCCGCGTTTCTTGCCGCCACCGGGTCACCGTGGGATCCCGGTTCCGCAGCTGCCGCTGTTAGTGAGCCCCAGACCGACACAGTGAGTGGCTCAGTCTCTGCTGCGGATGCCCCCGTGTCTTGATTGCCAAACGGCGAATCAGTGGACATGAGGGAGTCCTGTTCCAACAAGCTAGCTTGTCGATAGCCTCCTGGGCGTGTTCCAGCCCGAGGCAGGACGAGCAGACCTGGTGTGAGTCTGTGCCTGCTATCTTCAACCCGCAGCCGCATGACCGAGCCTCCGAGTCCCAGACTCCTCTCATGTGAGGGGGAGAGGCGTCCATCTTGTTCGCCTCGTGGCGTGGAGAGGACCCACTCGTAACAGGTACGTCGTTGAGAGAAAAGTGTTACCAACCCGTCCTTAATCCGGAGAAAAAGGGACGGTGTGGGTCCTTTGTTCTCAAAGAATATTGACTGGTGTGTCAATATACTTCTAATCCTTTTCTCCTCCGTGAGAGAGAAAAAGAAAAGCGTCGTCGCTACCGTGGTGTGGGTAGTAAGGGGAAGCTAGCTAGCAACAGGTGCGTAGCTAGCTTGAAAAAATCAGACCTACCTTACTTTCCGGGGAAGAGAAGGGCGAGGTCGATTTCAATACTAACTGGCGTTAGTATTACCGTCTTCCTGCAAAGCAGAAGGAGTAGCCGGCGAGCGCCCGTCGACCGAAATGGTTATATTTGGGTTCAGTCTGTGGACCGTTAAGCTTGTCCGGCTACTATAGAGATGTGCTCTGAAGCGAGAAGAGGTGTTTGAATGACGCATGCGTCGTGGCGCAAGCTACTTATAGGGGGTGATTCCCTGACGTTGACGTCAAGATCACCAGCCAATCAGGATTGGTGTAATGAGATTGATGCTTCTGTTTGCTCCGCGATGAGGCGCATCCCATAGTGAGACATCGAACGGAGTGTTATGAATGAGAAATGCTCTCATGTCAAGAAGCATTAGATCAGTGCATGCGCTGCATCGTCCAATCAGTGAGCGATACACAGTAAGGGGGCGGGGCGAGTGTCTGAGGATTTCATCGGAGGATGGTCTGGTGGTTCCTCGATTATAGCTCCTCCATTATCGCTCCTCGCTCCTCGCTCCTCTGGCAGAAATAAGGCCATTGGGACGCTACTCAAGAAGGCGCAGACAAATCAACTTCCGGTGAGACCGAGACCGAGGAGCGAGGAAATGAAAAATAAGAGAAGTGAGAAGGGCCCCCTGTCTTCTGCACAGCTAATCAGCAGCTGATCGGTGTCTGCCTGTGCACCTGAGTCTGATGGCTGATTGGATCCTCTCACCCTCAGCTGGCCTATCAGCAGCCAGGGCCGACCATAAAGGAGGCACCCAGGAAGTCTTCTCGCTCTCTCTCACCCTGGGCCTGTTGCTGATTGAGGAGCCTGCAATTGACTGCCTTGTTAAGAAAGTCATTCTACTTTGTTTGTTCTGACCTTTGATAAATGTCTGTGTGTTGAGAGGTGGGGGAGTTAGGTAAGTCTGGGGTACCCTCTACATTTCTCATCACGTAGGTAACTAATGTTAAGACACACTAGGTTAGCGGATTATTGCCACCACCTGTATTCAGTTTTGTCCAGTTCTGAGTAGTTTAGTTAGTGATGGTTTTTGTTTGAGTTTTGGTTTCAAAGGATAGATGTAGAGATAGGCCTGGTTTTGTTATGCTTATTTATTTTGTTTGGCACAATCTCCTCCTCCTCCTCCTCCTCCTCCTCCTCCTCCTCCTCCTCCTCCTCCTCCTCCTCCTCCTCCTCCTCCTCCTCCTCACACAAAGAGTATTTCTGTTAAACTTCTGTTCAGATAGGTTGTTCAAGGAATAAACCTTTTGTCAAACTTTACGCTGACTCCCTCATAATTATTGGTTGTTGTGTGTTATTGTCTCCAGGTCCCCCAGACCTTAGTGGGGACGTAGCAGTCAGGTTTCTTTTTTTTTTTTTTTTTTTTTTTGAACAAAATTAGTAGAAGCGGGAGGGCTGAAGCATAGCTTATGGGGAGTAGCCCTCCCGTGCATCACCATTAGCATCAATATAGTAATGGCACATATTTCGTCAAAAACGTATAGAAATTAAGGAGTACAAAAAAATAAAGAAAACTAACGAAAACTGGAAAAAAAATAAAATAAATAAAATAACAGTTAGGGCAAGAAAAAAGTAAATGCATATATAAGCAACACTGGGAATATCAAATACTTGTTAGCTGGAGTAATCTGCAAATATAATTGTTTTTACTTTAGTTTTCAATTGTTGATGACTAGTAATACTTGAAAGGTCTGAGTGAAGTCCATTCCACGTTCTAACTCCGATTATGGATAAGCTGTGTGATTTGATGGTTGTTCTACAGGGCTTGCTATACAACCAGTTAGGATGCCTGGTTGGGTATTTCCTAACTGTGGTTTGGAACTGCTTTTGAATGTTAGTAGGCATTTTGTTATGGTAAATGTTGTGCATAATCAGTACTGTTTTAAGTTTTACTATATCAACACATTTGAATAGATTGAGTTTTTTGAATATGGGAGTTGTGTGTTCATATTTACCAACACCACAGACTATTCGTAATACTTTTTTTTGGGATGTTATTATTTTTTGTAGATTTGTTGCGTACGTGTTTCCCCATATTTCGGAGCAGTAATAAAGGTAAGGGAGAAATAGACTGTTATAAAGAGTTCTGAGTATTTTTTCCTCGAGAATGTTCTTAGTACGATACAAAATACCTATTATTTTTGACAGTTTAGTTTGTACATAATTTATATGATGCTTCCAGTTGAGTTTTTCATCAACAATGAGTCCTAAAAATGTACATGCACCAACTTTCTCAGTCAAGATATAAGTTTACCTTTTGATAGAGCATCGACCATTGGATTGACGCGATTGGTAACTGATGGTCTCTTATTGATAACTTTATTGAGCACTATAATATGAAGATTTACTCCCAACTGTAACTATGGTCAGTTAAAGTGACATTTAATTCCTCTCTAAATCCCATTGTCACTGGCATGTTATTTGTTACTTGGACTTCTTTTACAGTAAACACAAACACTAATTAGGCACAGTCTAATAAAGTGTCGATTCACTATTATTGATGCAACACTACAGTAAATATCATTATTTGGACATTTGTTTTAAATACTTGCTAAAACTCCAAGCTCAAGTCTGATATGGCTTACCCTGAGATACCTAGGGTTTGTCTCTGTGTCTATTACTTATTTAGCCTCAGACAATATGGACTGTCTTGGCTGAAAGTTTTTCTTTTGCACTATCTACTGCTCTGAATGGAACCAGTGTCATGCATGCTGCATATTCATACAGTATGAACAATTCAAATATTATTTAATTCAAGCTATCTTTTTGTCTCTTGCGTATATATCATTTTTCTGAAATTCTACCTCTGTTGCCAATAAGGAAAAAGCAAATATTGAATTGTCCTCGCTCTGCCCACTCCATCTTTCTCAAATCTTTGTCTTTCTCCAGAGATAGTTGAGGACGTGGGAGAGAAAGACACAGACAGGAAGAAACGAGACAATAGAGACAGCTTTAACTCGTTCTGGTAATTCTCAGTGGTTCTTAAAAGTTGCCATGGATACAAACCAAGCCTTTATGAATTAGATTTGTTCAAGATGTCTCTTGTATTTCTACAGAATATTTCTTGAATAAGTTTGCACTTCTCTCTTTCTAAGTTGTAGAAGTTCTTAGTTTTACGGATGTTCTTAGTTTTACGGATGTACGGACAACATCAACAATTTAGGCTTGACTCTCACAAATACAATTCTATCTTACATTTGACGGAGTGATACACTTGTTGGTGATACAAATTGTTGTTTGTTCGGACAACGGCAAAGGATAGTGACTTTTTTTAAATACACGGCAGTCTTGCAATTTAGCTTTCCTTCACCAATCCCCTTGCCCTGCCGTGTCTGACTAATAAGGATTATTAGTGAGTGTCCTCTTTCTTCCAACTATTTATTTTACATGTGTGCATAACAAGTCATTGATTCAGTGGGAGGCCAAATATCAAACATGATTAAAGGCAATGCTGAGAAAAAAGGTATTTTTGATCATACCTTAAGAAAATCAAAAGCAAACATTGCTTTTATGCATGTCTGCAATTAAGTTGCTAGCCATTCTGATTTGTTATGTGGGAAGAAGTTGACATTATTTTACTGTGCGGGCAGAAGACACGATCAAAAGATTTGTCCTGCATTAGCTTCTCATATTCAATTACCCTGTAAGGTAAATAGAAGAAAGTATGTTCTCTGGACGAATGTATCAACTACCTAATGTTTTTAAACTCAAAGTTGAACTGTGTTTTTTCTTTTTCAGAACATTTAGCAATGAGCTGCAGAAAGAAACGTGTTGATACTGAACACTAGGAGAACAATCTCTGAGAAAGTAAGGGGAGTGTACCTTTAAGCTAATCTTCTGCTTTGGTTAAGCTGCTGCAACATTAAAACTAAAGATGTCTTGCTATGAATAATCAATCAAGGGTAAAACAGTAATCTCCACCAGTGCCAGACAGGTTTTACACACATATATCTATATTTCACTGTGGTGATTTTAAACAGCCAACTGATGCATTCTATAAAATCTCACACATGTAGTGCAATTTTCCTGCAGTTTTTTAGAAGTTTTTACTCTGAAACTTGTATTAAAAAAAATTCTAAATATCCATATGTATAATGCATGAAGAATGATGGCCATCTGACAGTCGGATCAGATTAGTTAATTAAAAAACGAAATAATGCATGCTGTGTTTTTAGTCACTTTTAGAATAAAATAGGATTTGGCCAAAACAAAAAAACAGCCGCCCGGCCCTAATCCTGTCCCTTTGTCTTCAGGGATGAGTGTTGTACCATGTGGTGGGACATGGTTAACAAGTGAAGGATGCTGATTATTAAACCTTGCTACGGGCTAAACTTGTTATAATGCAACCTTTCAGCCATTTGTTGTATGCCTTGATGGCAAAGGGATGAGGGTAATCAGCTGTAACATAGCGACGGTGTTGACGATTTGACCTTTGTGTGAACATAACCCTTTACGACCCCCATAAAAGCACCTGTTAATCTACTTTAGGGTATTTGAGGACAGAACACCAATTCAATTTGCCAGAGCAGAAAAGTGACAGCTTGATGGACTGTGATCAGTGATTTCTGAGCCATTCGATATGTTTCATTGATGGCTGCATGACATTGTGCCCTTGAGCCACAAGCAGATTTGTTGATGTTTCACCTCGATATGTTTTACGAGCAGAATTACATGCTCTTAACAACGTTTAGCACTCTGCAGATACTAGACATCCGAGTCATAATTTAGTATCATTGTCAGGAGGAATTTCAGTTCAGTTTTTTGTATTCAATCACATCTCCTCTATTTGTCCAGGTAATTGCTTGTAGCTATCACTTCTTGAATTGTAAGTATTCTATTGTTCATGGTAAAAAGCTGAACAGCGATAAGCTCACACATCACAGGAATTATTTGACACCATATGTGGAAACTATGGTAACTGAGAACAAATCCATTTTCAGGCTAATTTCCCCTCTTATCCCTGATAAGAGCTCTGCCACGGCCTGTTGACACTCTCGGGAATGTCTGAAAAGAATTTGAACCTCATCATTATTCAGAGGTGCGAGGATACAGTAGGCTATAGCTACCTAATTGGAAACGAGAAGCAGAAACAAAACTCGGTAGGAATGTGAACAGTGCCCCCCTCTTGCTTTCAGGCTGATTTCTGGAGCACTGTTGCTACTGCAAACAGCAGAGGCGTCTGTGGTCCACACATACCCCGCCATCCACCTACATCTCAGCGCAACTCTCCAACGCAGTGCGGCTTTAAGAGGACCGGTCTCTTAAATCTGCGGTTGGCTCCTCCTTCCACCATGATGTCATTCGGAGGGAGAGCGAGAGCGAGAGGGAGAGAGGTGGGCAGCATTGAGGAGCTGAGTTCATACAATACTACTGAGACATCTACAGCTTAGCAGACAGATACGGTGAACCGCCTATCGCGGCCCCAGTAAGTGATGCTGCACTGAGGCACACTTTGATCCAACTCCATTGGGGGGCGATGCGCTCTCTGCATCCCTCCTTCAAGAGTTTTTGGGGAGCCTGTACAACCTCGAATCAGTCAAAACAAGTGATTATAAAATAAATTAGGTTTAAGCTTTCTGTTTTTCATCAGAAGTCTTTTTTTTGCGCTCTTGGATTGAAGTGTTACGCACGAGTCAAGAAGCGTTTAGAGCACACGCGTAAGTTTAGTGCCAGATATTTGGAGCTGGTAAAACAAGTAGGAAATTCAAGGCAGTAGGCTAGGGATACAAAGTTAATGTAAAACAAGCTTGGATCAATGCGTATCACCAGCCGGGGGACTGCGAGCCCAAGACATCCGAAGAGGAATTACAGCGTCCTTTTCAAACAAAGTTGATCGCTGTGCACGATTTTTTTTCTCTTGCACATGAGGACCATGTTTTTTTAGCGCACGGATAAGTTTTTGTAGTGGATATCGTTATTTTCGACTTGCATTTCTTTTTGCTGCCGCTGCCGATGAGGATCCTTTCCCCCACTTCAGTTAAATTCATGGCACTTATTTTTTCGTAAATCAGTGATGTCTCCACGCGACGGTATTGACTGTTGATTGTACACCCTGTTCGAGTGGAAAAGGTAAGCTTTGCTCTAAATCATCACTTTACTGTTGGGATCAAATTGTGCTATACTTTAGTGGTCTCTGAACATGTATACAGATGACCGGTATGTTTCTTGAGCGCATTCAGAGACACTGGAGAGCGCCCAACAGCCTCATTTATCCGGTCCGTATACAATCTAATTGATGTCTCAATACCAGCGAGTATATTTACAATCACTGCGAACAACATAAGCTTGGTGAACATTTAGTGACGCTTTGATAAATCAGTGCGTGTGATAGTCGGTCATGATACTGTTCCGTGGTTTTCCTAGAGCTGCTCCACAGATATAACAGGCGTCCCCCCGCACCTGATGTAAATAGAAATTGTTCACGGCCACGGTGCAATGTAGAGATTATAAAATGAGTTGTTGCATTATGAATGTGGACCGCGCGGCTGGGCACGACTTCGAGCGTTATTTGCCCAACACTGATCGCTAAATAGATAGCCCTACTTCACAAGAGCATCCAACTGCAGGGACTTGTCAGTGCAGGTTTATCAGCAGTTTGGCCGCTGAGCTCGGTGCGTGGGTGCGCGGTAACAGCGCGTTCCTGGTCGAGCGGTTCAGCTGTCACCGACCATAACCTCAGGGGCTAACAGTCTGTTCACGCTCAGACTCTAGGAAAAAATAAATAACTGCATCAACATATTGTTTTCTACTAGGAATAGTTCAAATTATCAGGACGTAAATCCCTGTTGGCCTGAAGATTAACCGCCACAGTTGGTTGTTTGACTTCCTAATAATGTTACCTGCTCAATATGCAATAGATTATTATCGGGCCTGTTTTTTAAAGAGTCCCAAAAGGCCTATTGAACTCAATATTTGCTGGAGAATTAAATCAAACAGTAACGTGAGCCTTCCCAAGGTGAGCAGAATATGTTGGCTCTGAGCTGAAGCATTATATTAAAAGTAGAGTCAGTGAGTAAATTAAAGCAAGCTAAGTATTTGTGAAATTCTCATTACATTTGCAATAAAGTGTCTGCTTGTCCACATATGCATTTCAAATGCATAAGTAGGTAGAGAGCAATCGACCATAGTGTTTAATGTACTGATATTGGGTACTGTAGGCCTATCTCCAATTATATGTCATGCCTCTGATGAATTTAACATAATATTGACTACAAAGGGATGAGCTTGGGTGTCATTACCTTGATAGGAATCTCCATGTCTTCTTAAGTGTTCATAGAGTAATTAACATGTAGTCTCATATATACCCAGGCATCAAATATTTTGAAACACTGAAATGTTTGTTGCTTTTTTTTCATTTTAAAGTGTCTGATGCATTATTAATATTTAAGATTCTTAAAAAACTCAGTCAGTTGAGCTGTTTGTCTATAATTTATCTTTCATTTATATCTTCTCCTGAAGCTTGACATTTGCCATGGAGTAGTTGCATTGTCCTTTAAATTCCCATAAAGGATACCATACTGAATAACACTCAACATTGAATTTGCCTATATCAGTCTCCATGCTGGTGACTGCAGCGTAACTCTTACTTGAAATATTCCCACACTGAAAAATATAATACAAATGTTTTCTTATGTGTTTTTTCAGTATCATCAACAAATAAAGTTGTTCAAACAGCTTTTCATAATCTACTATACATGAATACATAACATTTTCATTATTTTTTCTTTGTTAAAATGAATTGCACGTTTTCTTTCTTGTCTATAACTTTGAGTTTTATTACAATATATCAACATTGATACAAAAATAATGGAGTTTATAGCCAAAGTTAACTTTAACATGTATTATATACTGTATTTATCATTAGGATTATATTTTCATCCATGGACTGCCCTCTTGAGGTCCATAACTCCAAATATCCTCAATTTGCTAATGTATGAAGCCAGCATTTAATTTTCAAAGTAATACAGCTCATAATTTAGGTCTATACAACAATTAACACAATGATTAAAATATGAAAAAGATGCTGAGTTATGCATCTTCACATCTTTGCCAGATTTAAAGCAAACATTGTGCTACAAATTATTTTAGAACATTGATCGATTCATGATGTGAAAATCCATGTGATATTTAAACTTAAGTCTATGTGTTTTGTCAGTATGAAATCTACAGTTAACCTTGTCAATGTGGCCGTTTATGTTAAGCAACATTTGTCATCGCTCTTTTTCACTTTGCAGCTCGATTTAGGGAATATAGTCATTTCTGAAGTTCCCCTAGAGAAAACAACTTTCATTCCTCCACCCTGAAAAGAGAACAGTTCTGGCTGTGTGGATTGAAAAAGAACTGACTGATCTTGACAGAAACCTGGTCTGTCAGGCTCTCAGCGATCTTTAAAGCTGTTAAAAGAGAAAAAGCCTAAGACAATCAAAAGTATTACTTCTTCCAATGCCCTCTTTTGAAAATCTCTTTGGATCCAAAGACAATATTGATGGATACAACGGTGGCGAAAAACCTGTCTTTGACGGTTAAAGCACTCCAAATGTCTTGCCCAGCCTCAGATTAACTACACTGAAAGTTTCCAGTTGAGGGTAGGGTGAAGGTAGGGGGTGACAGTACCTCTATGTCTCCCCTCACTGCTGCCTTCAGCATGCACACACCAGGAAGGCCTGTCCATCACACTGTTGTGCAAAGTGATCCTGGGCCGTCCTGCCCCTCTTCACTCTGTGTCTCCCAAGAGGGAGGCTTGAGTTTGCCTACTGGATTCAACCTGCTGCAAAATAGCATTTCAGGAGACTAGTGAAATGTAAGCAAACGAGACACTCTTACTGACACCTAGGATTTCTTTCTCCCCCCTCTTACTTTTTTCCCTCTCCAGCACAATTCCTTCTCTCACCTAGCCTATCCCTCATGGACAGAGCTATGACATGTGAAACGCCATGCAAATGTTGGAACAGCAACAGATAGATAAGAAAGATAATAGAATATGAGAAGTAAACAAGATTGGCCGCAACATCGTGAAGAGCATGTAACTCTTGCCCATTCATTACCTCACATCATGATTTTATAATTTTAGATTATAACTATCTACTATTTATACATCTAATATATGATACTGTATATGCATATATTCTGCTTTTATAATAATGGGTGCCACAGTGTCCTTGTTGTACTCTTTCTTGTACTCTCAGCCAAAAAACATACACCCCTTCATCCAGCGAAGCATTATTGTCACTTACAAGGAAAAGGAAATCTAGATCATGCTTTGATCTTTTTCAGTTTTTTTCTCAATGCCGAATCACATCCGATTTAAGGATGTAATTTACACTTCATTAAGCGTCGTGCGAGCTCAGCCTTGGACTGCCTCGCGTTCATCCCAGTATAGCAATCGCTGCTCACTCTCAGAAAGATGCACACTTCAAAGTGAAGTCTGTCACAGTCACTAATGGGATATATCGCATCAATATTTTGACATGACAGGGCAACGTGGCCTGTGCAATATGTGTAGAATGAATAACCCTCACCCTGATCAATGTCAGCCATGATTTTTCCTCTCCAACTGTTCTTTAATGAGTCTCATGTGACTGCTTCATGAAATGTGTGAAAAGAAATCTGTCTTACAGGCTTCATGAATGCCTTGCAATTGTTGCTGATTTAAAACCAGCTTAATTAAATTCTTATTTTTAATCAATTCCCCTTTGTCGGTAGGCCGAGAGCTTCAATGGCAATGAACGCTGTTGCCTTGCCAATTTAGAGAACCCCTGTAGAGCAGTTTAGGTAGTGTTACCTTTTCTACAGGATATTGTTTGACTCCTGTTAATGGATGGAAATGTCATCAAGTAGGGAATATTACTCTTCCCAAAGAGCTATTTCTGGTCCCCTGTTGCTGTGCGTACATATGCGTTTTCAGCAGCTTTATATCGTTTCTGTGATGGCTGTCATATACTTTTGCCATTTTAGAAGGAAGTGGATATTTGACTTCAAGGCAGCTGCCTTATAAATATAAGCCAATATCTTGAAGAAAACCATATGGTTGATAAGCACTCAGGGGGGTTGGTGAACCTAAATACACAGTGGGATATGAGCAATGAAATTATATTCGTTGTTAAATAAATTGTGCTGGAATACACAAGGGGAACCAGGATTGTTATGAGAAGCGGTATACCCCTGCATTTACTGTATGGCTTTAACCAGAGTTGTCATTGCACATTCTAAAAAAGTGTAAGGCCAGTAGTGTGTAATTCTGTTGTTCTACTGAAAAAAATCTACTGAACATCGATATACTTTGATAATATTCCACATTACCAACACTGTAATTGCAAAAGCTATTTAAAGCATGCATGGCGAAGCATTTAAATAGACCAGTGTGATTTTGATGGGAATGATAGAATGTCATTTATTAAAGATAAACAAGATTGGATTAAATTAATAAATAAGTCCAAATGTGAGTTAGTCAACCAAATGAAGTGGCTCCGCTAATAACTTACTAAATATGCTACTAATTAACTGGTGGAAAGTAGTCAATATTTCATGCTAGCATATATTGGCAGGGAAGGAATTGCGGATCATGACTCCTTCATCATCTTCCAATGACCTACTTGGGTTTTGGCAAATGGGGTCCTTGCCCTTTGGCAAACATTTGCACGAGTACAACAGTTAAATATTTTGGTAGAACAACTGCATCAAATAAAGTGGCAAGCAACACAAACTGATGTATTAATGACTTATTTTCAGTGATGGTAAACCCATGCAATGCATTTCCCTTGAGGCTTTTACTATAGCATCATTCAGCAGAATAAGTCAAATGGATGTTGTGTACATTTGATGTTGGAGCAAAATTCATTTGTCAGGGTGTAATGAAGTTATGTTTACATTTCATTAATTTGACTGATGGCCGCTCTCGTAATAAATTATTTCACATTGTTGTCTCCTTCCGCAACAGTTTCTCTAAACAGTGCTCTTATCATGCTGTGTATGTTTACACACATGGGCGTTCATGAAATATTTGAGAGCTTAATTGTTTGCATTCAGAGCAAATTAGGTTTTTCATTAATAGCTGTTGTCAAGCGGTACTATTGCAAGTGAGTGTGTTAATGTGTGTGTGTTTGTGTATATGGAAGCACCAAGGCTTAAGGCTCAGTTCTGCTGCCTCTATATCAGCTGAATTCTGGATGTGGGGTGCAGTTTATGAAGACACCATATTGACTTACATTGAATCAGATATGAGTTGAAGTTCTTTCACTTCATCCCATTTCTTTATGCACAGCAGTTTGTGAAGCTTTTAAAGCAAACTATTATTTTGCAACTTGACTGCTTTCATAATTTTTAATAAAAATATGAAACGGTTCATTACCGCAATGTAATGGATTGACGAATATGTGAACTACTAACCTTTACGTGTCCACTTGCTCAATGGATGTTATCAAAGGTTAATTGTGTAAAACCGCTGTTAATTTGCTCTCAAAGACATGCGAAGGATGTGGGCTCATAACTAGTTAGAATGAATAGGTCAAGTTGAAAACTATCTGTGAGGGAAAATAGTGCAAATTGCAAGAGAACTTGAATGGCATGTAATTTTGTGCACTGACATTGAATGTTCTATTTTTCTCTTTCTTTCTCACCTCTCTTACGGCAGAATTGCTGCCGTTGAAGTGAAGCTCCCATCCACACTTGAGTATGGACTTACCAAGTCAGGCTCATGTGCTGGTGGTCTTGCTCACCTGTGTGGTCTTGGTATGCCGGGCCCAGGAGCGGGACTACACGGTGAAGGAGGAGCAGCCAGAGAACATCCGTATCGGGAACCTGCGCAAGGACTTGGATCTCAACCTGGACCCAAACGTCAGGCTATCCTCACCGCTGCAGTTCAAGCCTGTGTACAAGACGGGTGACGTGCCTTTGGTGAGGGTGGAGGCCAACACGGGGGAGATCTTTACCACCAATCACAGAATTGACCGGGAGAAGCTGTGCTCAGGAGTCTTCGCTGAGAAACGCTGCTACTATGAGATCGAGGTGGCCGTTCTGCCTGATGAGATCTTCCGATTGGTCAAGATCCGCTTCCTGATCGAGGATGTAAATGACAACGCACCGCTTTTCCAGTCCACGGTTATAAACATCTCCATCCCAGAGAACACAGCGATCAACACCCGATACCCGGTGCCCTCAGCATTTGACCCTGATGTAGGGATCAATGGGATTCAACACTATGAACTTGTCAAGGTGAGACCCACTCCTGTTTCATCTCACACACTCATATAAAAAAAGAATCTTTGTTTCAGGGTTTCCTTAGTTATCTTAATGTTGTACAATAAGTGTTGATCGGTCCATCTATAAAATAAAACATATCACTGAAATATAGATATTACAATCTCAGAGCACATATCAGTCAAACATCCCTGTTCCTTTCAACATTGGCTGAAATGTCAGCTGTAAATGAATAATCAATAATTAAGACACCGAAGTACCTAAAGAAGAATTTGTAACTGAAGTTGATGGAGGTTATTACTGAATGTACGCAATATCATGCGTACACTAAAATGCATCTTGTACAAATTCATTTAGTTCAATAATGAATGAGTGAAAGCTATTGATAATGAAATATAAAGGCCTGAAGCCTCATCGTACTGGTTCAGTTTTCAAGTTAATGGTTTGCTTCACAGACTTAATAGAATAACATGCTTTTAGTAAAATGATATCATTTGATGAAGCAAAAAACCTGTAGCAATCTATTTTGAAGAAACACTAACAAATGGGAAAGCGAGCATAAAATGAATTGTCTTTTTAAATAACCATAAAGATGTCTTCAATGCGAGAAGAATATCAGTCAGCACACAGTTATTGATGGCTCTCGTACACACTGCGATGCCTGCAGCATGCCACCTGTCTGCACCAGGACTGATGGGCTCAAATCATTGAGTGTTTACAACATCATTTTTTCTTCAGATTGTTCTTATCATGGCTTACATGAAATAAAGATTCCCAATCTGCATTATACTGTAGCTTCTCCTGTAAACCTGCCATATTGCTGTAGTGTACATCAATAAAGGAAATTAATTTTGATGCGTTTAAAATATTACCTACTTTTTCATAATATGGAATATGTCATGCATCCGACAATGTTTTATATCAGCCATTCATATTTCCATGTTCATTATGTCATTATGAGCAAAGGCTATAAATAAGGTGAAGTTTTCATAATGTAAAGTAATATCGAGAAAAGCAGTAAAAGTGCACACACAGCATAAAGTGCATGTCCAATTTCCAGCAACAGGTTACATGTGCTGAACACTGTAGATTAAAGCAAGTGAGAAGGCGAGGATGGTGTTATATTAATAGGTGTCTCTTGCAGAACTTGGGAAGCTTTTCTTCATCATCTAATTGATGCTTTATTAAACTGCGGTGCAACATACTTTCTCGCCTATACTAATGGAGTCAGCCCTAAACCCAGAAAATGTAGGATTTTATCATGCATTCTTCATTTACAGTCTAGACAATACTCTATGATTTGTGGTTAGATGCATATTGTAGATGACATGAGCCCTTACAAATGAAGCGTAATTAAAGAGTCAGATGCAAGCACTCTGGAGGAAAGCCCAAAAATTATAAATAAAGAAAGATTACTAGATTTTGAGAGCATGGTGTGAGACTAAAATGACAAGTCCATTTTGGATTCTTAAATGAAGTTAACACTGGGTCGGTATGAACAGAATCATTGCTGTCCGTCCCTGCCCTGAATACCAATTTGCATTTTTAAAGAGTCCCACTGCCAAGGCTTCTCCAGCGCAATGTCCTGAATTGTTCATGGCTGGAAAATCACCAACCAAATGTTCTGCTCATTATGATGATCATCTGCAATCATTTTCTTTGCCCGTTTTACATTATAAAGCTTTACTAAAACCCTCGCCTCCACTGTGGTTGTATTATCATTTGCAGGAGATTCTTTTTAGAGCATCCTATGCACTGTGTCCCTGACTTAGTTCTTCTCATTACATTCTCATTGTACTCGAGATTAATTTCCTTGTATTCCAGGTTCCATGTGAGCAAGACACAGGAAGAGGCATTTAAGAAGCCAGAACAAATTGTTCAGAAGTGCAGTAGAAAGCCAAGGGTTTACAGGGGAAGAGTGTGCAAGCATTTCCTAGAATAGCTCGTGGCCGCTAAGCCACCCTTGGACTATCTTTGTATGGTCCTCAGAGATTTGTCTCAGAAGCTCCCTCAAAATGATAGTTTACTCATTGTCCTTGTGTTGGAGAAGGCACGTTGCTGAAAGTGCTACCATTGTGTTGCACAGTCAGCCAGGCTCAATGGTCCACCACTCCACATGTAGCAAGCCTGAATTGTCAACATACAAAACAAATGAAATAAACATGGTAGCCTCTTTTGTTCAATTTCTTCCTTTTTCAAGCAGGACAATGGGTAATTTCATTCAACACTGCGCTCCACACCTAACATAATGATTGGTAATCACACTTAAAGTGAAACTCTGCCATCAGTCTAGTTGTATGCTACGTCACCTGAACTGCAGAGAAGGCATCCTAAGAAATGGTCAAGGTCACTGAAAGTAATAACATGCATGGATGGAGGAGGATGTCCCATGAAAGCCAATTCTATCACTTTACGTATTCACAGGATAACGTGGAGGCCCACAGGGAAACATACTCAAGCCTAAAGGAGGTTTTGCTGTTTGTTTTGCTCCTGATTCTGGCTGTTCACGGACATTGGTCTCTTTTATGTGTTTGCAGCATCACACACTACATTAATCCACGTTGTATCTCTGTCAGCATCTTCAGACACATTTAAGATGAGCGTCTTGTTCAAGTCACATCATGTAGATCCATGTTCTGCTGCTGGCTGGGGCATGCCTTACTGATAAAGTAGATGATGAAGTGGGTGTCTGTATTTTGACTTGGGCAATCCAGAGAGCTCTTACACTTAACCTTTTGCCTCTTGGATTTTTCCTGGCAGCACTATCTGAAATATTCCTTAGATTTTTGATTGGATTTTGTGGTCCACCAAGTCTGATATTGAATAACTTTATTCCTAGGATTCCAACTTTGCATTTGAAGATGCAAAAATTATTCAAACCCTATTCCCAAGAAGCAAGAGAGCTTTGATGAATGCTTTGCTTGCTGCCTATAGGCAGTGAATAGATATTTTAGGCAAAAGGCTCACTTTCAAGCATTTCCAGTTTTCATTAGCATTCCATTTTGACACATTATCCACTTCTAGTGATTGACAAAAAGAGACAAACAATTTCCAGCTTCTTTTGTCTTAATTATATGCATGAGATCATGGCCAGGGGCACATTTGGATGAGGGATGCAGAGAAAGAATGAGGGAGGAATGAGAGAGAGAGACAGAGAGGGTGAGTTTTTTCAGCAGTATAAAAAGGTGCTATAGCTTGTGATGATGAATAGCCCTCCCCAGTTAGTCCTATCCATGGGCAGCACCGTGACTAGAGTCCTCCTGATATATTCACAGTCCAATCTCAGTCTCCTCTTAGTTTTAATAAGGTCATCAACTTGACTGAAAGATGCATCCACCTACAGTATAATCCGAGGTCCTGTCTGCAAAAGGAGTTCAGAGACATTCTTCCCTCGTCATCAGCGTCCTCTATTTCTGTCATCATCCCTCAGTATTTTTCATTTAAATTAGCCAACTCGGATTAGATTATATCTGACAAATACAGTGACCTGACCCCTTTCTGATCACTGCACATATCTATAATGTTGAATTGAAGGCAAGTCATCAAAGGTTGAGAATACCTGAACAGTAGATGTGTGCGGAAAGAGTGAGTGCACACTTAGTCATCTAAAGAACTACGTCCTTCTTGGACAGCCTTTGGGTTTCTAGTGAGTGATTCATGCAAGTATTTGGCCTTTGCTTAGCCTGCCCTAGATCTTATCAGAATCCACCAGACTAATTTTGCATTCAGGAGGAGGCACAGCCTGAGAAGATAGCTCCCTTCAACCTATTGAAATGCGCTGTGTGCCGTCTTGTCAGTTGTAAAATTGTGTGAAACCAAGACAAAAGCATAGAGGAAATGCTGGCTCATAAATCATTGTGCAGCATTCCCTTTGACACATCCTAACTCAACAACCTACTATTAAATCAGGCGTTGCCAAATATCAGTGTGCAGATACTCAGCTACTGTGCCGAATCTGTGAACTATTCAAACAACTGGGGATTGCGGAGCTCTGTGCGGATGGAGTAGTGCTTGGAAGTAGAACCCACAGTATGTAGTCTTGGACCTTTCAGTTATGACAGAAATAGTTCTGCGTCAAACATAACGATTCGGCACAGTTCATCCATCGGGCTGTCCTTATACGTTTCCACACATATCTTATGTAACATGTCTGCTTATCCATTTGACTCTTGCTTGCCAGAATGATCACCAAATAGGGTATGAAAGATCATTGCTGCAGCGTTGGCTGGTTTAAGTAGTTCTGTCAATCACTGACATGTTGACAACATTCGCTCAGCAAGCAGTTTTTCAGAGTACATAATAATTTACATGCTGCAGCTGCACGTTTCCTTGTGCTACAACACTATGCTGGCACGAGGGCGGTTCTAGATTTTAAAACCTAGTGAGGTCTCTTGTGCTCACAATTTGGTTGAAATATTCCTTCCTTGAACGAGGAGAATGTATATATCTTAATCTCATTTGATAGCTGTGCTTAGACAGAGTAATCTCTTCCAACATTATGTGCAGCGTGAAGCTTATCTCTTTAAAGAGGATGCTTTTTCTTGTTTTACCATGAAACTGCTTCTGACTGAAAGAGCTTCAAAGGGCTTCTTTGTTTCATAATGTGCATGCAGCTCATTCATGGGCTTGATCTTCTTCTTATTTCCTCCCCCCGCTCTCTCTTTCTCTGCTTTTCTGTCACTTCTCTCCCTCTCCCTCTCTCGCCTTCCATTCCTTCTCCTCCAGCCTAATTTGAGAACAGTCATGGATCCATACCCAGTCTGAAATTGTAAATATTAGTGGCGTGCTAGTTTTTTTGTTGTGGAAGGCAATTACATTACATTACATTACATTGCATTTAGCTGACGCTTTTATCCAAAGCGACTTACAATAAGAGCGTTCGACCAACAAAATACAAACTTGAAGAAAACAGAATCATATAAGTACATCAGGCTTCATAGAGCAAAAACATTTCAAGTGCTACTCAACTGGCTTTCGATAAGCCAGCCCTTTATTAGTATATAAGTTCTTTGTTAATAGTTCTATCGCTCGAAGTGGAGTCGAAAGAGATGAGTTTTCAGTCTGCGCCGGAAGGTGTGTAAGCTTTCTGCTGTCCTGATTTCAATGGGGAGCTCATTCCACCATTTTGGAGCCAGGATAGCAAACCCACATGTTTTTGCTGATGGGAACTTGGGTCCCCTTCGCAGCGAGGGTGCAGCGAGCCGTTTGGTTGATGCAGAGCGTAGTGCACGTGCTGGGGTGTACGGTTTAACCATGTCCTGGATGTAGGACTCCTTATAGCAGTACAATTTCCTCCCGTTTCTCATTTGGATTACTTATGCATTTGTTTTCAATTTGTCCAGTTTTACTTTTGCTAGATACAGCCCTTCTAGAGCAAAATGCCTTTTGTAATATGTAGGGTTTTTAACTTTATTGTCTTTATCTGAGGTGATCTGATTGTGTAGTGCATTTAAATTGGAGCTCAGTGTTGTGTCTTCATTACAAGCTTTCTACCTCTCATTAGACAGATAAAACGTTGCAAGGCTGCCTTCTCTATTCTAACTCGACACACAACAGGAAGGTGGGGTGAAATGTAATTTTAGTGAAGGCAGAACGAAATTGGATGAAAAGGCCTATGAGGTAAAGGGATCCCTTCAAGTAGTTGCTAGGGGGGCAGAGGGACTTGATTTACTACAATGATTGCTCACATTTGCAAAAAGGCTAAATAACTTACATTGTATGTCAATGTTTCTAGGGCAAGTATTGAAAAAATGTAAGTAAAACAGGAGCAAAAGCTAATGATTAGCAGGTTTGGAAATGCTTTTGATTAAAAGGAAGATGAGCAGGGCAAAGAACCAACTGCCTTGTTAAAAAATGTCCTGGTCTGTTTACTTTCCTCTTAACATTAATCTCTGCCTTAAAGCCTGGTCCGTAGAATGGTTACAAATGAACCTGAGTAAAGAAAGAACATACCCTGACAAGCTCTTTGGCTTTCTAAGACAATTGACAAATCTACGATCTAAGAACAAAAACAGGAGGAAGAATATCTCAGAATATATTAAACATCACTGTATCGATCTGTACCTCTTTTTATCTTATTACGACAAAAATAAAATGTGATATTCTTACTAATGGTATTATTTGTCAGTACACTTGTGTTGGTAAAACTTGTGCTCAAAAGAATAAAAATAACTCAAAATGTTGTCTTGTCATTGCAGAGTG
This sequence comes from Pseudochaenichthys georgianus, assembly GCF_902827115.2. Classification (NCBI taxonomy): domain Eukaryota; kingdom Metazoa; phylum Chordata; class Actinopteri; order Perciformes; family Channichthyidae; genus Pseudochaenichthys; species Pseudochaenichthys georgianus. The sequence goes on from NC_047512.1 coordinate 18,799,330, forward strand.
TCAGCGAGTTTGGCTTAGACATCATAGAGACTCCTGAAGGGGACAAGTGGCCGCAGCTCATTGTTCAACAGAACCTAGATCGCGAGCAGAAGGACACCTTCGTTATGAAGATAAAGGTAGAGGATGGTGGCAACCCCCCCAAGTCCAGCACTGCCATCCTGCAAGTCACCATCTCCGATGTTAACGATAATCGTCCCGTCTTCAAAGACACTGAGCTGGAGGTCTCGGTGCCAGAGAATGCCCCCATGGGAACATCGGTTGCTCAGCTGCATGCCTCAGACGCAGACCTTGGTTCCAACGCGCAGATCCACTTCGCCTTCAGCAACCAGATCTCTGCCTCAACCAAACGTCACTTTTCCATCGACAGCTCAACAGGACTGATCACTGTGAGGCAGTCTCTGGACAGAGAGGTAACTCCTGTTCACAAACTCATCGTGCTTGCCAGTGATGGCAGCTCTACTCCCTCCAGAGCCACAGTGATTGTTAATGTAACAGATGTTAATGACAATGTTCCCTCCATAGACACTCGCTACATTATCAACCTGGTTAATGGGACTGTTCTGCTATCTGAAAATGCACCTCTCAATACAAAAATAGCTCTCATCACTGTTACTGACAAGGATGCAGATCTTTTTGGCAAAGTAGCTTGCTACACTGAACATGACGTTCCTTTTCGGTTGAAGCCTGTCTTTAATGATCAATTCTTACTAGAGACAGCAGCCCCCCTAGATTATGAGACGACTCGAGAATATGCAATTAAGATAGTGGCCTCGGATAGGGGGACGCCTCCTTTGAACACTTCAGCTATGGTTTTAATTAAAATCAAGGATGAGAATGACAACGCACCCATCTTTCCCCAGCCGGAAATCCAACTTTCCATACCGGAGAACAATGACCCCTCTACACAGTTAATAAAAATCAGCGCCACTGACGCAGACAGCGGACATAATGCTGAGATTATTTATACTCTTGGCCCTGATGCGCCTGACGGGTTTAACGTAGACAGACGGTCAGGAATTCTCTCTGTAGGCAAACGACTGGACAGAGAGAAGCAGGAGAGGTACTCATTCACTGTCATAGCGAGGGACAATGGCTCTGCTTCCCTGCAGAGCAATGTCACCGTCAGGCTAATCGTCCAGGACCTTAATGACAACAACCCAGCTTTCACACACCCCGAGTACAACTTCTATGTGCCTGAGAACCTGCCTCTCTATGGAACTGTGGGCTTAATCACAGTGACGGATGCAGATGCGGGAGATAATTCGGTTATAACCCTGTCTGTTTTGAACGGAAAAGATAATTTCATCATCGACCCCCAAACCGGTGTTATCAAACCCAATATAACGTTTGATAGGGAGCAGCAAAGCTCCTACACTTTTATGGTTAAGGCAGTTGATGCGGGGCACCCTCCAAGTTCCTCCTACGCCAAGGTCACTATTAATGTAGTCGATGTGAACGACAATCGCCCTGTGTTCGTGATCCCATCCTCCAATTACTCATATGACCTAGTGCGAACCACCATCACCCCTGGCGCTGTGGTCACCAGAGTGTTTGCCATTGACAATGACACAGGTATGAATGCTGAGCTGCAGTACAGCATTATCAGCAGCATCATCATCACATCTAGGGTCTCCCCTCGAGGTCTTTTCTCCATCGACAAAGCAACGGGTAACATAACACTGCAGGAGAAAATAGTGACAGCTGATCAGGGACTGCATAGGCTGGTAGTCAAGGTCAAAGATCTAGGTCAGCCTGAGTCATTACATGCTATTGCGCTTATTCACTTGTTTGTCAATGACACTGTGTCAAATGCTACCTTTATCCAAGAGCAGCTGAGAAAAAGTATGGAGACACCTTTGGATCGTAACATAGGGGAAGGTGAGGTAACACCTCAAGCCAACGGATATGTTATTGTTGTCATAGCAATCATAGCAGGGACAATGACTGTCATCTTGGTGATATTTGTGACTGCCTTGGTGCGCTGCCGACAGACACCCAGACATAAAGTGGTACAAAAGGGCAAGCAGAGTGGCGAGTGGGTGTCCCCCAACCAAGACAACCGTCAGATCAAGAAGAAGAAGAAGAGAAAGAAGCGATCCCCAAAGAGCCTCCTCTTGAACTTTGTGACAATAGATGAATCCAAGCCTGACGATTCCACCCATGAGCATGTTAATGGTACACTTGATCTCCCTGTGGAGCTAGAGGAGCAAACCATGGGGAAGTACAACTGGGCCACCACGCCCACCACCTTCAAACCTGACAGCCCAGATTTAGCCAAACATTACAAGTCTGCGTCCCCTCAGCCTACATTTCAAATCAAACCTGAGACTCCAGTGGCCCCAAAGAAGCACCATGTGATCCAGGAGCTCCCCTTGGACAACACGTTCGTGGTGGGCTGTGACTCACTCTCCAAGTGCTCATCGACTAGCTCCGACCCGTACAGTGTCTCAGAGTGCAGCTGTCAGGGGGGATTCAAGACTACGGGGCAAATCTCCACCCGACAGGTAATTCATGACTTCCTTCTTAAACCCACCCACACTAGTCCCCACTCACACTCCCCTTGCTGTCCCATGGTAGGTGATGTGAATGGGGGAGGGTGGCAGCATGGAACCATGGGATTTTCCCACACAGACCATGACCATGTCTACATGAATGTCATTTGCACTTAAAAAGTGAAAGAATATAAGATAATTTGTCGCAATTAATAGAGAAAACCTTTCACTATACTGATTGTTACTAATTCATATATTCACCCTCCTTCATTAGCAATCATAGTTGCATAATCGTTTACAAAAATACATCTGCAGGCTAATTTCATATTCAAAAACGTGAGAACAGAAAGCAGTGCAATTAGGATGGATAGCTATTTTAAACTTCACTGTGAGTGGTTGGTTGCAATGTAGCCTGATTCAGAAGAGCCTGGGATGGGTGGCATTGATTAAATTCTCTACTGATGTATTTAAGGTCAAGGGCGAATGATGCTCTGTGTTAATATTTTTGACTGACTCACTGGCAGTGCTAAGATAGCTCTTAATATTTTTGACTGACTCACTGGCAGTGCTAAGATAGCTCTTAATATTTGTTTTCAAGAGGGCTAAGCAACAAATACATATGGCAGCCACAGTGACACTTAATCCTGAATTCATCTTGTCAAACATTTTTGAAGGTAATAGCAGAAAAAACAAACTGCTCTTGACATGCTTAAACAACTTTAGAAACTGCCCCACTTTTTGTGGATTCTATCCTCAAAATATTAAGTGCTATCTTAGCACTGCCAGGGAGTCTTTGTGGGAGAGAGGCTCATTTGAATGCCAAGGTACAGCAAAGGGCTTATGATTCTGTAAGAGATATATGCCGAATGCGAAGTGCCCCAATAAATAAAAGCTGGCCAGGGAAATACATGTAAATCAGAGGTAAGGAGAGGTGGCCTTGCTTAGTGCTGACAGCCAGAGCAGAGCGCTATGGGGAAGACTGAGTACTTCTTAGGGCGGGGGGAGGGGGTCACAGGGATCAAGGTGACGCAGAGCCTTGAGACCAATATACTTAAACACGAAGGAGCAGTAGTCCATAAAAAGCCTGCCAGGCCAATGTTGCTTTTAGTCTATAAATGCTCTACTTTAATGACTGCAATTATTGTTATAAACGACATATGTAGATACACATTCTTTACATTCTCTAAATGACGCCACATAGGAGAGGCAGAAATGACATCACAATAAAGGCTTGCCGCTGTTGCAGTTTGTTAGAGATTACACTGAAGTATCTCTAATACATTGCATTTTATGTACATGATAGTTGTCCTGCTATCACCAGCACAATTGAACTAATCAAGGCTGAATAGTTTGTGCATGGGCTAACAATATATTGCATACATGGATATATCCATATATTCCCTCAGTGTCGAACCAGATTCAACCATTTTAATGTTTTGCTTTTCGTTTGTTTTTGTGTCTCTTTTTTTTGAGGGTTTGGTTGTTTCATTGCAGCATTGGCTTTTGTTTTTGTTACTGTTTTGTTCATGATTATTACAACTGCCATTCATCCAATTCTGGTTCAATTTCATAATATTGCATCAATAATTGATTTTGTTTGATGATGAGGGGCTTGCTTTTGTTTGTGTGATGCCTGATATTGCAGACATTTTTAAGATCTTGGGTTCATTTCTGTCTTTTTGCTCCCTGTATGTTCTGTGTGACATCCAGCAAACATTTATTCCTCATGGCATAGTTTTGATAAATGACTTTTGATCCCACGAAATATTGTGCTTAGGTTAATTTATGAAGACACCCACACAGTGTTGATAGGCATTCCCTTCATCCACCTTTTATTTGAAATCCTGGTTCAGAGCTATGCTCTGCCATTGTAAATTAAACACTAGCCAACATGCCCGTGGTACCAACGATTTAATTCATAATGTGTTCATAGGACACACTGACGAGATGTCAGGATGATTTTCCCCTCTTACTGGCAGTGACTGCCCTGAAATATGCATAAATATCCTTTCGTTGCTTTCCAATTCCAAATTATTATCCGTCATGAATTTTATGCATCAAGGATTTCATTTGGTTTTCTCTTATGTGGCTGATCAGAGTGGAGCATTTTTGTCAGAATAATTTAAAATCAATGAATATATGATTAGTAAACACCCTGCCAAATATTCAGTCTCTGTTTAAATCAGTTTATTTCTAAAGTACTCTATTTTTATTCATTTCTCTAAAAGAGGTCAGATTTAATATTGTCATATTTTGGTTTCACATGCTTCGCGGAATTTGAATACTATAAAAAAAGACCCATGGGTTCTACTCACCAACCATATCTTCAAGGATAATAAGCTGATAATACATCTTTTCTTTTTTGTCCCCTTAAGCAATTGACAAGTGATGCCTCCCACTTTAGACATTAGATTTCCCACCAGTTTTAAGTGTGCTTATTTAAAGCCTGTGTCATGGAAAAAAAGCATGAAGCTTTGCGTAATGAGAATCGGTGGCTGCAAAGGTTAATTAAATGCACTAAAGGGTTAATCACTCGTAATACAGTATGATTAAAATCACCGTAATTAGGTTTCGTATGAAGCTGATAAGAAAGAAGAAAAAAGGCAGCCGTCCTTTAAGATTATCAGCGATGCCACGCACTACCCCGAGCAGATTCACGTTCTCTACATCCAAGCGATGTGACAAGAGGTGATCGGCTGTCCTGTTTGTTGAAGCTATTATAATTTCCTCTCCTCATTATCTTCATGTTTCTTTAAAGCAAATCTTTTTTTCCCAAAGTCTAAAGAAAAACACTTAAAAACAGCACTCCTCCATAGAGTGTGGTTGCTGCTTTCATCTGAGGGGGTAAAAAAAGAGAACACTTGAGAATACTCTAGAAAATCAAGAGATTATTTCAAGTGTGGCTGTTAAAACAATAGCTGCATTTGTTCTGTCAAGGCCAGCAATTCATTCTCTCTTGAGCCTTAACCTAATGCCAGAAGTCAAAAAGTGAAGATTACAGCCAGGTTGTCATGTTTTATTTGTTGTTTATCAAAGTGACAGATGGTGCTTTATTGCCCTTACAGTGATCTCTCTTTGCCCAGCACCCTCCTACGCTCCTAAAGCAAACAAAAAGCAAAGACAAAAAGCCCACCCATCGAATAACGATGTGGAGGGCACATACGAGGAGATAATTATGGTTGAAGGTCACCAAAATGTTTTCAGGGACTTTACAGATGTAGCTGGTAAAGACTAAAGCTTGTAAAAATACTTCAGAGACCACAGATTTGTGTCACCATATGGCTTCATTATACAGCGAGAGCTGTATTTGCAAATAAAACCCCTCCTCCCTCCTACCCTCCCTTCTGAGTTTTCACACATCTCATCATTTTATTTTAACCCCCACCCTGTGATATTAGAGGTCAATCTGCCTCCAGTGATGAGGAGCTCTTTAGAGAGTATGTGCTTTAGTAGAGGCAGATCAAACGGGTACCCCCCGCCCGAGTGATCTCAGACATCTCCATGCATATGCAGGGATAAAAGGCTAATACATTCTCTAGTTTGGCCCGTAACTGTGGGCCCACAGAGCATGTAGGGTCACCGGTTAACGAAAATCACCTATGGCTTAGTATAAAGTAGGAGAAGCTGCTGTCAGTGTTTTTGTAGAATTGCGCAAGAATACATCGCAGTTTTATTAACTACCCCTTAGACCATAATTGTTGTAGTTGTGCCTTATTCATACATCCAATTTATCATATTGTATAAAAATATCATTTAATGAATGCATTAGAAAACAAGGGCCATATGGAACAAATCTTTGCATACGTTCATGTATTTGTGTGGGTGAAGGTATGGGCCTCTCACACTAGCCACCCATGGTCTGATGACAAAACACTTATCTGACTCATAGCAGTGCATAGCCAAGGGTAGAAGCATGATTTGAAAACGCTTGTTAAACAATCTAATGCTCTATTTTTTCAATTTTTATTTGATCACCATTGTTTTTTTGTTTTTTTTTTTATATTTATTTTGAGTCATTGCATCACTGTGCCTTGCTAATGTAAGCACTAAACGTTCAGGTTATTCCCAATTCAGATACTGGCAGATTTGTTGCTCTTAAGATCAGCAAAATGTCATATTCTGTACATATCAGAGGACCCACTGGCAAGGGTCCGAAAGTAAGAGTGGGCCTAAATTGATCCAAATGGCTTTTTGAGGGGAAAGGAAGAGTGCTGCACTAGTGTGGTGGGAGACAAAAAGACAAATTGGGAGTGATAATTGGATAAGATTGCATGCTCTGATAAGTACAGGAAAAATGCACAAGCTTGTGACACTTGTAGCATTCTTCAAGGATACCTGACAAGATAATGGTTTGATTGCCAGCCATGCCTTGAAGAATGCTTTTTTTTATCTTCTACACTCTCTTCGGAGATTTCTTATTCAGTGTTCAGGGTGTCCTCACACTGATGAGGCTACAGCTTAGGCTTCTCAGAGCTCGATGATATTGTAACTACAATCTCCCTATATCTGTCTGTCTCTCTATATTTCAGGAGACGTCACTGAAACCACCACACTATGGCACACTCTGTGGCACAGGTACAGCTCGCTCCCACAGGATTAAAATCAATCTCTAGCTTCCACTACCTAAAGCGAGAAAAAGAGAGAAAAGAGAGAGGGCAGAGGGAGGAAAGAAGGAATGCGAAAACTGAAGAGGTGAAACAAGTACTTTATGTCTCTCCAGCCTCAAACCCCCACCTCTTCATACAATCGACAGAAAAGATGAACTTGGAGAGGGGGGGGGAGGAGGGTTTCTCATAAAAAGAGAGACGCTTGATGTTGCCTGCCTGAAACTTGACAAAGGTCCTCCTGTTAATCTGTTGGGAATTTGAAATGCTTTATCGAGTCCTATGCTATTACTTACCTGTGTCAGTGAGGACTAAACTGTATGCCCTGACCCTCCACGAGAAATGTCCCTCTGCAGCACCCACTTTGTAAAATAGGTGTCAAATACAGTCAGTAGTTCTGTAAAGTATGTTTATATGTATGTATGTATATCTATCACAGAGTTGATGGTGTTTATATTTATTGATTCCATTTCTTTGCCTTGTTTTCATAACTGCCTGGTGGCCATTTTATTTTCTTACTTTCTGATTTTTGTATTATTTGACGTTGCTCTACCTGGGCTTGCTCATGGAACTAATGATTTATAGTGTATTTATGATGCAAAGTCGACAACCTGTAGACTTACATACGTATTGAGCCCGCATCACAGTGGACCTTTCTGTCCCACTGTTGCCACTGATACAATTGTTGTTGAAGAGTGTGGCTAGCGCTACAGAAATATGCATGGCCCCACAAAACGATCACATTTGTAGTGCTATACCGTGCTACCGATCGCCATGCTGTTATTACAGCGGCAGGAATTGCAGGACAAGTTTAATACTTTCGACAAAGCCACATTCACAAGGGACTAACTGCCGGGGATATAATCAAAAGCTGTTTATGTAGGGCAGATTTGAAGAGCACTAAGCCTGACCTTTTGTGTTTCGCTTTCAATTCGGAAGTGATTTAACCTGTAAGATCCGCGTTAAAATGACTCCAGATGAAAACAAATAAATAATCCTCTGGCAGTCTTTAAAATAAATTGTTGGGTTTAAGCATAAATTACTTGACTATGTGCATGTATTTGCACTGACAAAAGAAATGTTCTGATGAGAAGAACATCAAACACCAAAATGAAAAGGTAATCCAGGCTTTGGTTTAAAAACCGCAATAAGTTCATATTTGACAGAAAATCCACTATGGTGCACTTACTACTAGTTCTTAGGCGTTTTGTTCAGAGCATCCTTTTGCTTCTACCGTTTCTACACCTATAGAATTATTAGGTACAGTATGTCCTGCTAGAATAATCTCTACAGTATACACCAGTAAATGGCTTGATGGGTTAGCAGCATTGTTGTTCAATAGTCCTGTTAATTGGTGAGCGCTTTGATAAGTAAGGCATAAAAGGCACCTACAGTGCATACATATAACCATATAATTATTATCATTAAAATGGACATAGCCAGTGTACTCAGTTAAAAATGTACAGATGGACTGGACCAGAGGCTGTTTCTCTTCTTGTGACTGACTATATATAAATGAAATCACTTCACGGACCAGAAGCCTTTTGGATTTAGTGCCAGTCTTAATATGTCATGCTACTACAGACTATGTCTATTTTAACGCTTTTAATTGTATGTGCAGTGCCTCTTTGTAAGGCAGGTTGTTATTATTGAAGGAGGTATATTCATGTAATTATGGTATCAAATGTATTCACTACTGCGTAGGGGCCACAGTATGAAGTAAACCTAGCATCCTAGCACTGTGTAATGATTAGATTTGCCTGATCTTTGGGGGAAAGAAAAAAAATACTCATACACGGGGAGAGCTTTTTTCCTTGTAAGGGAGACAGAGAACCTCACTTTTATTCAATGTGAAGTACAATATGCACCTTACATGATCTTTGTAATTGACTTTGATTTGCCAGTGTGGAGAAAACTGTAAATGTTTTGTTTATGTATGTGTGCGCTTCTGAAATTTATTAAAGTCTTTTGCATTGTATTGCACATTTTGACGACTCTTTTTATTCATTGCCTTGAGCATCCAATATTAGTCTGCATCACTCAGTCAGTTGAGTTTTCTGCACAGTATGCTTCATGTGAACAGTAAAGCTATAATAAGATGTAATCATTTGTTTTTCTCATGTATAGATAGCTAGAAGCATATAGTACATGTCAAACAGGCTTATGGCCTGTAAAGTATGTGTGGCTGTGTTTGGACACCATTAATTGGCTCATTTCAGCGTTCGAAAAACTGCCCATGCCCTCTTTTCTTCTACATTTTGCAACAATATAGCATTTAACAGGGAGAATGAGACGAAGAAATGGTTTGGATATACATCGCTCATTAGGAACAGCTTACAGATAAAAGTTATGGAAATTTGGTGGGAGCACATCCTTTGAAGTACACAGACAGTACAGCAGTAGAAAAAGCTTTTTTTGGAACATCTTTTTTTTGTATTTCTCCTCCATGAGAGCTGATAATTATCATTTGATAATGATAACCCTACTATTATGATATACAGTTATACACAGACACAGGGTTTAACACATCTGAAAGGAAGAGTGATGCTAGAGGGTGCAATAACATTGTGTTATGCAGTATTTATGCGGATTTGATCCAGAAATACAGACTTGAAAGGCATAAAACAAAGCCAGAGAGGAGACGACAGAAAATGTTTAATTGCTTATCAAAGTTACTTCGTATTTTAAAACTGAGAAAGAGCTAATCAGTTCCCTCGGGAAATGTGTCCTTGGTGATTTGAGAAAATGGTGCGCTCTCAAGTAGAGCATTCTCTTATAGAGGGAGCATAAATGTCAGCCTTCTAATAATAGATAAATGTAAACCCGCTAAATGCCTCGTCCTTACTTAGAAAACACAGAGCTTTGGTAGATCTTAAGGTAGTTGTATCTCTTTGAGCTTGATAAATTATGATAAGATTTTTCATGTTATGCATAATTAGGTAATAATATGTTTTCAAATGAGCCGTAAAACAAAAAAAACAACAAAGCCACAGCACTAATGAGTATTAACATGTGTGCATGAAGAAAGAGTGGGCGATAAATGGATGTTCCTTCTTCTTTGGAGTGCAAAGTCAAAGGTGAAAAAGAAGGGATGATAGGAAAGAGAAACACATTAAGTGGAAGCAGGAGTTGCCTGTCGGTTTATAACCGAAAATGTCTTAGGACCATTGTGTTGTTGTTCCTCTGTTTCCACAGAACCGGCAGTTGTTACAAGTCTCAGCATGTGCTTGTGATTTGGTCACTCACATTAAGTGCATTTCCTAGAGATTTTTAGCATCTATAAAACGACTTTTAAAGGTTGTCCCGTGGTTGTATTACAGTATGTGACTGAGGGAAGTGATTCCAGGTTTTCTTTGCTGACATATTGATTCATGATTTATGAGGAAGCAGTATTCAATTTCATCTAACAGGCCAGGAAGCTAGTTATATGTAGTAAGTTTGATTACACACGTGTAATGCAATAAAATGTCCGCTGATGGAGCAAAATATACAGAACTGCACAGAGGAACTTACACAGACACAAGCAGCAATTCATTGTGCTGTCGTATGGTGGCAAACCATATGGTCTTCATTAATTGCATTTTTCTTTTTTCTTTAGTTTCTTTTCTTTCACCATTCACAGTATTGCTTTGGGCTTCCTCAGTAAAGCATGGTGTGCAGTTTACTGTCGTATAAAACCTTCAGATGCACTGCAGTTATCAAGCATTAATGTTTATTACTATGAATAAAAACCTTTAAGCCTTTTAACCACAAGTAAAGTTTGTCATTGTGAAAAGGAGCACACAAAGTTGGCCCGGTGACTTTTCCCAACCTTGAAAGTGCAATCAGTGCAATCAGTACCTCATCCCTGATATCCATGCTTCCCCTTTGATATATAACATAATACTAGAAGCTATTAGTTATTCATGTAGCATTGCAAAGTAGCTGTTGAGATGGCAAAACCCATTTTCTTCACATTACATTGATTTTACAAGCTACATTTTCTGCTGCAGACGGTATAGAATAACAATTCCAGATGATTTAAAAATAAATCTGCTGTTGCAGCTAGCTTTTATAGGAATCAGTGTGCAGTAAGTAATCTGAACACTTTTAGTGGTATTTAATTACATTTCTTGAAAGTTGTAGGAAATCAGTGAAAAGAAGAATGTATGGATTTGTTCCTCCCTCTTTACACGTTATGAATTAGAAGATGTTTGCAGCCAGCCAACTTCTTCTTGTAAATCCTAACACACCTGTTTAGTTTTAGTAGAGACATCAGGTGCCCTCAACATGGATCTTGTATTTTGGCATTCTGTACTTCTACTTAAAACCATTTATATGTTCTAATATTAATATGTTATAAGATTTAACGTGAAATGTCTTAATGTGATGATGTAATGCTAAGGGTGTCTATAGTTGAGGTCAATTAACCTAGCAGCATGCATTTTCAGGGTAAGATGTGAAGTTGTCCTGAAGCGATACTGACTGTCTAAGCAGGGGCTATTTATGCATGTGCTGTGCAGTGGTGCAGGAAACAAGAAGATGCTGTCTTTCAGTTGCACTCCACTCAAGGCAACACTCCACACAATTGCTGCCAAATCTCTGCCAAACTGAATAATTCAATCATCCCCCATAGCTGCGGAGGTCTAGCTACCTTTGTGCTTGCAACAATCAAATCAGTGTGGAAGCCCGTCGAGTGGTTCTTTCTGAGACACTGAGTAGCTCTACAGCCCGGAGATTGTTTTCATTGAAAACAATTCTGTTGATTAAACGAGGTGTGACTGTGGAGCGAGGATCTGAGGAACATCGATTGCTTGTACAACTGTTTGTTCCTTGTTTAAAGTGTGATCTAAAACACTAGTTGTTGATAGTGTGCAAGGGGCATGTGGTTTGCCAGTGTGCCTGCGAGACAGTTAGTCTGTCACTGTCCCCTCTTAAAACATCCCGTTTAGAAAAGTCCACCGTGAGCGCTTGTGTAGGATTAATAATCCCCTCACGATTTACAGACACACACAATGTTTAGAGATGTATTTGCTAGGACATGGCTTTGTCAGGGCTTGATTGTTTTGTTGAATATATGTTACTACAGTTGTTACAGTAGGGATAAGTGAGATTTACAAGCATTCTTTAGTAGACACCCCATTTCCTTCGCCCCACCCGTCTTTGAAGTAATCACAAGGTTTCAACCTTAGTTCTCCTAATGCAGATTTAACACTAATCCCTGCTGCATTCAAAACCAAATACAGTAAAGAGAAGGCGAAATGCATTTATCATTGTAGCTACCAGGTGCATCTACATTCTGTGGACATCTGCGACAAAGCTATATCCCAAAGAGGTTATTTGCATTGAAATGTGGCCCTGATTGTATCCTCTTTGAAGCTTATAGAGGAAAACCTGTCCAGCAATCTCTCATGCTGTTGGGGCTATACATGCAGTTTTCAAACCGGGGCACATCCCATTGTGGGTCATTGTTGAACAGTGATTCTGTCAATGTCGTGTAAAGAAGAGCCTCTTTTCGGAAGTGTAACAGAGCGCCAGACTAATTGAGTTACAACAGTCAAAAACAAATGCATTTGAACACTGTAGTGTTACACTAAATGTGGAAATTGGTGAACCGTATACTATTGATAACAAAAACGACTATTCCTGAAAGTGATGTTTTAGCTTGAGAGAATTAACCATATTGTGGACATGACAGATTGGAGCAGTTGCATGTCACCATGCCAGACTGAAAGGCAAACACTTAAGACATTGTCCAAGGAGGGCCATGTCTTTGTCCTCCCTAATCCTGGTAATCCTCGTACGGAATTCTTCATTTGCTTTGGTAAAAGAGATTGGGACACGATAAGATGCTCTTCCGCCTCCTTAGAATAGCTGATAATCTGGTTTCAACAGAGGACTCAGGGGGTATTTAGCCTGCCTTAACATTTGCCCAAGCAGATGGCGCTGACGGGGGAAGGTGCAACCTTAGCGTCCAACCCCCTCTCTGCATGGTCCACTTCCAGAAAAAAGAACAGTGGAATGATAATCAATGTTGTTTATTTTGCTGCTTGACTCTTTAAGTACTTTCAGCCAGATTATAGGCTTTTGTAGGGGATAATCGGGAGACCGCAGACAATTGCCTTTTTCCCTCCTGCCAGTATCCCACAATGAATGCGTAAAGAAGGCAGTTTAAAGTAGATGTCTACTCTTAATTCCTGATCAGTCCCATTGCAAACCCTGTTAAAACAAACTGGACAGTGTGCTAATATCTTCATTTCAAACACCCCCTGTACTCTGAAACTGCAAGAAGGCATCCCAGAGGTGATATCTCTATAAGTACTGGTGTTTGAAGCTCCTTGTTCCTCAATGTGATGACACTCACACTATGAATCCAGAGATCTACACCAGGGTTTCTGCAACACTTCAGGACTGAGCACTGTGTGTGCTGACCTCTTCTGACTTCAGACAGAGGCAAGCCCCCTCCATACTATGTTGTACAGTAAAAAGAAAGACAGAAAGAACACTCGCATGTAATGCAACTGCACGGCCGTAGGCTATTGTAACTCACAATAGATGTCAAGGCAACTCCTATTTGCTGGAGTTGACTGCATTTCATTTCACTGTTACAACAAGATGCCGTATAATGTCTGTGGCAAAACAATACCTCTGATCACATGCAGTGTGTAAGCATGACTGCATATAAGCTATTACTCTAATTCGTTCATATTGGTTTACTAAGCCCACATCTCTAACCTTAGTCCTCCGGCAATCTTCTAAGCTTGGACTGGACACCTGCAACATAGCATTTGTCTAATGAGATCAGCCCATTAACTAATTAGAGCTTCCCATGACATAAGTAGGATGACAGTGGAAATGTTTGGAAATAAAAGCATGTGGTGCTCTTCCTTCGCTCTGTGTCAGCGCGGTTGTGTTCTCTAACAGGATCTGGTACATGGCTGTCAGGCTCAATCTGGGGCAGAAACACAAAGACTAGCAGAGGCCCCAAATGCATCCCGCTCAAAAATGTAGACAGTGCAAGTTAATCCAAATGTACACAATAGCATGGTGATTTTCTTTCTGCTCTCTCACTTCATCCAAGTGACAATCACAAGGGTTCAACGTGAATGCTTGAACTTCCCTCAAATGTGAATATCTGATTACATTCAAAGCAGTTTGCATGAGAGCCACAAACGTTTTGCGTTGTAATTGGAACTACATCTACAGTAGGGCTTGATATCTTTGTGTCACACTTGCTATGATAATATGCGCTAATTACATTTGTCCCCTGTCATCAATGCTGTGCTATGTAAGTGCTTCTTTATAATAGAAACACACTGAATGTGCTTGAGATGTGTATGGAGGTATACATTGAGCCATTAGCAGAGAATAATAGATCTGGAACCACCAACAGCTAATGCTACTCAGTGGTAACACACATTGTACAGCTTACTCTAATGGCTTGGATCTCTACCTGTATATCAATGATATGACGCTGTTGGCTCTTTGAGTGGAAACTACAGCATTAACCTGCACAACAGGGGCAAACACTATCAGAAGCAGCTCTGCTATCTTCAATACCTTTACTTTAATAGCATTTTTCTTTTATGGTAGATAGCAACGTAAAATATAGTTAGTGTTGGGGATCATAGTCCACTATGAAGTAAAAGGATAGTCAGAGCTTTATGACAGCAGAACAGAATCAGGGATATTTTGAAGAGTCTTCTCAAATAATGTGTGTGATATTCACTGATGGTCATAAATAATGTATGTGCATGCAGTCTTCAAAAAGAAGCAACCACTGATTCCGAAGATCAGTCAGTCAGATTATTACATGTCATTTTCTTTTTTTTTGTTGGAGAGGTCTTTGTTGCTTGACTTGCCAGACAGTCATTATGGAGTGCAATGGCTTCACGTCATGCTGCGCCATGAATTTTAGAGGAAATTGGTGCTCGTCATACACCCCTTGAGACGCTTCTTTTTTAACAACCCTTTGCAGTTATGTATTTCAGTTTTTCTATCTTTTCGAAGGGAAAACTCATGATAAAAGAACCTGACCACTTTCAAAATCATTTGTTGAAGGTCTTCTTCTTTTACAATACATATCTTTTTAGCCAACCCAACGTGATTCGAATAGTTGGATCAGAACAACTTAATCCCATCTTCCAATAATAAGGCTATTGTTATCTTTCTTTACGCTACTTCTTTCTATTTTTAAGAGTCTATGTAAACAGTTCATACTTCGCAATTCGCACTATGTTCTCTCCAAATCCGTTTTTTCTCTGCTTGTGTTTACCTGTGATTGGGGTTATATTCTGTTTCCAGTGAAAGAAAAAGACCCGGGTATCCTGGAGAATTGCACATGTATTACAGATAAATTCACTACATATATTACCGATGCTCCACACATATATACTGGCACTGCTTGTGATGGAGCACACGTGTTCAAGCCCAGAGGTAATGGACAACACTTCAGTGAATTGTGCCGACCGTATTGTATTGTGTGGATGATTGTGTTATGCTCCCCACAGATAATGACTGTGCCCTACTTTGACTTTGAGGCAGTGACCTGAAATAAGGCACACAAGTGAAATCCGAGCCTGGATGAACCTGGAAGTGATTAAGGTCACCCAGACACACAACATTTATTTGACCCCCCCGCTGACTCACATCGACCAATGTCTGCAAATCCTTTGGGAGTCTTTTGTGGGATTTCTCCTTAATGTAAACGCCATTGATAACATGTTTGGGAAGAGTGTCAGGGTGATTAAATACACCTGCAAGAACAGACACTGATTATTTAGTACCCTATTGTCCTGAGAGGTGCAAACAACATGTTGTTCCCTCCTGACATGACATAAAGGCTATAGATTTCTGGTAACAAATCAATGTTCAACTCGACAAGTAGCCAAATGTATTTCTTTATAGACATTTTCTTAATGCAACCAGTTCGCATATGTGATCCACAAGACTCATTAGTTTACACTTCAATTGGCCTTCTTTTCAACTGTTCAACAATAGGATATGCAGTTCAATAGACGAATGGTGCACAGCTTGCTGCGACTCATGTGTCCAATATTGCTGTGTTCTTGCTATGGGTGCTGACTGCACAGAGGGAGAGTCACAGAGGTCACAAATAGTTCAATGGCAACTATCAGTGGAAGTGCACAGTAATGCAGAGCAATATCACTCAGGCAATGCAATAAGATGAATACATAATTATTTATAGTTTCTGGGGGAATATGCAAATACATCTAAGTACTTAAAGTGGATCAATAGCAAAGGCAATAGCATAGGTCTCAGATATATAAAACTATATATAAAACATGTCTATGAAGTGTTTTGCTCAAAATACTAAACAGATCACCCATTCTAGCCATGCCTCATATCCCTCTATTTCACTTCCTGTTTCAAAAGTGCTGATTTGGGGTATAAAGCTTTAAAAAAAAAAAATTATACAAAAAAAAGGAGGGTGCTGAGCTCATGCGGGAGATTCTACCAGCAGAAACGCCATATCATGGATTATCAAGGGTTATTCCTGAAACAATATGGAGCTCAAAGGCTTTCTCTCTTGCCGGTTATACCACAAGGTGAGTTCCTTTTTATTTCCTGCTTCTTCACACACATGCTCTCCAGTTAGCTCTCCAGTTAGCTCTGAATGTTAGCGATACTAATGTAAACATGCACCGACTATATTACGTCCAAAACAGTTGGGCATTGTTTCTGATAGGGATGTGGGTGTAAAGCCAGCCTACATTTCCGATATTACGTCATATCGGACGCAAATCTGGATCAGCTCTGTAGTAGCCGAAAAAGAGAGGGTTTTATTTTCTGACGCTGACACACCGGGGACACATATTTATGTATAAAAGACATAAAAAAGTGCATTTTGCATGATAGGTCCCCTTTAAGTATGCATCACATACAAGCAACATATAGCATCAAGTGAATGGAGCTGAATGCATCAGAAAAGATGATACAACACTGAATCCTGGATTCATCTCAAATTAAACTCCATTCGGCTCCATGATACATTATTTAACATGGGACTCAAAAGACTGTTTCCTAGTCCAGGTCTCATTGACATGATATATATATGCCTCGTTGCTTTGGAGGAAACATGGATAACATGACATCATGTCTGTCTCTTGAGGGTGGGATAGATTGAGTGGATCTCCGGCTTGTTTTTGTGCCTTGATATTCTGCTGGGGAGCAGTACACAACTCCTGGCCAAAGCCATGACGCCCAGATAAAAAATCCTCTTCCTCTAGTGTGCATGTAAATCAGAGAGGGGGGGATATAATGAAATAATGAAATGTGGCTGCTTTTTTCAAGAGGGACCATTGGGAACCACTATTTTTAGACACAACAAAGAGATTGCCAGGGGTGTCCAGTCTCTCTGGTTAAGTTATGGAGTTTTATCCACTTGTCAATGTACAAGCGCTTGTCTCAGGGCTTAGACACATGCTGGGAAGAAATGGAGGATGTTGTGTCCCCGCAGACAGTGTCAATTAAGCCTCTGTGGGATTCACTGGATGTATGTGTCCATGGATGATCATTTTTTCCACCATGATAAATGGTAGAAATCATCAATATGATCAAGTTGTGTTAGTTATGTCCAGATCGTATCCATTAGCAACAAGCATGATGATAACCCTGAAAGATGACCCTTCCTGCCAGCAGGAAATACTTTGTCACTCAGTCAAATGTGGCAGATGAATAATCAGCATGATTCTGGGGTATTTGTCATCTGGTCTTTCTAATGGGTTTACTGCTGATGATCCAGGTCAGAGTTGTCCACACCAGAAGTTAAGACAGATTCTTAAGAGGGATCAGGAGACAGAAAACTCACCTCTTAACCTTCTAGATGTCATAGTTTAAACGTTAATCACATTACCTTTAACCCAAACTCCCACCAAATCTTATCCCTTTTGTTTGTGATGCTCCTCTAAATCTTGCCAAGGTTGCGGCTGTCTGTAACACAGGACATGCAAAGGTGTCCCTTCCTTTATCACTAAGGACTGACGACCATCGATTTATTCTTCTGGAAGAGATGCATTCCCATAATTTATTGTAACACCATTATCTTTCATATTCTGGAATTCAACATTCAACCTTGAAAAATGTGAATGTGCAGATGCAGCGAGACTGGATCTTTGCAATGTCAGATATGTACTGGCATTCTTGGCAAAGAGGAGGGGGCAGTAATGCTGCCATGCTTGTCTTTCAGAGATATCACCGTGGAGGTCATTTGAATGACTTTGTATAATGTGGGGTCATATGGCCGCCTTAAACGCACTAGGCAACCGACTTCCTGGCATGTGAGATATTTCCTCTCTAGCAGGTTTTTTTTATGTGACTGCGGCTGGTTGCTGATGTATGTACGATCACTCCATACACTATTTCCGGAGTGCAGAGCCACACATATGGGCCCGGGTGATAACAGCAAGGCCAACCTGTACACATCTACTTGGTTAAGTGTGAAAGTTATAGCAATGTCTGTTCTCCGTCTATAGGATTTAACATAAAAAAATACTTTATGTCAGAAATGGAAACCCATAAATGTATCCTTAACATTCAGGATTAGAATGCTTCCAAAACGAACTGTCCTTGACTGCTTTAAAAGGAAAATTGAAGGCAGTGCTTGTCAAGACACATATACCCAGCAAAGTGAAAACCCCTGCCTCTTATCTGTTTGATTTTGCACTTAGGGAATTTTTCTTCATCTTTTTTCTTCAAACATCAAGTACCAAAGTCATTTACATGTGCTAGGGGCAACCAGAGTTAAAACACAGACATACAACTTGCTGCTGTCTAGAGGCAGTCAATGAGGAAAATATGGAAGGTATAAGGAATGGGTAAAATAAGTAAAGATTAGAAGGGTAAAATGGAAGGGAAAATAAAAAGTAAGGTAGAGGAGGTGCAGAATGATGAGGGAAATGAGGACAGTAGGGGGTGAGACCAGTGAAACATAGAGGGCAATTTGACTAAAACTCTCCGTTGCTTTATACAACTGCATGGGGGATTGGCTTAACCACAACAATTGATTACAATTCATGAACTATTGAAGAGTCAGTCGAAAGTGGATAACATGATCCAATGTTAAAGCAGGAAATATATTTATATATATATTTTTCTAATTACAAATAAATTAAGCCAATGGTTTACCTTAAATTAAAAGCAGGGGAGTTCCCATAGAGATATATGATCCCATGTGTAACTCATTTAAGGCTGATTTGGGCTCCTATTGAGCTGGAAGGCATACTGCAATTAGCGACCAAAGCATCTCAACTGCAAAGCACTGTCTAACTCTTGCTGGCTCAGTGCCTTTTTTCCTAGCTTGGAAACACAGCTGACGATTCTGTACTTGAAAACCAGATCTTCAAGGTACAATTATATACAAAAATAAAACTTCTGGCATGCTCAGGCCTCCAGACTCCATTTTGTATTGTTATACAGATTCATGAATTTCTACTCGGTGGTATCTGGCACTGGGAAATGCACAGTCCATTGTTTCTAATTCTTCCTAAACCAGATGAATCAAAGAAAAATCCAGTGTTTGACTTACATCCATCCACAATGTAAATAACTAATGTATCAGTTGTGCTTAAAGAGGCATACAATGGACAGAACAGAGAACATTGTGTAGCTGGGATAATCCCTTAGAAGATTTATCCTGACGTTGCCTTGAGGGGAATGGTGGGAGCAAGAAGCAGATCCCATTCTCTCCCTTTCTAACTCTCTATCTCTCTTTCTTTGAATACATAGTCACTATCACATCTCCTGATCAGCCCTGTTTACTTATATTGCATTGTATTCTTTGATATTCCAACTAATCCGTCAAGTGAAGAGATTTAGCCTAAGATTACAGTGATTCAATGAACTTTTGATGATACACTACTCGCGTATGAAGCCCTAAGGCGTGTTCTTGATGCATGTTATTTGCATTTGTATGTATGTGTATGTTAAGTAAGGTGGCTGTCTTCATCTCTCATGTGGGCGATTTTGACTGTTACAAGATAGCGAGAGCATTGCCATCGATGGTGTGATAGCTTTCCTTAATCTACGTGAGCTCCAGTAAGCGGTTTGCATTTCAAACAAACATGAAGGACAAGCTAGACATGAACGAGGAGAGTATGAGCTTTCTTAATGTTGTTTTAAGTCATTTTATTTAACAATAATCAGTCTTAAGACACCTGATTCCCTTTTTAGATGGAACGGAGCCTTGATCGCAGGTTTATTATATATTTTATATATAGGTCTGAGTTAAAAAGCAGCCACCTGGAGATGAGTGAACTATTATTTCTGTGGTCTGGGTAGTGACCCCGGGGACTTAATTTTCGGCAGAACTCCAACAAGCAAGCCACAGAAGGGTAATTGCGAGTTAGGACGGACAAGCCCATATTACAAATGTACCATCCGTGTTTTAACCCAAGGTGAGTTGCACTGCATGGCAACAAAGCAAACAAGCCAGAATACATTTGGATAACATCTATTTTCTGTTCATGAATTCTATCAGTAGGAGCATTCTGTATGTGCAATTACTCAAACCAATCACATGCAAAAGCTTTTTCAATCTGGCTCCTTGAGTGCTGTCACTAGTTATTACAGTGCATGCTATTTAGCAAAAGTGCATTTGCAGTTTCAAGAGCATCCCAAGATATTAGTGGCATCTAATTGCATTACCTGGAGGAGACTGATGGCGCCAGTTAAAACGGCTGGCCCCAGTTCAGGCTGTGTTGAAGGCAAGTGCTTCTTTACAGGTTATACGTCATGTGTCTGACTGGAATCTTCTGTTGACTAAGTGATTTTCTGACAGCTTTAAGCCTCCAGTCGCCTCACCAAATACCCCTATTCCCTCTGCAATCGTACATCTTACCATTAATCCACTTTCACCCATGTGAAACCAAAACAATGACAGAATGTTAATGGCAGCCACATTTTGATTGCATATGTCAAGATTTGCACTCATTAACTGGGTTTGAATTGATTCATGCATTCATGCTTGTTTACCTAGCAATAGTTTAAAGTGTCCCAGCCGTGCAATCCATATTAATGCAGACCAGCTGTGAGGCTCACTGCAGCACTTGTCCATTAAAGCCTTGAAAAAGCCAGATTTCATTTTTTCATCGTTCATCATTCATTCATTTTAAACGACTACCGATCAAATCTATACATCTCTTTACCGTTTTGTTACACTGCTAATGTCATCTGAATAATAGACAGATATCTCCATACGGCTCTGCTTTGCCACGCTCACAGTACAGTTTCCTTTGAAATAGAAAAGAGTTCTCTCATGGGCAGCTCAACATCATTTCCTGAAAGCCACAGGCAAATCTTGATGACCGAGAATACAATAAGGTGAAAACTGCCAAGTGACCCTCACAGGATATGTCTCTAGCACCTTCTGTCTTCCACTTCTAGATTTAGTAGGGACCGGAGGGTATTTTACCTCACAGTCCTCACATAGTCTATTGGGACCCTCATCTTGGGAATAGCATGCCAGTTTTATTGAGCAGGGAGTGGCAGTGGAGAGAGACGAGGGCCCTCAGAGACGCCTGGTTTTTTTCCATATTAAACTGCAGAGAGAGGAGCTTAAGATCTCACTGGTGAAATGACTTCCATTTTCGAAATCAAAATGCCAAAGTAGCATAATTATAGATTCTGTGACATATCTATCTCTGTTGTTGGTGAGAGATGTTATCCTACGTTAATGATTCCAGTCCTTCTCATCTTCTCCTATTACTTCTTCCCCACCTACACATTCCTCTCTTTCTCCCCCATTTCTCCCTTCTCCCCTCCCTTGCACCAGTACTTCTTACTGAATCGCAAACCTCTAATTCCTCCTTTTCTGCCTCACTTCCTACTGAGAGTAAAATGTCTATCTATGGGCATTTACAGTCACATTAATATGAGCAAAGGATGTGCGGTAATAAATCCCTTTCTTTCTCCCAATGAGCCATAAGAAGAGGTGATAAAAACAACTTTTCTGTTGTTGTGCGCTTTTGCCTCGTGGAGTGAGAAAAAAAGCTGTGTTTGAAGTTCAGATTAGTCTTCAGGGAGTCCCACCTATTGGGACTGTTAACCTTTAGCCATTCAGCTATAAAGCAAGTGAGTTTCATTAAAATACATAATGCATGAAGTGCCGAGATTGCATGCCATTGATCAGCACTTGAATACATTGAGTTGAAATCCTATTAACATAACCAGTTACACATAGAGTGAGATGAATAAAGTGCAGTATAACACCTGCAAAAATTAGCCACCATCAGTCACAGTTGTGTGATGGTTGAAGTGGTCAGGCTAACTGAAGGCAATTTAGAAATGAACATTAATGAACTATAATTCTAGCTATGTATGCAACGAGTTGCTGCTTTCTTTGTCATCTCTCAACTGCATTTTAGATGCAGTTATTTTTACCACTAAACATGCGACTGGGGATCTAAAATTATTTCAAATATAGTACATTTGTTAATCAATCACCCTCAAACCCTTGTTGGGACCATTTATATGATTTAATACAGAACTCATATCAGTTCAAATGTGTCACAAAAGCAAAAGTATAATTTCTACTAAGAATATTGTTTTTATTGTTGTTCATCGGTTCTTGTTGATCCCATTGGCTAATTTTGAAAAGTTGCCATGAAAGACACATAAGAGCGGCTTAGCCTGATGGAATGTAGCATCTGAGGCGGCATCTTGACCTGTGGTGCCTGTCTGCTTCAGTGCATTTGAGAGTCTATGGAAAGAAAAATGACCCCTCCCCCCAAAACCACACTCCACTCTTCATCGTGAAGCATGTGCTTACCCCTATTAAAGCGGTTGCACGCTAACATGTCATCGTGACAAGTAGCCGCCATCTTCGTAAATGCATTCATGCCACTTAAATGACTTTTTGTGGAACAAACATGCTATGGCATTTTATAAAAAATGTGTTTCTGTTGCTACTCCCCCTCCTTCTTATATCAGGAATAATTAGGTCAATTAATTCAGGTGGATACCCAGTACAACATATGTGTTTTCAGATTAGGTGCAGGGGAGGCTCTGTCACCCGACCTCGTGCAGACTGGGAGATGACCCAAATTAAATCGTGTTTCCTCTCCACCCACTGCTCCCCCTTCCTCCTCAGAACCCCCTCGCCACCGCCCCCAAACCATCATACCCCACCCCCCTTCCGGTGCCGTGCCAGCCTCCCCACAACAATGCCAGAGAACGTCTTCCAATAGCAGCTCCTTAATGAAATAGTAATTGTGACTCGCATGCATCAGTTGCTCTCCTGTCCTGTTCTGTTTCATTGCACACTACACAGAGAAGTGTACTGAGTTCCCGCTTTGTAATTTCATTAATGCTCAGTTTCGCACCTCAGTGTATAGTTTGTTTTCATTACAGCTTTATATTAGCTGTAAATCTTTACCGAGCCTTGTGCATTATTGTTCAAGATCTTAATATCTTAAGAAATGTCTCACAGAGTATACCGCATCTGCTGGAGAATCGCATTTGCTAGAGTTACACCCAATGAGTGAGATGCATGAAGTGCGCTGAATATTCCCTTAAGGAGATGCGTAATGGGATTTGTGTGTGGTGGTAGTAACAGCTGTTCAGAGAGACATAAGAGTGTGACATATTTAAGATCAATATATCATTTATTTCACTCTGCGTCTATAATGGGCCCGCAATTGTATGCTCCATTACTGGACACAAGGGCCCAGACTGCTGACCAATCCCATCTAATGAAAACAAATGTACTGGCATGCCGAAGAAAATAAATCAGTTCAGGTTCCAGTGTCATTTGGTATGCGAACTGTGGGCCTGGTTAATGCAGAACGGCAGGCCTAACAACTCAAGTGTGTCATTGTGTGTGGGCAGGGAGAGGAAAAAGCCAAAAAGTGTCCGAATAGCAGACTCCTGCTGAAACTGGAATCCAGAGTGTAGTTATACGTTTTATAGAAATGTTACTGTAATGCCGAACAACATGTAGAACAATGATCAAGAACATATATATGTATCCTTTGTATTTGAATTGCACATTTTGTTACCGAATTAGAAATTATGGATGGTGTTGCGACGTTTCAATGCACGTCTCTCATAGCTCTTTCATCAAAAGCACAAATGAGATCAGGACTATTACTTCCAAAGTACCCATGCTGATCTAACATCAGTTTTACCTTTAGATCACGCTGGAAATGGAAGAAAAACAAGGACATATTTAGTGATCCCAGATCAGCACACCTCCTTTGAGAGGAGTTTGATGAGCACAGCTCCCGATTAAATTAGAGGCTTCGCACTGATGAATATAATCCATCATCTGGTAAGCAACGGAAATATATGACAATTTACTTTCAGTTATTCTGTCATAAACCCTTAGCTTTTAGTTTTCTGAGTTGCATAACTACAAACAGAATACATGAGTACAAGTAAAGGCTCGTGGGGCGACATGTTTCATAAAACGTAGGGGATTTTGATTTGTGACCATGACAGACATTGAGAATACTGCTTTCTACGTTGAAAGGGTTTATTTATTTATAATTTGTTTCATTCTTGCGTTTCGTTTCTTTGTTTCACCTTTTGCCTCACCACTGCAGGCAAAACAAAATGTGTGGCGGTTCCATTTCATCAACTAAACTCGGAGATAAAACATGTAAAAAAACTTGATGTTTTGTGAATTCTTCACCACTTTATTCGTTTGCGAGACGACATCTTCTTTGAACTTGATTTTCCCCCCATGGTGCAACAACTGTGTAGCCCATGAAGTACATAAGCGTATTTGGCACCGAGGGAATGAGCTGATCATCTTCTCAACACAAATCTTTTGTTTTTGTTAGAATGTCATATTTCTGTCAGGTGTGGCAGTTTATCAAGCTGAAATAATGAGGCCATGTTCCATGATTAGTGACAAAACTCTTTAGATATGTATTTGATTATAAACAGTTGCTTTGTCAAATAGTTTATTCTTGCAATTATTCCAATGAAGATCCTACCACCATTTATTTGTATCGTTTACATTCAGACTGAATTGTAGAATTGTTGCTTTTTGAACCAGAAAATAACGTACTAACAGAGGCTCAAATCAAATTAATCGTAACACATGTCTGCATATGGTGAACATTAAAACCATAAATGCAGGGAACGAGTTTAAAAGTGGGCGTATTAATCTAATTGAGGCAGAATCTGTTGGGTAACATGATAGAGGGTTGTGGGGGAGTTTTAGCGGCTAAGGAGTTTAACGTTTATGCTTTTTGGTTTTATAATTCCTAATACCCAATGAGTGACAGGAAATAATGTAATTTGCAGGAAGAATAACAAAATAAGTATTCCAATATTGAGTCTTACATTTCCCCTGTCGTGTGATTATGGTGTAAATATTATAATTAGACCAATATTACACATATTATAACTAGTCACACTGAGTTTCATGGTTTATGTCATGCTATTAAGAATTGATACATGTTGGTAAGTGTTGCCTGAAACATATCACGCACAGTGTGATCAGAAAAAGCCGAGCCTCACATCCATTCAAGCGCTTCAAAAAATAAAGTGCAGGTTTTGTATGAACTCTTTGTATGCTTCCTGCACAGACAACAGCTTGACAGTTGGTTTCAAAGAACATCTCAGCACCTGAAGGGAGGAGTGTAAGGATGGAGAGAATAACAAAAGTAGTTCAGTCATGCACATCACATCGTTCTTGTTTTTATTAATCCCTACTGTACATCTCTTCAGCACTTAAAACAGACTTTAGCTAGCACCCTCTAACTCACATCAAAGTCAACACTTGTTTGTTGTTTCATCTTTAGAAATAGACATTTGCCCAAACAACTCACAGTAACATGTCTTGTTCTGCAAATAGGCAGGCAGGAGTTCACGTTCTTCTCAGTGTAGGGTAGTGCTGGTTTCACATCAGGTTACAGTTTGAGGAAAAGTGATGAACTGAGTGAATGAGATTATCACTTCCTTTAGGTGATTTCAATAGCTCCAGCTGATCTAAGAACAGATATAAGGATCCCAAGTGGTTTGCTTTCTGTCAGTTAAAACTGCTGAAATCTGACTATACCCAGACTCCAATACAACCCATTTTAAACAGCGAAAGTGTGATTGCATCTGAATGATATTGAACAAGGCGTTTCTAATCCATTCACATTTGTTCAGATACTCCGCGTGTTTTGTTTTGGGCACTGTCTGAACCATTTACCTTCATTTTACTCGATATTGCAGGGATGAACTGTTGATGTAACTAAACTATGTGTCGCCTCCTGTTTCAATATTAGCTGATTTGAATCACATTCCTCCTCTTTAGTGCACGTGCCACATTAAAACTTAATTAACTCTCCATCCACCACATAAAGGTGAATGGAGAGTTATGTGAGTCGAATGTGCATAATGCAGGAAGAGCTTCGCAGAGCAGGGTGGGCTAAAATCAGACTAATTTAAATAATTGACTTTATATATGTGCTGTGTTGAATAAATAATTAAATAAATAAATAACACCTCCGGATCATAGCTTGGGTTTCTCATTAGGAGGCAAGCTGTGCAACTTCTTGCTCAAGAATGACAGTCAAGTGAAGCAATTGCAATAATTACAGCAGCAAAGAAAGAGTGCGTGCGCTTTGGGAGAGGTGGGGGCTTAACGGAAGGCAATGAGGAGGGAGGCGCAGACTGTCTACAGGTGCCTCTGATTAACGGTAATCTGGGCAGCCCTCCCCTTTCTTATCTCTGCAATGAGCCCTGCTGCCTCTGGGTGCCTGGAGCACCGTGGCTGCTCGGCGTAATGAGCTCCACAGCCATACAGTGGATAGCCCGCAGGACAGTCCCTGCAGTGCCATAATGAGCACTCCAGTGTACCAATTCCTGCTCCCCACAAAGGGGCCCCCCAAGCCTGCCTCCCCTAAGACATGGGTGGGAACGGTTTGTTCGCCAAACCTCCCGTCACAGCCTGCCACTTCAACTCCCATTCTGAGGTATCGGCATCCCCTCTGCTTCGGTGCGATGTTCCCACGTGTGTGGTAGGAGGGATGGCCTGGAGCCCAGGCTTGGCATCAATCACTCTACATCGAGAGTGAGGCTAAAGGCAGAGGCTGCGATAGGGATTGAGTTGCAGCAAAGATAGAGGGGAGGCACAGGACTTTAGGATGGAGTGCCAGGTGAAGAGTGAGGACAGCTGAAGTGGCCGGGGATAGAAAAGGTAAATGATGGTAGAGAAATGGAGAGGGTGAGGTAACTGACAGATGGAGTGTGAGAGACACAACGGAAGATAAACTGTATGAGAGGGAGAGGTGGAGTGAGAGAGGAGTATATGGGTATAATAAGGTCTATAGAGGAGGGTGGGTAATGAGGGGAGGGAGGGAGAGAGTCATAGTCCAAGGTGAGAAAAGGTTGAGAGAGAGAGAGAGAGAGGCTCTTCTGCCAAACAGCGGCCCCTCTGTTGGTTCTGGGCTGGATCTGTGTGTTTAAGAAACTGCACTGTTGTGCTTTTGCTCTCTTAAACAACCAGGAGGTGGGTGAGAGGATCGACGGGACTGACCACAGAGCAGGGCTTTGAAGCTGCCTCACGCTGAGAGAAACTATATTGGATTTAGAGAGACTGCCTTTCAAAAAGAAAGAAAGGAGAGAAACAGATCAAATATAAAAATAAATCAGGAATAAATACAGAAAATCAAAGAGAAACATATGCATCATGTATGTATCCTTATAATATATGACATTAAGTTATCTTGACATCCCTCATACATGTGCTTTTTCTTATCTGTATTTATTTCAAAGGTTAGCATAACAATTACAATTTCTCACATAACATTTATCGCCTGTATACAGATAGCAAGATGGCAATCATGAACACGGGTAGCATTCATTAGGATATTCACAATCATTAATTGTGGTCATGAACGATTTTCCCGCTTAACAACATCAAGCGGCATGTCTTCAGTCGCATGTTTACCAGCGTTTTGCATTCATGAATGTATTTCACTGTGCGAACGCCTGCGCATGTTTGTGTTCTTAGACTTTTGTGAAGTCCACGAGAAAAAAGGCCCTCATAATTTTTCATCTGTGCTGAATATTTCTACCGTAGTATTGCAGCAGCTGTTGCAGCCATATGTGTTCCCTTTTTCTCTTTTAGAGGTGTAGTAAACTTGATATTCCACAAACTAAAATATTTTGCTTGTTCAATGGCAGGTATTCAGATCACAACTTCAACTACTGGCAACTGAAAACAATACATGTTTTCTTTCTGCAGTAATACAGCCAGGGATGGAGTAAGAGTGCAATATTATATACCAATACAGTACAAATGAGAAAGTTTTGCACTACAATAGCTACATCTGTATCGGAAAGGATTAGCATGGTTGGTAGGATTGTGCAGTGTGTCTTATTTTAATTGCTGTGTATTTAAAGTAACTTCCCATTGCTCTTCTTCTTGAATAGAACCTCTGCGGGGCCAACAACTGTCTTTTCAGAAAATGGTTCCATCTGGGAATAAGGATTACATTATTATTATTATTATTATCTTGTGAGGGATTAAGGATTTGTCTCAACCAGTGAGTGTTGCCCTGCAAAATATAAGTAAATCTCAACACAGTCTGACAAAGTATATTGTTCAGATCCTAAAATATATATATAAAAAACAATAAATCTTGAAAAAGGAGAGGTTTTACATCCTCTGAACAAGGGCAATGTGCTGTTTTGACATGTGTTGACATGTGTTGACATGTACAGTATTGACGGCATGTCATAGAATTGAGGTTTGGAAGAAGACTGATGTTTGGCAGCATAGTTCAGCTACAGTTCCAGTAACATTTGTCTCAATAAGATGTTGCAATCATAAAAGCGCATTCCATCTCCGATATGTGAGATAGACAACAGATGAATACATTCCAGAAATTGCAAGCTGGTTACAAACAAGCTTTTTCTGACTCCATAGCACCTATTTCCCTCGATACATTAGCAACTATATACTTGCATTTGCATGTCAAAAAAGAGCTAACCAAGCATGTGCATTGTATTTCACAGAAAATGAGAATATTTTTAAATGTTAAGTAATGGTATGATAAGTATAAAGAACACTTATCAGCTTCTGTGTTTCATATTGATGGCATAACATTGGTATTATGACTTGTTGTCACATCAGTCTGTGCTTCAGTGCAAGATACAGAGAGGACACCACAACAAAGCACTGCCCACGGCCACAATTGACCTTTGGGGTTCTGATCCCTTAATGTGTTTCTCTGTGTTGGTGCTGATAAAGCCTTCATTCGCCTCTGTCCAAATCTATAAAGCTTTTTCCAAAGATGCTGGTAATGTGGATTGAGAGACACACATATCCGCTCCATTCCATGGCCGTAACCTCTGCCTCTGCCATCGATAGCTCTAATAGGTGTTTAGAAGGCCTTGTATGTGCCTCTCTTTGATAGCTGGATGATGGCTTGTCATTCAGAGAAAAACGGTTTGTGTTAAGGGGGTGGGGCAAACGCCGGGTTACAATTTGAAGAGAGGTCCATTGAACATCTCAGATACATTTGTAACAACATAGATTTGCATACTTCATGGATGTCCTCCTAAAACACAAAACAAAGTATTGCTATTTCATCTGTGTTGAACGGCTCAGTTATTATGTTAGAAACACATGTGGGGATTGACAGGGCCGCCTGAAGGGCTACATGTTACAGATTGATTTCTGTACCACTCTAGTTATTGACCATGTCTTTCAGACAGTATTTCATTCTAAATGACTGCAATTTGAATTTACTTCTCTGTCTACATTCCCCATACCCCAGTCGTGATTTGTAAGACACTTACTTAAGTAGAACATGCTTATGTCGAAAACATTCCTTGTTAATCAGAGTCCCTTTGTCTAACTATCCTGAAGAAGAAGCCACCATTTTACCTCTATGAATCAAACTACTTTACAAAAACAGGGCGCAAGTGCCTAAAGGATGAATGCAGTGGCTATATTCTCATTCAATATGAGATTGTAAAATTGATTTGCCATGTTTATTCGTTTTTCACATCTTTTTGACAGTTCTTGTATATAATGTAATTAATTGTGATGATGTCATTATCTTTTTTATATATTTTTCAGAGCAAAAGCTAGCTGGATTGCTCTAAGCGATATAATACAAGATAGGAATGATCGCTTAAAAATAGAATCAATATAACCTACATTTCTTGTTTTAAGTATTCCTTAATTACATTAGTTTACTAAGGAAGAGCCCTGGGATCATAACATGATTTACTGTCTTACTCCCTACATTTTGCATTGGGCTTTCAGCAGCCAACTACTACTTGGCCAGAAGAACTCTCCGCTGAGGTTTACGAAACCAATGAGATTATTTCTGCTTGCATAGCAGCTCTGTCTCTGTAAAATGTTTGAATAGCTTAAACCCCAATCTGCCCACATGTCCTGGTTCATGTGTGGCCGTAACTCCCCAGACTGGGGGTTTGGTCGAGGCGTTTCTGCCTGCTGGTCGTGTGGAACACATGCCTGGCACAACCAGTGCCATGAGGGGAATGGCACACAGCTGGTTTGATTGGGGCTCTGGCCTTAATCGCCCATGTCTCTGCCATCAGTGCTCAAGGAGCAGTCACACACATGTTAACTGTGCTCATACAAGGGAAACTGATTGGAGCCTTCCAGATTCATTCCCAATCAAATACTGAATCTCGCAGACAGATAAAATGCTGGTGTTGCATTGTGAGATGGGTATCAATGTCTAACGAGAAAGCTCGGGCTACGCATTCAACAAGCTACTTCAAGTCTCAATTCTCATGCAGATGAAGGTCTACCAGTCTATTTTCAGAGAGCCTACTGTTAGGAGCAGAATTGTGGATGCTAGTCTATGCGCTATAGATAAATATGTCTTCTTCTGTAAAATGCATTATCCATGCATTGTTTAATCCTGAACCTGGTCACCGAATGCAACATAAAAAACACAGGGGTTTGAAAGGTGCATGTTCGAGCACCTCTGCAGAGAGAGACTGCTGATTATAACAGAGCGCCTTCTCTGTAATTTGACAAACAGAATATTATTAGCATACATTTGCCAAATGTACCCCCAAATAGTGGCCATTATTTTGTTCTCTAGTCACACTGTTGTGAATAATCAAAATCTCGAAAGAACTGTATAATTTCCGATCCATTTTCTTAAAATGCCAGCAAAATGAGGAAAGTGGACCGGCTAAAGCGGACCACATGCACCGGCTCATTTGACTTGATAAGATGGTGTGTATTTTCATTTATCAAAATAAAGTTTAGCCTGAGCGTTAGAAGCAGTCAGTAACAATGGCAGCTAATGTAATTTTGAATACACTTAATGCTCTGCTCACCCGACTAGAGAGAGAACTGCAGTAGTACATTGGTTAACAGTTGCTGATAAGCTCAACAGCAAAGCAGCATCCAGGCATTTGATTGAGGATATTAATGGTTGTTTAAAACAGGAACAATGAAGTGACGACTACAGTGATGCTCTTGAGAGGAAGGTCTGTCAATGGAGGACGTTGATTATAGTCACTTCTAAAGGACATCAGCAACAAAATAGTAGGTCATTGAAAATTAGCAAAAACTATCATTTCTAACCAAAAGAAGAAAAGAAAAAGCTCAGCCTCATTTCAGGATAATTGTGTTTTTATATGAAAAGCAGCTTCACACAGATATATTCACTCATGCACAAACACTGTGTTCACACAAACAGACCTCTCTTAATCTTTCAGAGATACACACTCATATGCATGCACACTTGCACACAAAATACATAAACAAGCACAAATGCAGTGCACAAACACAAAGCAAATGTCCTCACAAAGTAGATGAGCTCCACTCTGTGTCGAATTGGAAGCATCTGCAAAGCCAGTTCCTCTCGGCCGTGGAGTCGTGCATCAGCCGGCAGAAGCGCCTGCTTGGTGTCCCAGGGTGGCTCGCGTTAACACTTGGCCTGCTCCCTCGCCACTGCCTGGATCAGAGAGGCCCATTGCTATCATCTAGGCGCTGGCAGCAGAGAGGCTAGGCTTAGAATGACAAATTGGTTAGAGGGAGTGAGTGACGAGCGCAGGCCAAGAAATATACTTTGAAGAGAGAAATGCATTCCGGTTTGTGACAAGCATGCCGCATTATATGGTCAAGTGTACAAGTCTGACTCCCGCCATGTGGATTGATCCGGATCCCAAAGACAACTTAAATGAGGCGAGGCTCTCTCATCAAGACAATGCCAAAGTGATTATCTTAGGAAGTCACCCACAAATATTACTGGATTAGAGAGTTTTTCAGCACATAGTCTCTCGCCTCATGGCCTCAATTTGTACAAAACTGCCCCCTCGTTTCCAAACTATCTTAGCCATTTTGTAGTGTTTGCCTGTTAGCTGATTAGACACACATTTCTGAATACACTAGTCATTATTTCCAGTCATCCATTGAGACCTCTCCCCTTAAAAAACGGAACATTTACATAATGCACTCAAGACATTCACAGGAATAATCAGCAACACATCTTGTTGCTTGAATAAAACCAGGATAATATGAATCTCTAATTTTTTAATCAGAATGTATTATTTAATTAAATTATGTAGTAAACTCCTCATTTCCAAATGACTTTTTCCATGATTACAGCCAGCAAATAAGGATACCTCTTTACAGTTTGTCAGAAAGTGATATTAAGAAACAAATGTTGTTTTTTTGTTTAGTATTGAGGTAGAGCTTGCACTTTGGAACGATTCTTACAAGGTGTTGTTGACCTGTGACTGTAGCCAAATATTAAAACATAAATAAAGTCACCCTCTGTCTCACTTGCAGGTAGTGGAAATATAAAAAGCTTGAAACTTAGAGAACATAGAGACTATGTGACCTGATTTTTAAAGGCATGGCACAGAATTGATACAAAAACATTTGTTGAGCTACTGTTTTTATTGTTGTACACAGTATCTCAATATAAAACTGCAAGCCCTTTCCGTAGGTATCAGGTTTCTGAAAGTGTAATGTCCTAATGCAAAGTCCCAGCAGTTGTATAGGCAGGAATAACAATATTAAGCTTCCTCGACATATTTTAGATTATCATAAACCCACATGGTATGAAATCCTGTTCTAGTTAATCCACAGCAATATTGCACTTGTCAAAACAATCCATGGTTCCAGGGACTCTTCAAAATCACAGGGACAGAAACAAAAGAACACTAAATATCAAATGATGAGGTCTGGTGATAGAGGCTGGCTGTTTGATGTTGGAGCTTGCTCGATTCCAGTCTATATCAGGAGAAGAGAATGCAATAGAGGATTTGCATAAATATCAATTCATATACAAAATAAAGCTATACATCTAATAAATCTAAGATCGTCTTTATAGTTCACGTTTTGTTTTCGTTATTAAAAATGTATACAATTATACAAACTATTTAATCACATTTCTCAGTCATGCCCATTTGGATGAATGGGTGATTTGTATGTGGTCCTGCAGGAAACAGTGAGTTTGTTCTAAACAGCATTGTAATTACATTGTTTTTCTGCCGGATTGTTGGCACCTTGGTCAAAGGCAAGCTCCTGTGTAGCTCCAGGACTCCCTCTCATGTAAATTAGGGCTCTTTCCTTGCCAAAACAATCATGACATTGCACCGGTGCAATGCTAGGTCTGCAAATAAGCCATGTCAGAAGCACACACACAAGACACCAGATGTAACCCTCTTGAATTTCCTCTGTGAGCAAACTGCAGAGCCGGCATCTCGAGAATTTGGTTTGAAGTTGTAGAGTATTTTACTTTTGTTGTCAAATTGCTTTGCAAATGAGGCCCACCCTGGCACAGTTTCAAAGAGCTTGTGCTATATGTGCAGCTTCCTTCAGGCTCTAGTTTCTGAACCTTCATCATTTTGTATGCATATGCACAGTACTGCACTAAGCTCACAGGGAAGACTAGATAAACATGGCAAGCCGAGACGAAGATGGAAGGCAGTATACTTATGTCTTGTCTGCCTGTCTCCATGTTGTTTATGTGTTCTTCAACTTGACTGACATGGTCTATCAGAAACATGGCAGGTAAACAGTATGAAAGCCTTCTAGGTTTTTACCCATTAAAACGATATTCAATCATTTTTTTGATGGGCTTTTTTGTGTGCCTGAAACCACGCCTCATTATGATGCAAGGTTCCAATGTCATTCACATTGAAAGGTTGTGTTGCTTGAAGCCCCATCAAAATAATTGTTTTGATATGCCCCGTTTTTTTTCTTGACAATGACACTAATAAGGGGTGATCGTACATTGAGGATAAAGAACATTTTTCGAGGTATGTTGACTAAATTTGAGCCACAGATCCCCTGGCTCACAGTTATAGGGTTTTAGTCTGGGCATCATGGAAAAGGCATTGCTTTGCGATACAAGTGTTGCGTGTCCCTATGATTGCATGTCCAAGTCTCCCTCTCTAAATAATAATAATGCAGGGATTGAAACACTGCATAATAGCCCTAGGCTCAGACATTGCTAATGAACAGCAGCGGGGTGCAGTTGGGGGTGCGGAGGGGATCTGAAACCTTACTTCCTGTTTCAAAGGCAAATAATATGTGGTCGCCTCTCCCTACCTAACACAACTGTGTCATTGCCTCAAAAAGGAGTTGGAAATGTAAAATACATACATTCTATATGGGAAAAAGCTATAACGGACACCACAGTGGCTAAAATAAAAATGCATTTAACGCTTACCCATCTTACATGTTATAAACGTGTTAATACGCTGGTTACATTCTCTTTTCTGACTGTCTGTCAGGAGGTTTTCTCACACTGTCTGCACGGAACCATCAAGCCAAGGGAAATCCATGGAGAGGGAAAGGAGACAGAAGGCAAGAAAAAGAGAATATATTTGGTGCTGTGCTGCAGATCAAAAACATGGCAGTCACATGATCAAAGGCATTTGATAATCCTTGAACTACATTTCCCCTTTAATCCTAGTGCAAGGACTATATTTTATTGGGTGGGGGGGGTTAATTTCGGGGTGGCAAAAAGAGCTAGAAAAAGCAGTTACTAGCTGCTGGAAACACAGTTTACTAAATGTAGCATGCCACTTGTGAGGTATCCGGGGAAAGACGACAGGATAGAGCCCTCTTGTGTGTGTGGAGAATGGAGGCTGAGCTGATGGGGCTGGAAACACAAATGTGCCACAAGTCCCTGTCCACTCAGCACTGAATAGTGCTCTTGTTATTTCATGGGGCTTGTAAGGGAAGTTGGCTTGTTGAATGTGACTAGACTACTACATCTGGCAAATAGAAACAGAAAGGAAGTTACAAGGTTTGGGCAAAATGTATTTTACGCAATATGTAATCTTGGTTGTTTCTGCATTGTACTGAAGGTTCACCTCAATATGTTTTATTCAGCACATACTGTAATTAAGACAATTTGCAGGTTATAACAGTTTTCAAGTGAGAGTAATAATTATGCTTAAGGAAGACCATCCTAAGGAACAGCAGGATGGATCCTTGCCAAACTAGCATGTCTCCAAGAAATCAGACAAAAACACATCATGTTTCAGTTTTCTTTCCGTTTCCTCAGAAAATACATGTTTTTGTATATCCTAGCATTCTGTTCTTTGGGCCTCATCAAATTACAATAACCACCCCAAGCCCTCTGACCAGACAAAAACATCAATACATGGTGTAATCCAAGTCCCTCTGTTGCGAGCCTTGTCAATAGTGTTTCCCGATCAGATGCAAAATGTTCCAGACCAAAATGGGTTGAAAAATGCCTGCAGTTTTTTGTATCATCATTCCTTTTCTATTTAAAAGGTATCTTCCTATGACATGATCATCATCCCATTTGTGTATTCTGTATACATATGAGTTATTGCTCACAAACTGCATGCTTTCTATAATGGTGAGCAATTCAATATGAACAACTACCTTTACACATCTGTGTCACACTGGAGCTTTGTGACAAAACAACATGAAAAGTGATGTTTTGCTCTTTTCAAAATAGAAATTGAGATTGCACTGGGCAGAAAGAAATCAGAAAACAATAAAACAACAGTGATTATAGCCATGGGAGATCTTGCTATTTGTTTGTGTTTGAGTCCAGGAAAGGCTTAGAGATTTAGATTCTCGATGGCTGGTATCAAGCTTAAACAGGCTGCCTTATGCATCAAAGCACTGAATCCAAGGAAGTTTTTACAACATATTTGTGTCCGTAAATATTGCTTCTATCACATCATTTGTGTATTACAATGATTGATGGAAATGGCATAGAAACCCTGTTGTTCACTTGCAGTTTTAAACAGACTTCTCTAAATGTTCTGCTCAGGGAATTTACTGTAGCATATTTGGGATCTGATCGGATCTGTGTGTATACTAATTATACAGAAGATGTTGACCTTTTGCTTTTGAATAGCACATCAAACTATCCTAGAGTGTCTGGGAGTTATTAAATTAATTGGAAATGTTTGGTCTTTTTTTAAGTGTTCTGTTTTGCTGATGATTAACCATCAGTGGTGGTACAGAGCAGAATAATGTTTCAAAAGTTCAGGTTCATTTCATAATTAATTGGACTATCCTCATTTTTCATCTATCCCCATTCATCCACAATATAAAATATATAACTCAAAATTGCATAAAACCAAGGGCATTCTGTTTTCACCACTGGAGATCTTACCATCTACTTGCATGCACCACACTCAAAACTAATTCCTTTTTTCTTGGTCTTGTCCCCAAAGAAAATAATTTGTGTTTATTTGTCACATCAATTAAGATATCATCGTTGTATAGACTTCTCAATCTATAGGGAAGCATTTGTCAACTAATTCCATCATCCCAGCAAGTCCCATTTATCATGCATATTTAATGATACGTGTTTATGCTGCAGAAAGCCGGGCTGCTTTTTGTTCTACTTTTAGAGGCCAGTGAGGTGTTCTGCTTCTAAGTTGCAATGAAATATTGATGTTAAGAGTCTGGAGAGTTCAGTGTCTTATCTGTCCTGGTGATACCATAAGGCAGGCATTAATAGTGTCAGGGAGCATCAGACGTACCACATGCACATAATTGAAAAAAGCACCTGCTTAAAAACCAACAGGGCCTTCCCAAGAGGAGTTTGCAGAGCCCATCCACACCCCTGCTGGGTTTTTCTCACCCATTGCTCTTTTGTTTCTCTCTGGGGTCAGCCGAAGATGGCTTCTGCTTCCCTTTTTTTCGATGGCATTGTGAGAATGCAAATACTTTGGATCTTTGCATAATCACAAGCAGCAGGACCATCTGTTGTTGGCTTGTTGACTTACCTTGCGTCTGCTTTTAATGGTGTTTTCTTGTATCTGAGTGATGTATCGGTGTATTAACAATGTGATAATCATTTAACCTAAAAAATGCATTCGGGCGTGTGTGCAGAAGTCTGAACATATGTTCAGTAAAATCTTCTGACAGAAAAGGATTTATAATCTTTGTAAGCGGATAGAAAGCAGGGAAAGTGGAAAACAAAACAAAAACATCACTATACCCACTCAGTGGACATATGATAAGATGATATTGTCAAGCTAAAGATTGAAAATATGACTGTCAACCAAAGCTGTGGTCTTAGATTAGTGGGCGGCAGACGAGCTTGTTGATTGAGAGTCGCTTAACCCCTCTAAAATATATTGCAAAATGCTAACGGCAAGGACTGGGAAATAAGCTGCAACTTCTGTCACTAAAGATTTGCTGGGAGATGCCCTCCTCTGAAAACATGTCCCTGATAATGTGTTTTTCTTGTAGAACCTGAACCAGACACCGGAGAAGTCTTTTAACTCACCGCTCCCCATGTGTCCTCATAAGGTAAGCTCCAGCTTTCTTTCAGGCAGGGGAGAAACAACATTATGTAAAATCATTGAATATATTTTAATAATTACATTTTATTAGTAGGTTATTTTTGTGTGTGCCCATTTACATCTTATATGTGTCATTAGCTTTAAACCATGTCAATGCCCTTGTCACATTTGTGATGTTCTATCACCATATGTCTTTCTCAAGACTTTTCGCCAAGGATATGCAAATGTATTTCTTCTAAAAAGAGAGTTTTTCATGTAAAAAACAGGAATATCTCTACGTTCCTGCTAGGCTTTATCTCTGCATTTCATTATGATTATGATTCAACGTTCATCTAACATGCGGCGAGAAGGGCAGATTTATTCAATGCTAATTAGCCCTGTACATGCACAGTCAAAGTCACCACTTCACTCTGATGGTCTCGAGTCACGCACATACTGACTGAAGTAACTTTCCCCTTCACTTCCTGCTCCTGCTGCATGCCTCTTGCAAATGTGATAATGTGGTATGTAGTGAAATTCACACAATTTCAGTTCACTTAGCACCAAATGTGTCAAAAATGCCGTGTCCTTTTCTGGATGAATGGCCGGTATGGTGAGAGTGGCTGTTGCAAGAGTGGACCTTGGTAAAAGGAGTCCAAAAGAGGGAAGCTGTCTGACAGCCTGTCATCAACTGTTCAAAGCATAACACTCCATACATCACTAATGCACGGCTATCTGTCTAAAAAGATGTTGGTGCCATTGAAAGTGCAGACGGTGGTATGACAATAAATAATAATACAATACGATATGTCAGATCACTCTAATGTTGTGTCTGTTCCTTTATTACGGGCTGCCACGTTTCCCTCTCATTCCTTCTTCTCCTGACTTGCTCTCTTTACATTTTCACACAGCTGATCAGGGCTGATGTAATGGGGTAACACCGTGGGTTTGCAGATCCTGTTATTCACGTTTTAGCTGTTAGCAGCGGAACATAATCTCCCTCTAGTCAGCTCACATTAGTCTCCATGATCCGTACCAACCCAATATGTGCCGCGAATGCAATGGGCCAGCTGGGCTAATTTAGTATGTCAGTCAGCTCAGGAGGCTGGTAAAACGAGTAAATGGCTGATATGATTTATATGAAAAGAATATTCTGATTATAACGGCTCTCAAAATAGAATACCCTCTTTTTACACTTCTCTTCATCTGCATTGTGTGCAACCCCCAGATAGATAGTGAAATGAACAGAGGGCTTTTAAACTGACTGCTCTGTGATTATATTAAGAGTGTGAGAGCGAGCGAAGACAGGGGAGGGAGGAGATCGGGTGCCCAAGCACTAAGTATATATAATTGCTTCTTGACACATTGGTCAAATTCTGCAGTGCCAGGATCTGAGCGAAGATGATTAACGGCTGTCCGAGTGGGTGGGCATTGCAGGTCGTTCAGGGCCTTTGGTTTCCATAGCGATCCTAGTCTAAAGGCCATATATTGCATACTGAAAATCTCGGGGGTCCACACATTGTTAAACTACAATTATAACTCACCGAGAGAGCATTGTCGGTCCACCGCAAACTTTCAACCGCCAACAGCTTGCTGCTTTTTCACTCTCTCTCTTTTCCTTTATTTCCTCCTCTATTTTTCTTAAATGGTCTCCTCTAGCTGGCGAGAAGATAAAGAGTGAAAATCTTGCATTCTGTGAATAATTGATGAGTGGTCTCACCTCAGAGCATCATTACAGTCCGGCAGTCAGGGTAAGAGGTGAGGGTAAGATCATATTTCTGACACAAGGCTTCGGGCGGCAGAAAATTGTGTCAGTTTTTCACAAGGTTTTCTTGTGACTCTACAGCATGAATTATAGTTTCTCATTATCGCACAACAGGAAAGGAATGAATTGTTTAAAAGAGATGTGAGGGTTCATACATGTTCCCGTGCATAAACTGCAGAATGCCATTTGTAGCAAAGGGGTAAACAGAAACGGCAATATCTCTATTCACCGCATGTTTCTTTCTGTTACTGACAACATTTTATATTACAAATATGAAATCAAGTTCTTTGATATTGTAGGTGTTCTGGCCTACATTATAGTGTTTGTGTCTGTACAGAACGTGCATAACTCGTGTGCATACATGCATAAATACATTGTATTTACACGTTGTGTGTCTCTGTGAACAGTGCATTCTAGTTAGGTGACAGATGGAGAGGGCAAGGCTGGGGGTGGGGATCAAGCACCTCTGACAGTATGGGGCCTTCACTGCACCCTGTTCCTGCCAGCTTTGAAATGGCTAAGGTAAACTAAAGCCGTGCAACAACAGGAGGCCATTTCACAGTTTTACTTTCCGCAGAAGATGAGAGCCTCCCGGTGCAATTTCACCCAACAATGTAGAAGCTGAGTGTTGAACATGCAAGACAGACATGCTGCTCCTTGAATCAAACTTTATTCTGTGAGGTTCGAGATGTAAATGTAAACATGCTGATTGCCACAGATAAGAGATCCTGTGTGCAGTAGCATTTTTAAGTCAAGGAAAGGCCACCGGATAAGCACATCTTAATGATAATTCATTCTGTATAATAAAATGAGATCCCTCATAGGCATCCAAACAAGAGTCATGCATCAATTAAGCTATGGCATCAAGCAGGGGTGGTTAGTGAGGCATCTTCCTGAACACATATGTCAACATGCAATGCCTTGCAAGTGCAGGCACACAGGCACACACACATTCACTCACTCAACTCGTCTCAGACGCACACTCACAATACATATGAGGTAAATGTGATCTCAGAAGACAAGCAGTAACAACCCACGGCCCCATCAGGGTGCCTGGGGTTGCATTGGTGGCCATCGTCGAACAAATAATGCTTTGTGACTGAAAAAAAGACAATCCAAAAGGTCATTTGTGTCCTCTGGGACCAGTGCTGTGCAGCATCTGTCACTAGTAAGCACAACATGTCTGTGTCAAATGGCAAAAGGTATGCGGTGCAGCCAGCCTGCCGTGTAATAAAGGAGGTAGGCCGTTTGTTGCATCACTGTCACAGTTGCATTAACAGTCTCCTGGCTTATCTGCAGAACATCCAACATGCCATTTCGGTACATGATTGGTTGGATAA
The DNA here is from genome assembly GCF_902827115.2 of Pseudochaenichthys georgianus. Lineage (NCBI taxonomy): Eukaryota > Metazoa > Chordata > Actinopteri > Perciformes > Channichthyidae > Pseudochaenichthys > Pseudochaenichthys georgianus. Next base: position 18,840,206 of record NC_047512.1, read on the forward strand.
CTGGTAGAGCTGGTCACAGCATGGCTTACATTGTGCAAGCTTTATATACTTGCATGGTTCATAAGGCCCCACGTTAAACACTGTAATTTATGATTGAATTCACATCAATATTTGGAATTTGACTGAAAACTCCGCGAAGGTTATGTCATCTTGTCATGTCAAGAGAATGTTTGACTGCTTCAAATGTACTTTTTAAATTAAATATTCAAACCAATTCAAATATATGCCTTACATAAAGCAGATTACATTTAATATAGAATAAATATTAAGGATGTCATTTATGTCTGTCTGCTGTGAGGTTGAGGTAATCCCAAAGGGAACCACAAACAATGACTAGCCTCCATGTTTGATGTTATCCCTCTTCTGTCACACCATTTTCACAACAAGGGATAATAGCATCAACAATTCTGGGGAAATTGACTAAGGAATATAATCCATTCGTCCTTCTCAGTCGGCTCGCCATGCTCATATATCTGCATCAGACCACACCTCCATGTGGAACAAATCAATAATATTCCATTTCGAACCAAATTCCTTTTTTTGAATGGTGAAATCCAATCTTCATGGACACACTAACAAATTGGATATCCAGAAACACAGAGATGGCATGGATGGTTCTGTATAAAACTCTAGCAAACATACAAATTCCCACAAATGCTGAATTATCGTAACGTGCAAGTCTCTCTCTCTCTCTCTCTCTCTCTCTCTCTCTCTCTCTCTCTCTCTCTCTCTCTCTCTCTCTCTCTCTCTCTCTCTCTCTTAGGATGCCCCCCCCCACATCCAGCTAAACCAATCAGGGATTTGAGTGCCTCACTTCCAATCAATTACCACCCAAATCAGGGCAGAGGCCTTTGATATAGAATAATTTGTCAAATCAGTGCAGATGGCTGGGAGCAGGTACCCCTGTGCCACGGGCCACATCCACATGGACATCTCTGCTCAGGGTGGGCTCTCCTGATGCTCTGCAACCCATTAATGGGAAGTCATTGTGTGCTCCAGGAATCCTGTCCAACTGACTGGTCCCCCAGATTGCTATATGTATAAGCATCTTAGCCCCATCACTGGATAATACCAAGACCCAGGGCCTACCGTAATGATTTGGACTATATTTAATGCAGGCGAAATGTGACTTTCACAGATCCTACTTAGGTGTTCATATGAAACGCCCGAAAGCTCTTGGAAGTATACCAAGATGTATTTTTAAAGTAAATCGCGATCTGCTGCAATAAAATACACCTCAGTAAATGAGCTTCATGCTAGTGCAGATGTTTTGAGGTGTATGTCAACTTTGAACACAAAAGATTCCGATTATACAATACCAATTATACCGCTAAACCCAAGACATGCATTACAGTTATTATATAAAATGAGGACACAGTCAAGTCAATTAATAAAACAAAAAATATCATAGAAAAAGTGGAATCTTAAGATTAAGAGAGCAAGGGGAACAATTATAAAAAAGAAACAATTTAGATGTGACATAAATAATAAGAATGTAAATGATTATGTCAACTTGCACCTAAACAAAGACAAAATGCAATTGAAACACTGGCCTCAGTCGTCACTTGTTTTATTAGTGGTGCAGTCATGACAAATAATATTGCCTTTTGATAACAAGTAAAGAATAGTTAAAGGATACACTAAAATCTTCAACTTAAAGCAGGATAGATTGTACTTACGTGTTGATATCAACACTAGAAATGTAATTATTAATATCTCGTCTGCGTTTCTGCTCACTTCTTTTCACAATGTCAACAGTCAATTCTGTATTTGCAAACTGCGTTTCAAATGAAGAAAGAGTCTAAACATGGAGCGCTCCTCCGTAGATTGTGAAATTAATCAATGATTGGATTATTCATTAAACAGGCTTGGTATAAAATCAATTTGCCACTGTTGATGTAGTGTTGAATAGTTGGAGGAATTTTCCCTGTAAACTTTGTGTGGTTTTTAAACATAAAAACTCCAAGCAGTTTCATCTAAGTGACGAAAAGTGTAAGTAACATACACGACAGCAACTGACTGAAACACAACACATATTTGCATTCTAGACATTATAATTGTAATGCATTATGTTTTTGTTATGCATGTAACATACATAGACTGGTGCTGTCTCAGCTACCCATATTTAAGTCACTTCTTTAGGTCAGTGTGGCAGGAGCTGTTCGACAACTTATTTTGCTAAACATTTGCTGCCCTGGCTCACCAGGTGTTGTTTTGTCTCTTGAGGTTCTTTGCATATTTATGTGGCCTTAATGTCTTCGCCAAGTAAACTAGGCTGAACTATGACAATTAAAAACAAATATGTATGATTTGCAAAGTACAAAAAGTGTTGTGGAAAAATAGTTACGTGTATGTGATAAAGATATATTCTGTAGAGCCAGATAAAAGAAAGGCCCACCTAAAACAATCAATATCAGTTTAAGTGTACGCTATATTTGGGACGTTTTTTCTGCGTCAGCTACTGCTCCCTGCAGTAAGACAGTCATTTACAGACACATCTGTAACACTAAACCAATTGTTTTAACAGTCTGAACTAACTACTGATTCATCAGTCATTAGCCATATTACTTATTGGTTAAAAGCCCACTTTAAAAGCAGAAGAAGCTACAGAAAAAATGACATGTGCTAACTTTGATGCAAATTCTGAGCTATTGAAATCATGAACAGTGATTATGTAGGCTTAGTTTAAGTTTTAACCACCAACAGAATGACATTATTATCTAGCTGGAATTCTTTAGATCATGAACAAACTAAAGTGAATTGTCAGTCAAAAAAGATAATTTAACTTAATTCGAGAACATTGTCATTTCCATCTCTGAGTGTTTCACACTAGTGGTTACTCACTTAGTGCAAACATGTGGGAGTATTTTTCACCAGCTTAATAAAGAAGTGCTGAAATAACTTAAATCTAAAAGAACTGATATATTTAATGATAAATTGTGGCTAAGGTTTATATTACAGTTATAATCAGTCATCTTTGTTGCCAATACTATTTTACCAGCGTCAGTTGTATCAGTCCAGGATGAAGGCTTAGTATTTTGAATTCTGCTGTATTGTATGTGTTCTTTTAGAATAAGCATTGGTTCACCTGCATCATAAATACAATAAGTAGCAGGCTAGTAAGTAATGGAAATAATGAGTATTATAGATTGTCTCAATGTTAAATGTTACATTGGCAAGGATAAAATGCAGCATTGATCTGTGATGTAGAAAGACAATTAAATGTCATCAGATAAAAGTGATTTGTTTACTTTAATTTAGACCCAAATGACTTCTAATTAAAACAAAACTGATTTTGAGATTGAGGATATGTTTTCCAACTGACTGAGAAAGGTTTGACTGTTTTACCAAAAGCATCCTTGGGGTCATTTGTTTTCTGAGATGTATATCCCTTAAGACAGGGGTTCTCAAAGTGCGGCCCGCGGGCCAATGGCGGCCCTCGGAAATGTTTCTGGCGGCCCGCGATAGTTAATGTGACACGCTGAAATGCATGCGTTATATTTTAATCCTCCATGGTTGTATCTAGTAAGAATTAGAATGGAATTTAAGAATGGTAAAACTGCACCCCCTGGGTTGTCATTCCTAAATTATGAATGACAGCTTGTGGAAAGTTTGCTAGACTACTGGTTGCATGGCAACTAGGCATCTCGCGAGTTGCGGTAATTGGTTAGTACAATAAAGAAAGGATTTGTTTTGGAATTATTTTGTGTTCCGTTTTTTCTTGGGCGGCCCTCAATCCAATATTGGGTACCTAAATTGGCCCTAACTCATCAACACTTTGCCTTAAGACCTTCACTGACTGACTAGTAACACATATATGTTTTACAGTGATGTTTGTTTTCTTACAGACTAATGAAAAACATAGAGGACGTGGATGGGATGTATTAGTATGCCAGTGAAACAGAGTTTGCTTTTTTATTTATATATACATGTTTTCATTATTCTTGTGTTGTTTGAGTGACCAAGCATTCTGTATACTGAACAGACATGAAATTCCCTTGGCTGAAACATAAACAATGCAACCACATGAGTTTTCACTCACATTGATTTTCTTAGCCAGGTTGTTGTCATGTAATTGTTTGCCATTAGAAGAAAACCGTGTAGTTAGATTTCCATGTTTAATGACTTAAACAAAGCCTTTGAGGCTTCATTAGTTTGCACAGTGGTGCAGACCGAACTAGATTGTCTAAGAAAGAGATTTCAAAAGTTAAAGCAAACAAAACTTCTGTCCTCAGGTGATCTGGCGTGTCAAAACGGAAATAAAACATTAAGTAATGAAGAAAATATAAATCAATTTATAATTAAAACCTGCTAAATCTAAAAACTTTGATTCATACAAATAAATAATAAAACTCCAAGATTCACAGTAATAGTCTAACATTAAAGAACATAATTTAATGATTTTATTCATGAGCAAAATACTATTCAATGCCTTCATGTTTCAATGATGTATCCTGGCCTCTTATTTTTCCCTCCCTACCATTATAAGTCAGTGCAGTGCCGTGGGATGACATGGATCCCAGCCAGCACTCAATTCTTTGCACAAGAAGAAGACGAAAAGTTCTCTGTAGTGTTTGATTCACATTCTTTCACAGCCTTTCTTCAGATCAACACAGCACAACTGTGTCTCTGGCATACAGAAGAAAAGATCGCCCAAATTAGAAAGGAAAAATAAATCCTAACAAAACTCCTGAGGAGCCACCGCAAGCATACAAACTGAAAAGACCTCAGTGGCCAGTTGATATTTGCAAACACATTCTACCCAAAGCCATATTTTAGCAGCAATCAACATAATAATCAGCCTGCTGCATTCACAGATAGCCCAGCGGGTGTGTCGACATTTCTCCAATTTCACAATTTATGGTCCTCATACAAGCAACACTTTCACTTTAGGTGCTAATCCAGCTGCATTCCTAATTCTTGTTAATATGCGAAGTGTTTCCCTGGATGTCATCACCTCTGTGTTTTATGAGCTGAAGAGGGTATTTAGTTCTGAAATATAACTAATACATGCTCACACAGCCATTGAATTAACAGTAAAATATTATGTCTTGTCAAAAATATCCCACTACACTACGTGAGGTGTCTTATCGTGCCTCATTATATGTATTTGCTTCAGTCAGTGCACTGTAGTTTGTGCATCCTTACCAAATGATAGACCATGTGAACATCCTCTGCCAATTGTACTTAAATTGTAAAGGACACAGTTATTATGCTTTCATTCTGTGAAAATCTAGAAACAAATGGAATAATAATAGGAAATTGCAGTTTGGAAATGTTTACGAGCGTGTAAGCTCTCTAAGGCAAGCACATGCAGCATTGCAAAGGATATGTTTCTCACCCTCTGCCTTTGCATATTTCACACTGGCGTAGTCTTTGGAGATGTAAGTCATACTGAGAGAATTTGACTCTGCATGCTAAAAAGGCATAAATATGGGAGAAAAAAAAACCTAACCAGCAGATGACCTTATTAGTTACACTCAGTGTGTACCATGCAGTAGCAATATTGCCTTTATTTGTCATTATTACCCCCCGCCATTACTGTGAGTAGGCGGAATATCAATTTGACAAAGAGGGCCTCTGACAAAATGTTAAGGAGCCCCCCTGTCATGTGGGACACATCCCTACTGTTCTGAGTGGGCCGATATGGCTGTGTTTTACTACTTATGGATATTCAGTGGAAGAGCACAGAGCTGGTCTTGCTGTAATAAGGCATTTACCAATGCAGAGTAGCACTGTGCACTGTGAGAACATATGTTAATGCACTTGGCTGTGGCTAGAGAAACAGCAAGAGATTTCAGGAAAAAAAAACACATGGGACCGGTCTCCTGGAGCACACATTCGCCTTCTACAAAGATATTAATATGACTGCTGCTCAGTGGTGGAAGAGGAAGAAACATTACCCTGGCAGTGAGGAGAAGTTTGTTTTGGTGATGGTTATGGACCCCAATTGAGGCTGAAGCAGGCTGGGGAAGAGAGACAGCTCTGTGCTCAGTGGCTTTTGAATTACATCAGTGGCACACTTTTAACTGACTGCACTGCCAGAAAAACTGACATAAACATATTTGAGAAAGATATGCGTGGAGCAAATGGGGATATGACTGTGAGCCTTGTCTCTGCGCTTTATCAATGTTTTACCAAGTCTGTGCCACTGGCTTTGCAAGAAGGATATGTCTCTGTTCCCTCTCAAGACATGACAGTTACAGTAAGGCAAGGCAAGGCAAGGCAAGGCAAGGCAAGTTAAGTTTATTTATATAGCACTTTTCAACACAAGGCAATTCAAAGTGCTTTACAAAAACGAAAGACATTAAGAAAATGGCATTTAAACATATTACATATTGGAAAGAAGTTGTCAGTTGCAGAAATACATTTGATGAAATATATGCTGTTTGTATAAGTCACCATTAAGGAACACAGAAGGAAAAATGATGCCATGACCCAGTATTTCATTTTACTTCATCTTCCTGTGAGTTTAGAAATGCGTGACTTCCAACAACTGCTGAATAATTAACTCGGCTTTCACATTTATATGGGTTACCTTATACGTGCATTTCGCATTTGTAGATCTTTTTCGTATTTTATTTTATCAGTAGTAAAACAAATGGTTCTTGTGTTCTTGGTTGATGACATGGTGCTGTTGTTAAGCAACAACTTGTTCTTTTTTCTGTGAATGTAGAGTCCTTCTGTTAACAACTATGTCAGCCAATCTTATATTCTTTAGCATTTATTTTCACGTCACTGGTAGAAGGGAACATGATAGCAAATGAATGATACTGAACAAAAAAATCCAAATGTACAATATTCAAAACCTTCTCACAATCGTTTACCTTGACAGCGTCAATGAGGAGTGTGTGGCTTATGTTAAATTTGCAACAATGATAATTAGTCCAACTTGGCTATTAAAGTGTACTCGTTATTCATATTAAACTGTTCTATGTCTACCAGAAACAGTCCCTTTATTTCGCCAATAATGCTTCGATAATTAGACAATGGATTGGACAGAGATGGTTTTCTTTATTATACGAACATGTAACAAAAATGAATGTCTTACAACCACAGTAAATGATATATAGAGGCCTATTCTAGATGCAAACATAGTGCATAATGCCGTTTCCTCCATATGATAACAATGATCTATGTTGAGTGATCAGATTACATATCACTGGAAATAGCAACAAATGAAATATTTTTTGAAGCGAAGACCTGTCTACACTTCAGCAGAAAAAAGGATTTATTCTTAGAGCGAAGTATTATCACTGCTTGTTCACAGTCGATGGAATGCTAATGTTTAACACGCTTTTTGTGAAATCCTTATGCTTGTGATGATATGTGAAGAATGGAAGTGAATACATTTTGAAACCCAGATCAAAATCAGCTACATGCCATTGTAACTAACCATTTGACTATCAGAGAGTTTGTTTCAAATTCAAGTCAGAAGCAACTCCCAGTTTAAGGAGATATTTTACATAAATGTTCTGAAAAAAATCATTGATCAGTGTTATCATTTCGCCTCATGTTTGTCAGAGAATGACGATCATTCTCCCTTTGCTTCAAACATGGGCCTGTGATACAGTATGTCATTGTACATCACAGTCTATGGACAATGCCTCTGCCAGTCTCAATGAAGAAAACTGTCAGATGTTTCAATGGGAGATAGATCAAACGGATGAACATTTCACGCTACTAGTCAATCTCAATAAAAGGAAGTTTTGACACATCAAGGGGCTTTCTATTCTCTTTTCCACCTTCTTTTCTCTTTGACAGTACACTTAGTGGCCACTTTATTACATGCACCTCCGCATTAATGCAGCTCACTCCTCCAGACAGTGAGTCAAGCGTAGGTGACTCACTATGCAGACAGACAGCATATGCAGACAAGGTTTGGAGGTTTCCTTACGGTCCAGCCAAACCTGAAGGCTCCAAGCATATCTCACTGATATCTACAGCAGGTCTAATTTCATTTAAGTCAAATCCTGCATCTCTGTTTGTATCTCACTGACTGGTAGGAGAAATTATGTTTTTGGGTTGCTCGTCTGTCCCATTTGGTGGACATTACTTCTTAGGACAGCCTTGAGACAACATTTTCAAATGTGGCACCATATTGTTCACTTTAACTCAAGGATCAATTGATTTTGGTTATCAAAGGTCAAAAGCAAAGGTTTCTGATAACGCGCATCTGTTCCCTTCTTGTGAAAGTGTAACCTTAATAACGCCTGGAGGGATTTTTATTTCATCCATCAAAGACGGCCAGTGAGACTGAAGGAAGAACTTAATATATTGTGGTGGTTGAAGGATGGAGTTCAAGGTCCCACAGGGCTTACAAAACTACAGTATCTTCTTGGCATCCCTAAGAATTAATACGTTAATTATGACACAATTTCAGACAAATAGTAGTAGTAGTAGTAGTATAAAATTAATAAGTGATGACATTTTATATCCAAAAGGTGGTCAAGGTCAAAGCATAATGTTCTACAAAAACACTCTTCTGGCCATTATTCAATGCCATAACTAAGAAACAGAATGGTAGATTCTGGCCATTACACAATTGGATAGTGAATTGTTCACCCTAATCTTGGGTGTCCCCTTGAAACGGCAGTGATTATTTAGAACTTCTGTGCTCTCTGAGTTGAAGATTTGTGTGAAGCTTCCACAATTTAAAGGTTTTAGCTTTTTTTCATCATATGATCCATATTTGAAGCATTGTCTACTGTCATGACTTTAGCTTTGTGTTCTATCACATACAGAATTGTATGGTGTTTTTTTGTTCTCACTAATCGACTTACAGCGGAACAAGATCAACAAAGCTTAAAATATAACGAGGCAAGTCAAGTGAAAGTTACTGAGGTATCTCTATGTCTTAAATCCCCAAAAATACCTCAAGGGCAGGGGCGGCGGGTGCTGTAGGCTAGGGAAGGCTAAGCCTTCCCAAATATTTGTGTCACTGCATCCTGGTAGAATACAAATATAATGTATAATGTCTGTGTCTTTGACATTAGCGCTGCTCGCCACCTGTGCCCTGTACTACGAAGCCAGTTCAACAGACCCTGGATATGTTTGAGTAACAAACAAACTAACAACAACAAACTAACAAACGAGATCTCGCTAAGCGGTCCTACGACGCTGGTTATCAACTCGGTAAATCAAGCCAGGGTTTCTCTCTCCAGCTGAGAGCGCGTTCACAGGGGCGGGGTTAGCTACATTTGACCAATCACAAACAGGGACAAGTGTACTGACAGCGCAGCGTCATACTTCATTAATGAAAAGTAAACTAATATTAGACAAATATGAGCTTTAAACAGCCATGACTTAAACATATAATCCAGGATACAAGCCACAGAGTTGCACCTGCAAGGTGAATATAGAACAACTGGTTAAAAAATAACTACCGAGTGTTTGAAAGCGTATAGTTTTATGATATCACTGCCCCATCTAAGACACGAGTGGATCTGACTTTAATTACATTTGACTCGAGTGTTTCGTCAACATAATGTGTTGCTTAAAATAATACTTCTGCATAAAGTCTGTGACACTGTGAGTGTTGCACGGCTGGAGAAGCTGACTCAGATAAGGAAATATATGATATATTATGATATTATATGATCGATGATCTGATTGATGATGTAATATGAATGATAAGTGCGACACGTCGGCGTCTTCTCAGCATACGGCAGTTTAAACTGTATTTCCTTTATCCTGAAATATGACTTGAGAGATTTAAACTCCGCACACTGAGTTGATCTCTTTTCTATACACGCCGGAGGCGGGCAGCGTCAGGTAATAAAAGTTATTTAGCCTTCCCAAACCTGAGCCTCACGCGCCGCCTATGCTCAAGGGGTTTCCAGTTCTAACCCATCTCCAGTTATAACCTGATCATTTGGTTGCCCTTGCTGAACAGCTTGAGTATGGGATTAGTTTTGCATCATAAAGATAAAGCAACACTTTTTCAGAATAAAGCAAAACTATGAGTTTAAAAGAAAAAAAACTGAGTCAAGCAAAATAAAATAAATTTCAAAAATAAAACTATAAGTTGCAAACAAATCATTTGTGTAATTATGTGAACTATAAGTCTTTTTTCTTTGTTTTAACATAGGTTTTTGTTTGCAGTTCTTGTTTCTTCTTTCTCAATGATCAGCCTTTTGCTCTCGCTGCAGCACTCTCTTTTAACTATGGAGTCAGATTTGGGTCAATATTCTAGCGCGCAAAACAAGCTACTCACGAGCGGGAAATGTGCTTTTACATGCGCATGAAATGACCCTACGCGCGCAGATTAAACCCCCGCGAGCGGCTATGCGCTCGCTCGTGAGAGAGACAGCCCTCTTGCTCCTTCGCGGGAGTGTCAGCCTCACTCGCTCTCGGAGTCTGTCTACGCGCGCGTGAAAAGTTTCTGGCACTTTGGGGCGGAGCCACTGGACTTTGATTGACAGCTGCAAGGAAGCCCGGGGTTGCCAGGTTTGATAAATGCCTGAACTACCAAGAGCCGAGGAATGACAGCTGCAAGATCAGTTGGACGAGATTGAATGGTAAAGTTGTCCATAAAAAACTATTATATTCGTACAGCTAATATATATATATATATATATATATATATATATATATCTTAATGCATTTTATATAAACAATATATTTTTGAGTGGGCTGTATCCAGGGTTGGGTTGTAACGGAATACATGTAACGGCGTTACGTAATCAAAATACAAAAATCAAGTAACTGTATTCAGCTCGCGTTACATTTGAAAAACGAGTAATCTGACTACAGTTACTTTCGTAAACCTGAAGTGAATACATTTTGGATTACTTATTGGAATTATTGGTGGAAAGATTTCCTCTCAACATTTAATATTCAAGTAGTTACAGCCGAATCATCACAGCCCACAAAACCACCGCAGATGGACCAAAAAAGCGTTTGAAAAAAAATTGCGGGTCCGCTCGCTCAGTGAAACAATAACAACGAAACATGGAGGAACAAAAGTCTGCGTTTAAATCGCGTGTTTGTATATATAGGTGTGTGTGATTAAAACACATCAGCCTGCGGTCGCTCTTTAGTCTTACTAATGATTATTTCTGAAGGTATACACAGTGAAGGCGGTGCGAAAGGCGGTGCGAAAGGCGGTGCGAAAGGCACTGCGAAAGGCACTGCGAAAGGCACTGCGAAAGGCACTGCGCGGCTCGCTCGTCTTCTCAGAGGCTGAGTTAACCCTCCCGCTGCCTCCTGGTGCTGCAGAGATTTCATGAAGTGAAGGAGGTTTTCCTTCTAAAAAACAGCTGTGGGCAGCAAATACTGTGAGTGTCACGGACATGAATTCATAGATCAAGGCAGACTGGTGCACACACTCTCCTGTTTTGCCAATCCGGTGCTTAAACTATAGCTCTACACCCCTGGCCGAAATGTCCTTAAAATGAAGTCCGAGTTCGACATTTGAATTCATGTCCTGCCAACACTGGCAGGACAGAAGGCGACACGCCCGTTCTAAGCCGTGTCCCTCACTCCTCACATCCCAAGCTGCATCCCCAACAAGTGTATTATGTTGTTACATCGTTTCAGATGTGATGTTTCAGTTGTGCTCTTGATAAGCCATTACAACAGTAAAAACACGTTCAGTTTCCTTTTGCTTTTTGTGTCTCCTGTTCACCAAAACATACCTATCTGTGATGGAAAAAGAAAGTAATCCAAAAGTAATCTAAAAGTAATCTGATTACGTTACTTTTTTAAGACACGTAACTGTAACTGTATTCGGATTACTTTCAGAGCCATGTAATCAGTAATCAGTAACTGATTACATTTACAAAGTAACCCTCCCAACCCTGGCTGTATCTGTCGAAAACTGCTGTCTGCTGTATGCACCTCCCTTACTAAATGAACTATAACTGAATTATGGTATTACTATAGTATACTATAAGAGTTGTATAGTGTCCTTTAGTAAGTTTGTATTTTTCACCAGCTATTGTATTACTATAGTTTTTTATGTAGTGCCATTTTATTAGCTATAGTAGCCCTATAATATTTCGATAGTAATACTATGTATCTAGATCTTTGTAGTATTCCTATATTATTTTAAATAGTATAACTATAGTATAATATATAGTGTTTCTGTAGTTGTTTTTTGAACACACTATAGAACACTCCTATAGTAATAGTATGATGTTGTCATAATGAATGCATATTATTACTATAGTGTTTGTAAAAGTATTGCACTCCGAGAATTAATGTGCAATTTTTTTTATATCAAATTAATGTATATATATATATATAGCTGTGTAGCTGTACACTTTACGAATATAAATTACGAATATAATAGTTTTTTATGGACAACTTTACCATTCAGTCTCGTCCAACTGATCTTGCTGCTGTCACTCCTCGGATCTTGGTAGTTCAGGCATTTATCAAACCTGGCAACTCCGGGCTTCCTGGCAGCTGTCAATCAAAGTCTAGTGGCTCCGCCCCAAAGTGTCAGAAACTTTTCACGCGCGTGTAGACAGACTCCGCGAGCGAGTGAGGCTGACACTCCCGCGAGGGAGCAAGAGGGCTGTCTCTCTCGCGAGCGAGCGCATAGCCGCTCGCGGGGGTTTAATCTGCGCGCGGGGGTCATTTTATGCGCGTGTAAAAGCACATTTTCCGCTCGTGAGTAGCTTGTTTTACGTGCTAGAATATTGACCCAAATCTGACTCCATATTTGCGCTCTATGGAGTCAGATTTGGGTCAATATTCTAGCACGTAAAACAAGCTACTCACGAGCGGAAAATGTGCTTTTACACGCGCATACAATGACCCCCGTGCGCAGATTAAACCCCCGCGAGCGGCTATGCGCTAGCTTTGATTGACAGCTGCAAGGAAGCCAGGTTGCCAGGTTTGATAAATGCCTGAACTACCAAGAGCCAAGGAGTGACAGCTGCAAGATCAGTTGGACGAGACTGAATGGTAAAGTTGTCCATAAAAAACTATTATATTCGTAAAGTCTACAGCTAATATATATATATATATATATATCTTATATCGCTGGCGTTACTGTTATCACTTGCTCAGTGTCATTTCATTTGACCAAATGTCTTTACATATACATTTAATAGATTTTATTATTATCCACCTTTTTGTTTTATGTCCTTTTATTTAAAACATTCTTTGAGACTTCCTCTTCTGGTTCAAATGTCAATAAATGTAATTTGGATAATCACTCTTTTGTCTTTATTCTACATGAAAATGTGAGAGATTCCATTCAAATCTGTTGATTATTCATATCTTCCTCAGGCTAGGAATAGTATGTAGAGTTGTTAATGCTAAATGTATATCATTTTCTCACAGGATATAAAATGAAACAACACCGGTTTTATCCATTGTGTATGAATGCTTCAGCTCTTCAGACCAACATAGTAAGATGTGAGCATGTTCCTAATTGTGTTGGTATGCAACCTAGGTCTGGTCTGTTTAATAAAGCAAATCTGTCACTTTTATATTGTAGAATTTGTTCAATTAAAGCAGTCTTTAATTGTTTGTCCTAAACATAGCAATATATGCTTTTGAAATGTAACATGTCTTTGAAAAATAACAGTAGACAGTTTATATTGTGTATCACCTTTAGCTTAAAAATACATAGATGTGTTTTTTTAATCTATAAAATAAATAGACAGACACTTTATCAATCCCAAATTGGGAAATTATTTATAACAGCAGCAGTGTGTTAAGGTATTACAATATTTAAAGTTGGAATAAAGTATAAACTACACATCACAAGTATAATGCACTGCAATCCATAAGATAAGTCCGATATGTTCATGAAAATTCCCCAGGAGACACCAACACTAACGTGGCCGAGTGGACTCCGGAGTTTGCTGCATGAGTTGAACTGTATGATCTGTGGTGTACTGGGCTGTCACTCAAAAGCTGAGTAGCCAATGGGGACACACCCCTGAAAGTCCCGCCCACCTAAGTCTGATCATTGAGAAAGAATAAACAAGAACTGCAAACAAAAACCTTAAAACAATTTGTTAAAACAAAGAAAAAATAATTATAGTTTACATGATTACACAAATGATTTGTTTGCAACTTATAGTTTTATTTTTGAAATGTATTTTATTTTGCTTGACTTCGTTTTTTTCTTCTTTTAAATTCATAGTTTTGCTATATTCTGACAAAGTGTTGCTTTATCTTTATGATACAAAACTAATACCATATTCGTAGAGATTGCTGACTCCAAACCATGATGCCACCAACCCACACACCACGGCAAAGCAAAGAGCACTGGCTACTACAGACTAATAGAAGCTCTGCAGGAGCATATTGCACACACTAGAGGATCTGAGTCACCCCAGGAAGAACAGACTGCTCTGTCCCTTCTGAAGGGCTTCATCTTTGTGAATCGTGTCCAATTTCGTTTTTTTTTTACTATAGTGGACCCCAAGGTTCCTATATGAGTCCCCTCTATTCACCGACAGCACTCTCCCTCTATGAAAACTAGCAGGGTGTCTCTCGTTCTTCTGGTTGTCCACCACAAGCTCAATAGTCTGTGGATGTGTAGCTTCAGGTTATTTTTGTAACTCTTATTGTTGTATCAGTCTTCTGTACATCTCTGTAAAAAGTCTCTATGTGAAGACAGCATGTTTCTCAAAGAAGCTATAGTATATTTTCACTGGAATCACATATGTTAATATGGTGATAACTACTGTAACACCAACAAATATAATTTATTCGCTTAATTTAATTCCTTCAAACTTTCACTATGAGATTGAACAGACATGGATGCAAATTGACTAACTAATGAGGTCAACAAATTGTGGTAATTTTAGTTTTTATTGATTCTGACGTGCCATGGATGAGTAAAACTCAATCTCTTTAAGAGCATAGCTAATATTTGTTAATGTTGCAACATGAATATGGTAAAAACCTGATTGTATGATTATACGGCTTCTCCTATCTGGTGTAAGGCAAGGCAAGTTTATTTATATAGCACTTTTCTGTACGCGACAATTCAAAGTGCTTTACAAAACAAATTAAAAGACTTTTTAGGAATAAATACAGTAAAAAAACATTATATAATGGCATTTTACAACAGGCATTACAAAGCGAAGATAATAAAATAATAAAAATAAACACCACATGTTTAAAAGGCATACTGTAGTTCGAATATGATCATCTCAATTAAAAGCAGCGGCAAAGAGATATGTTTTTAGTCTCGATTTAAAAATAGTAAGCGTTTCTGCGGACGTGCATGATTTGGGTAGTTTGTTCCAGATTGTCCGACAGCTAAATGCTGCCTCTCCATGTTTTGTTGTTACTCTCGGAACCGATAGCAGACCGGGTCCCAGAAGATCTGAGGCACCTTGACGGCTCGTAATTATGTAGGAGTTCAACAATATACTTTGGTCCTAAACCATGTAATGATTTAAAAACTAGCAATAGTACTTTAAAATAAATTATTTGGCTGACTGGAAGCCAATGTAGAGATGTCAGAACCGGACTGATGTGATCCACTCTTTTAGTGTTAGTAAGGACACGTGCAGCAGCGTTCTGAATCAGCTGCAGTTTTCTGATGGATGTTTTTGTCAGCCCTGTGAATACACTATTGCAGTAGTCGAGTCTACTGAAAATAAAAGCATGGACAAGCTTTTCTAAATCCCGTTGTGACATTAGTTTTTTAATCCTCGATATATTCTTCAGGTGATAATAAGCAGACCTAATGACTGTTGTAATGTGGCTGTTGAAATGCAGGTCTCAGTCCATCACTACACCTAGATTTCTGGCTTTATTAGTGGTTTTGTAGTCTGCCGACTGAAGCTCTGCAATTACTTTTAATCGGTCCTTCTTTGCTCAAAAAACAATGATCTCTGTTTTTTGTTTGTTCAGTTGGAGAAAGTTCTGAGTCATCCAGTCAGTGATGTGCTCAATGCACTTGCTCAGTGTTCTAATCGGAGAATAGTCTCCTGGTGTGTTTTTAAAATAAATCTGGGTGTCGTCTGCATAGATGTGATAGCTTAGATCGCTCTTTTTAATAATTTCAGCCAGAGGTAGCATATAAATATTAAAAAGCAAAGGTCCTAAGATGGAGCCTTGAGGAACCCCGCATGACATATTTGTCAAAGTTGATGTGTAGTTGCCTATAGAGACAACGTTTTTTCTGTCCTTTAAGTAGGTACTAAACCAATTTAGAGCTGTTGCTGAAACTCCCACCCAGTTTTCTAGACGGTCTAGCAATATGTTGTGGTCAACAGTATCAAAGGCTGCGCTGAGATCTAATAATACTAAAACTGATATTCTGCCACTGTCTGTGTTTAAATGGATGTCATTTAAGACCTTTACAAGTGCAGTTTCAGTGCTGTGGTTAGGTCTAAAGCCTGACTGAAACACATCAAAACCGTCATTTAAAAACATGAAATTACTCAACTGTTGAAAAACAACTTTTTCAATCAATTTGCTTAAAAAAGGAAGGTTTGTTATTGGCCCGTAATTATTCATTACGGTTGTGTCTAAGTTATGTTTTTTTAGGTTTAATTACTGCAGTTTTCAGGGCCTGTGGAAATACACCTGATTGAAGAGAGTTGTTTACTATGTGAAGTATATCTGAGGCCATGCAGGGAAAAACAGTTTTGAAAAATCCTGTCGGAATAATATCGAGGCTACAGGAGGAGGACTTCAGATGTTGAATAATGTCTTCCAGGTCTTTAGCATTTATCAGACGGAATTGTGACATGATGTCTGAATTGGCTTTAGGTGGACACAGGGACAACACATTGGCTGTACCTGATGCAGAGGCACTGACAGTCTGTCTAATTTGCATGATTTTGTCAGTGAAGAAGGAGGCAAATTCATTGCAGGCCCTGGTGGATAGAAATTCTGGAGCTACTGACACTGGGGGGTTTGTTTAGTTTGTTGACGGTAGCAAACAAGGTACGTGAGTTGTTTTTATTATTGTTATTTATTTTTGGTAATGATGTCAGAAAAGACTGTCGTGCCTTTTTTATTTCCTGATTATAGACGCAGAGTCTCTCTTTATATATTTCGAAGTAAACTTGGAGATTTGTTTTTCTCCACCTGCGTTCAGCTTTTCTGCACTCAGTTTTTGCTGTTCTCACAGTCATGGATTTTCTCCATAGAGATTTTTTCTTGCTAGATACTTCCTTTGTTTTAATGGGAGCAATGGCATCCATGACATTTGTTATTTTAGAATTAAAATGATCAACTAGCTCATTTACTGAGAAGTTAGCATGGGCAGTTGAGGGAGTACACATTTGAGCAAACATTTCGTCTGCATTTTCAGTTAAGTGACGTCTAGTGGTCACCTCTTTCTTAGCAATTGTATGGACGGTAATAGAGCTCTCAAAGAAAACACAGGAATGATCGGATAGCGCTACATCAGTCACCAGAAGCTTAGAGATGTTCAGACCCTTTGATACAATTAAGTCCAGGGTGTGCCCCTTATTGTGTGTCGGACCCTTGACATGCTGAGTCAGTCCAAAATTGTCGATAACACAAAACAGTTCTTTTGCCCCTCTATCCTGGGGATTGTCAACATGGATATTAAAATCACCAACAATGACTAGGCGGTCAAAGTCAATACACACTATAGACAACAACTCGGTAAAATCATCAAAAAAGCTTGCACAGTATTTGGTTGGTCTATAGATGTTTAGGAAAATCGCTTGTGTAAACATCATAGGGTTTTTATTTCATTAATAATTGAATATTTAGTTTTACTTTAATGGTATTAGAAATAAGTGTAATGATAAGAGTTAGAATGTATAAAATAAATAATACAAAGGGCACTTAAAAAAACTATTTCCTGAAACTATGAAACCCCCCTGCTCAAATGGTATAGTCCATGCTCCGTAAAGCCCATTGGGAGCTCACACTTCCTGTTTGGCAGAACGGACCCATTTCTACAAGGTAAATGAATAAGATGGAGCGCGTTAACAAACTTTTCACTGTGTCTTTTTACTTTATTCCTCTGCTTTACCCAGCTATGGCTAAAAGGGAAACTTGCTTTTAGTTTTGTTAAAGGGAAATGAAAACACTTTTCAAACTGCTTTCCATGCGACAATATTGCCATTAGGAAATGTATTTATCTAGTCTATTTCCAATGTAAACGATCGAGATACGCGAATTTACTTTTTGAAATACGTGCCTAATGACCATGGGCGCTGCCATTGCTCCGGGACTTTTCCAGTGACGTCACTGTATGGGTGCGGCTTCCTGGGCCAAAGCTCAATAACAAACAACATGGCGTGCAATGCACCAGTAGTTTACATTACAAGAAAACGGTCGTCGTCAGGAGTTTATTGTATTGCCCCAGGCTGCACAAATGGATTTTATACAAAGAAGGAAGAAGTACATTTCCATAGGCTGCCACTAAAGGATGAGAAGCTGCTCAAAGTCCAGTCTGGATGCCTGGTTCAATACAAAACATTGGATTTGAAGCCAGGATCTGTTCCCACAATATTCGATTTCTCAACGTATGCAGTCGGGAACACCGACCGTCCCAGCACGTCGGCCGCGCAAGACAATGACAGTGTCAACAAACGTGAAGTTCGAGCCACCAAACGAGTTGCTTCAGCTGCCGAGAGAGAGGTAAATATTGCAGCACTACCAGATTACTAGCTCACACATGTATTTACTGACACAGTGTGACCTTATTAATTAACGCAATCGCGTCCAAACTAAATGGTAGCTATTATTATGACGTACAATAGAGAATTGGGGGTGTTCTATAGCTCAACTAATTAAACTGGCATACACACGCTCATCTGTCGAAAACAGCCCTAAAAAGGCTAGTATTGCTATTGATGGATGGTATTGCAGGACCCAGAGCGCACGGAGCACAGAGCGGACAGCAGATAACGGAATTGCAGTTGTATTGCTTATAGATTATCAGAACATTTCAAAGGGGACACAGCCCCATTGGATATTAACCTATGGATTAACTACATCATCGTTGTTATCGTTGTAATGCCATTGAAGACCAGTTTAGACCAGACAAAGAGGAAGGTAAGCTATGTTAGCCTGGCGTATGTTAGTACCTAGCGCCACTTGTTTTGATGTACGTTTTTGTTGATAACCTCGCGAGTTTGTATCTTTCAGTGTTGAGTGGGCACCGTTAGATTCTGTGTCTCCTTGCGATCATAAACGATGTGTTGGATGTGCGGCTAGGATAAGTAATAAGGGAGCTAGGAGTGATTTTCGGTGCAGTAATAGATTAGCATTTTTCGCTCGGGGCTAATTCAGAGGCTCACTGTTAGCATTGTGTTTTTTTTATTCCGGATCGTATGCCACTCTATTCAACCGAATCGGTTCATAAGCATAGGCCATGGGATGCCTGGTAACTGTAGATGCTTCCACATCAATGTCATCTCCCAATGAATAGTCAAATTCATCGTTCAAAACGTCGATCTCATTGCAAAATTCCTCCATCGCTGCCATATCTGCTACGTTGTGTTGACTTCAGGTGGAGCGAAAACACAGCCAGTGACGTCACCATTTGGGACTCCCCTAATGGTGGCGGCCTGGTCCCGGAATTCCCCACCCCGCCAGCAGATAATTAATTTTCTTTTGGCGAGTAATATCATATACAATAAATATTACGATCAATATCCATTGTAAAATGAATAAACTACCGGAATATTATAACTGTAATTGGTGTTTCCTTTCCCCTTTAAGGTAATGCATTGTTACAGCTGCACCTGACATGCTACTACCAAACAAGACACACATGAACGTACAGCACTATTATGTGTATATGTGGCATGTGCTTATTGAGGAGAAAATCTGAGACGAAATAGTAAAGAGGCGTCAATGCCGCAAAACAGGGCACTGGTATTTCCTCACATTGGCATGGGTGAAAATACAGAGCCGAAAGCACATGGTGTTTGATATTACTAACACCAACAAGCGCACTTGGATGCCATGCTTAAGTTATTCTGGTTTAATGCTAATTACTGCTAAATGGGGCTAAAACGTCTGCTAGCAATACCCATTAATGGATGGAAAACATTGTTACAGTACAAGGAGTAGTGTATTGAAACGTTGAATTCAATATTCTTGCACACTCAGATAAATACCCTTAGATTAAAAAGCTAAAATGTGCCAACGTGACCATAACTAGGATGCAATTCTACACGTTTGTTATCCCTTAGAACAAAGTGTTCATCTCTGCAATGCAATTACTAATTGATGTTGTAGGAAACAACTTGGGGCTTAAATTAACTCAGGAAAACATCTTAAGTTGGCCAGGTGTTGGTTTACTAATAAAATGTTTGCTTTTTGCTATTGACAGTGGACTTTTTTCCAGTGGGTTTTTCTAGCAAGATGTGTCATTTTCAGAAGATGGTTTCAGGAAATTACTTTTCTTTACTTCAATGGTGTGCACAGTCCCCAGATCACAGCCTAATAAAACACTTTGGAGAAGAGGTGAAGTGGGATGTTCACAGAATTCACGCCCCTGAAAAACTGAAAAAACTATTCTGTCAAGTCCGGATAGATCAAAATCCCTACAGAACATGTGTGGCCCCTTGTTAAATCAATTCTTCAAAAGTGAAATTACGATTCTGATGTTCAAATAATGCCATATACAGTTATACCAAGGTGTACCCAATACAATTGCAGTGTGAGAAAAAGTTTGTAGAGAGTACTTGTCCATGGACAAGTGAGTTTGGCAATTTACTTGTCCGAATACATTTTTCACTTGTCCAGAATGGACAAAAATTGGGGCCACTGGAATCTTCTTCTTCGTCATCGTATTTTACATTTTCCCACGGTTTTTATGACACCGCTAACGTAAGTGAGCGGTAACATTTTACTGCATCACACATAGGGTTGGGTATCGTTTGGATTTTAACGATTCCGGTTCTGCTTTTCGATTCCGGTTATTTTTGGTTCTCGATTCCGGTTCTTTGAGAGGGTAAATAAGTCCCATGACAAACTGGGAGAAAAATATATTTATGAAAACATTAAGTCAAATCTGTATTCCTATTTACAAATCACTTCATACTGTTTAATTTCTTACGGTTATTGAATACAATTATATAAAAATAATCTCTGCATTGTTTAGTTAGTTCTAAGTGGTGCAGTTTGAGAATGTACAATTGGCCCAGTTTCCTCTGATGTTACACTGCAACCTGCCTGTGAGACACAGTCCAACCACACATGTCCAACACATAGGACATGACCTAATAATAATAATAATAATAATAATAATAATGACACATTAGATGTATAGCCTATAGGCCTAGCACTTTTCTACAACTCAAAGAGGCTTGCACGCTTACACATGTCCTGCAATACACATGCTGCAGCTGCTCACTGTTTGTAACAGTAAATAAATAGTATTTTCATTTCAATAATGTACTTTCTATACCCTGCTTCATAAACAATACTGACATCCCTGTGCTCCTCCGAGTCTGGGGATCCGGGGATGTGAGGACAGTGCGAGGACACAGACAGGGAGGCTGCTTCACTTCATAAAGGAAATGGTGGTCAATATTAACAACTCAGGAGCTAAAACGCTTAATAACCTTCATTACGTGTTAGAGAAAGAACATAAGAAAGTTTGACAGGCTGTTAAACGGGCAGCGTGTGTAGAAAGAGAGAGAGAGAGACGCTGAGCTGCACCGTGCAGCGATCAGCTGATACGGAGCAAAGAGAGAGCTGCAATCCGCGGGGTTCGGCCTCCTGTCCTCACAACTCTTATTAATCCCGGTACCGGACAATTGTTATTTGTTCCTACTCGGAACGAGTTTTACTGCCCAACCCTGCCACTGTGCTACACTTCCCACCCCGCTTCGCCCCTGTCTAACTGTACAGAAAACGGTGAGATGCATTTCCTTAGGAATCGACAAGCAGAACCGAAACTAACACTTCTAAACGAACAATGGCAGACACGTACAATTTGCGAATGAGTTCTGCCTTTTGTATACTGAATGTATCAATAATTTTGTCAATAAATCAGGCCGAAAAACGTCACTTGTCCGCCGGACAAGTCAATTGAAAGATCTACTTGTCCGATATTGTAAATAACACGTCCCGGACGGTGGGACGTGTACTTTTTCACACACTGAATTGTCAATAAGTGTATTTACAACCACTTAAGACCCCCTGCTGAAATATTCCCCTCCTCGGCTTCTTAGCATAGACACCATGACATCCTGGATTTGCATAGTAGTAAAGATCAATGTAGCTCTTGGAGGCTGGTGCCACTTATTCAAAAAAAGCTCCCCTTCTTTTCCCTAGTGTACTCTAGAGCAAAAAGGGGTTAGCAGTGAGTGATATGGATAAAGAAAGTCAGACACTTCCTCAGCCAGAGTCAACCTCAAAGAGCATTTTGTCCTGTATCTTCTTTTAGTAAAGTACCTGCAACCCTCCTCACATCAGTACTAAATCAAGGTCTGTGTCACACTATTTGATGCTGTTTGATGTCACTTGAGATGTGAAACAAGTAATGGAAGACAAAAAAAAGCACATATGCTCTAAAACTGGCATTGCATTTGTTGTCTTCCATCTTCATCTTTAAGCACGAGAGTAATCTTTTTTGTAAGCGATAATCATTAAGTTAGATGTCACTGTGTTATGAAGGATGTCCTTCAAGCCGTGCCTGATTTCAAGGGACAGCTTGACAAAACTCACTTTAAATTTGGTTGGAAGCATGTCTAATTGAATTTTGATACGTAATTAAATCAAGCAATAAATCAGCCCAGATCCCACTGCAACTGACAATTCAACACTCCTGAGCACCACAAGCTAATTATGATGAAGTTATTATCTCAGCCAAAGGGAGTACTCTGAATGGCTCCTTCTGCATCATGGAAAATCTTTTCAACTAGAATGTACTCAACCTTGAGGAAAGGGCATCGCTCGTATTAAGGAACCGGAAGATCCTATAAATGTCACTCGCTTGGTTGGAAATGTTTCCAAGTTGAAACATTGTCCTACTTTGATCAGGTGATTAAAGCCAGCGACTGATTTTGACTCATTTGTACACATCCACATTGATGCAGAGAGGCAGAAATGATTTCATGTGTTGTAAATCAGCAATTATAGCTGGTAGTAATTTCTGTCAATAATCCCTTGATGTGTAGGAAGTGGCTATATTGATTTAACATGGATTAAAAGCATCGTCCTCATCATCAGGTTCCCAGTCTCATGTGGTTAATCAATTACATTCCCTTGCGACTTAAGTATGCTTTAGATGCCATGCACCGCGCATGTAATCTCATGACATAAGGTATTAAATAAAGTCTAATTATAACTTTGCAGCCATGTGTCATATCCATCTCTTATAATACCTTCCCTAAGTACACAGATTGGTGTGTCAGGAACAGGGTGTAAAACACATTTTGGTCTGCCACATGATCCTTATAAATAAATAAGCATAAACTGTGTTTTAATGATCATCATTCTTGAAGATGCAACATCTTTTACAAACACATAAAGAAGTGAAAAAAGGCAACATTCTACAATTCCCCAGATAATCACACAAGATCAAGCTGGTATGGTTCCGTAAATGAATCCTCTGCAACAATTACCGGAGTAGCCTCCCTCTGCATAATTTGATGAGCAAAAAGAAAATTGATGAACTTTTTTAATTATTACGCCGCTTGGGATTCTGACACAAGCACCACAGAGAGAGGGGGGGGCTCTCCATACAGCTGCTAGGGAGTTTTTTCTCCCTTCCCATTTTTTCCTCTTTCAACCTTCCCTTCTTTAATTCACCCAATTTATCGGTCCAAATGAAACAGCAAAAGGTTAGAGTGTGGAGTAATTAACAGCAGCTAGCCTAATGAAATCAGGAGGGGCCGGTACACTGGGAGGATCAATATTTTGCTAAGAGTGAAACAAGAGGGGGTGATTGTCCAGGGGAAGCACATATATAGAGGACCACTTAATAATAATACTAAGCTGATGAAAAGGCAACATGTTGTCCACTTGTAAATCAAAATGGGCTCGAACAAACTGTGACATTATTGCTGTCTAGTAATTGTGTTAAAGCAAAGCTGGTCCTTGTGCACACTCAAGAAGTGTAAAGGATTTATACCACTCAGCGGTTTGCTGAGAGGGTTTCCCTTTATTGAATGTCAATAACTACGTCAATACACTTTGGACAACTGAACACCAATGCAGAGGGAAATGGGGATTCTATTTATTTAAGGCTACACTTAAGTATATTGAAGACTTTATTAGCCTTTTTTGATGAGGAGGTGATTTGTTTGCAACAGTTTTATCACGCTCCCTAAGACATGCTGCGTTAGAAATATAAGGGATGTAAACTTGAACTCAGCCCACTGTTTCTTGGCTGAGATATGCACGTCGAGTGCACACATGAGCAGATGGAATGCACGTCAAAGTTTTTTCCACTGTGAATATTTATATTGCGAGTGCATATGTTTGCATGTGTGAATATGACACCTGAAGAAACTGTTAATTTAATTATTTTGATATTTTAGCTACATCCAGCTCAGGGATAGCAGGCTACATGCTTTTCTCCCAATCTCTCAACACATTGTAGACAGTGGCACTGCCCTAATATTTCTGGAGAACTGAGGTAGTGAGTGAGTCACCAATGACTACCTTAATCTGACTCAAAACAAATGTGAAATACACAAAGGCAATAGGCCTATGTAGCCGCTTAAGAAACTATAGGTTCCTTACGTAACCCCAGTTCTCAGAGTAACATGAAGTGAGATGTCTCACTATGGGATGCGCCTCATCGCGGAGCAAACAGAAGCATCAATCGCATTACGCCAATCCTGATTGGCAGGTGATCTTGACGTCAGCGTCAGGGAAATCACCCCCTATAAGTAGCTTGCGCCACAACGCATGCGTCATTCAAAATAAGCACCTCTTCTCGCTTCATCATAGCAAGGAGGGCCGTCTGGTGAGACATCTCACTTCATGTTACTCTGAGAACTGGGGTTACGTAAGTAACCTATAGTTCTCATTCATAACACTCCGTTCGATGTCTCACTATGGGAAATTGTAGCTCCCGTATTGCCAGACGAGCTTATCTCGAAAATCACCAACCAACCAGAACTTAACCGGTAGAGTCCCGACTCAACAAGGTGCCCAGCACTACTCGGGCCACGCTTGGAGCGGAGACGTCTAGCCTGTAAAAGCGGACAAAAGTGAGCGGCGAGGACCAGCTCGCTGCTGCACAGATGTCTTGGATGGAAACACCCTTGAACAAAGCCCAGGATGTAGCCAGGCCCCGAGTCGAGTGAGCCCGCAGACCCGAAGGTGCTTGCACACTCTGACTCGTATAGGCCAAAGCAATCGCCTCCACAATCCAGTGGGAGAGCCGTTGCTTAGTAACAGGCTTGCCCTTGTGAGGGTTAGCCCAGGACACAGAGAGTTGGTCATTAAGACGAAGCTCTTTTGATCTGTCCATATATGTGTGTAAAGCCCGGACTGGACACAACAGATCCTGCTGCTGCTCCCCGGAGGAAACCAGCGGCGGAGGAAATGCCTCAATGTCAATCGGGGTACACGAACCAACCACCTTGGGTGTAAAGGCAGGGTTGGTCTTCAACAACACTCTCGTTTGCCCTGGGGCGAACTGAGTGCATGAAGGATGCACAGACAGTGCATAAATATCGCTGACCCGCTTGGCGGATGCCAGGGCCAGTAACAGCACAGTCTTGAGTGACAGATGTTTCATATCAGCTCCTTCCAGGGGTTCAAATGGGGTAATTCTGAGCCCATTTAAAACCACTGCCAAGTCCCATAAGGGCACCAGTGACCTGGAGACAGGGAGGAGCCTGCGAGTTCCCTTCATAAAACGGCAAACCAAAGGATGTTGGCTAGCCGTCTTACCCTCAAAGCCCACATGGCATGCAGCAATAGCAGCCAGGTACACCTTGATCGTGGAGAAAGCTCTGTGTTTATCAATCAAGTCCTGTAGAAATGATAAAATCACCCCGACAGGACATTGAAAAGAGATGTGTCCTTCTTGAAGGCACCACTCCTCAAACACCCTCCACTTACCCTCCAGGATCGCCCCCCCCCCCGCCTGGGACAATCTGTCCCTGCGTGATGGGGGCTGTCATGGCTGCCCGCACAACAGCTGATATATCTCCGCCAGCCCGTACTTTGCGGGCTAGGGCGGAACCATCAGGATAAGTGTGTGGCGTTGCTCCTTCACTCTGGCCAGAGTTGGGGGTAACAGAGCCAGGGGTGGGAACGCATACAGAGGACCCAGAGGTCAATCCTGTACGAGTGCGTCCCCGCCTAACGGTGCGTTTAAATCGTGCATTAAAGAGAACAGCTGTCATTGAGCATTTTTTCTTTATGCGAACAGATTTAACGCGGCTCCGCCGTAACGCACCCACAGCGGACTCACGATCCTTGGATGTGGAGTCCAGTCTGCATAGAGTGGTGCACCTCTTGACAGTAGTTCTGTCCCGAGGTGCATCACTCCCGGTACCTGTGTCGCTCTCAGAGAGAGGAGACGTCTGCCACTCCAAGGGATCAGTTTGTGTGCCAGTGTGTGTGACTGGAGACAACGCAACCTCCCTTGGCGGTTCACACATGATATCGTGTTGTCTATCCTCACGAGGACATGGTGCCCTCTGAGAGAAGGCAGGAAGCATTTTAGGGTGGGGACCACCGCTAAAAGCTCCGGGTAGTTTACGTGCGCCCGCTGGAGGTCTCTGCTCTAGAGACCTCTCACCAGGCGACCTTCGTAAATACCCTATCAGCCTGTCTGATATGCGTCCGTGGTGACCACCTTCCGTGAAAGGACAGCACCCGTAGCCGCTTCCCGTACTAGAAAAGTCGGGTGTAGTGCCACTACGCATTACATAATAACCAAAACTCTCCGTACACTGTGGCGCGTGGGGTTTAGTTCTATTATGAGACCCATGTTGAGCGGGTGCTTTACGAGGACATTTGTCTGCGTAATCTGACTCCGCTCGGCGTGCTTTATAGATAAAACCCTTCTTTCTAGGAGAGAGAGAACCTCTCTCTCCAGAATATGGGTTGACTCTCTCTGGGCTTGTGAAAACAGATAGTGTGTAACTGTTTTGAGAAGCCCAGGCAGATGTCGTGAGTATCTCCTGCTGCATGCTCCTTAGAGCCAGCTGAGATGTCACGCTTACAGCTCCAGCCGGCACAGCGCATGCGCGTGACGGTGGTGCCTTCACAGACCCGTCAGTAATCCGCCTTTTGAGAGATGCCGTAGCTGCTCTCAGAAGGGGAACAATTGACGGGATGTTTATTGGCTTCATTGATTTTCTTTTAATTTTTTTGAGCTGCGCCCTCGGCCTGAAGTCTGGATGCGTCAGCGGCAAATGTTTTATGACAGAGGAATCAATCAATGTGTGACATGTGTTTGTGCGGACTTGAGGATGGTGTTTAGGCATGACATGAAGGTGTCCTCTTCTTGTTCATCTGACTCGGACAGGAGGAACACCAGGGCGTCCTCCTCTTCGTCCTCCTCATAGTCCAGCTCGAGGACATCCTCCGCGGGTGAGACCATGGTGAGGTCTAACCGGGAGCCCCAGCTTGGTAAAGCGCGGGAATGCGTTCCCGCCTGTCTTGTCGTCCCCGGGTCCCGGCCTGCCAGGGCGCGGGATTCCGGTTCTGTGGCCATAGCGGATAATGAGCCCCAGACCGACACGGAGAGGGGTTCGCTCTCTGTGGCGGACGCCCCCGTGTCTTGACTGCCGGCCGGCAGGTCCATGGACATGGGGGGGGTCCTGTTCCGACAGGCTAGCTTGTCTTGCTAACCTTCGGCGGAGGCTCTTGACGGTGAAGCGGACACAATGTCAGCATGAGCCGGGGTTGTCGATAGCGCCTCGGGCGTGTTCCAGCCCGAGGAAGGACGAACAGACCTGGTGTGTGTCTGTGCCCGAGATCTTCAACCCGCAGCCGCAGAGTCGAGCCACCGAGTCCCTGACTCCTCTGGTGTGAGGGAGAGGGGTGTCCATCTTTGTCGCCTCGTGGCGTGGAGAGGGCCCGCTCTCGACAGGTGGGATGGGAAAAAAAGGTATTACCACCTTGTCCTTAATCCGGAGAAAAAAGGAAAAAGGACGGTGTGGGTCTTTTAATCCCGGAGAATACTGACTGGTGTGGCAGTATGCTCCTTTTTAATCCTTTTCCCCTCCGTGAGGAAGAGAAAAGAAAAACTTCCTCGCTACCGTGGTGTCGGTAGAGAGCGAGCGAGCTAGCAACAGGTGTGCTGCTAGCTTGAAAAAATCGGACCTACCTTACTTTCTCATGTAGAGAAGGGCGCGGTCGATTTTAAATACTAACGGCGTTAGTACTACCGTCTTCCTGCGAAGCAGAAGGAGTAGCCGGCGAGCGCCCGTCGACCGAAATGGGTATTTGGGTTCAGTCTGTGGACTGTGAAGCTTGCCCGGCTACTGTGAGATGTGCTCTGAAGCGAGAAGAGGTGTTTGAATGACGCATGCGACGTATCGCAAGCTACTTATAGGGGGTGAATTCCCTGACGCTGACGTCAAGATCACCAGCCAATCAGGATTGGCGTAATGAGATTGATGCTTCTGTTTGCTCCGCGATGAGGCGCATCCCATAGTGAGACATCGAACGGAGTGTTATGAATGAGAACTGGCTAGCTATCCGGCTTCCTGTCCCATTCTTCACTCGGTGCTTCTTCACACCTTCAAAGGTATTTACATTACGAAGTCTACTGGAAATGTTCGAGACTGTAGAGATGGGAGTTGCAGATCTCATTAGTGTTAAACTATTAGGAGCATGGGGACCCCAGGGATGAGGGGTTTTAAGGTTTTCACTGGAGCTTGAAGTTATCGCATTATACACTCTTTTAAAACTGTTTTTCACAAACTTGCCTAAAGACGCTAATTTAAATAACTCAACTCTGATGTCTTATTCCTGACAGATTCAAGAGGTCAGCCAATTTAGCTAGGACATATACACTTTTTTTCTCACTGGTTCTATTATGAAGAATACGTATTTGTGAAGCTGGAAATCTGATCATTTTGACAACTGCTCTGGTAATTGCTAAAAATGAGCAGTAGGAAAATGAAGTTGATTGATATTCCAATGTAATGTTGACATGTACCTTTGTGAGCTTGATGACAGAGAGGTCAGGGGAATTTCCCATCAGAGAAATTGGAATAACAAGACCTGAAAAATCCAGACATAGTTATTTAATTGGCTGTGTGTTTGAAGATGGCTTTCGGGAAACAGTACCTCTGGTTACTTTTGTTTGAATACAAGTCTGTTTTTTATGTTTTACACACAGTTTAGGGGCTGAGAACATGTGCTTTTTAATTGTGCTTGAATTTCAAAAATTATGTGTTTAGAGTGTTGCTGTAGGAACACAAAATTAGCTGATATAGCTCTCTAAGAATTGTCAATGAATTGTAATTCGAATTTGTAATTAATAATTAGGTTTGCTGTTTTCTCACAATTATTAAGAGATATCTTTTTGTTCTATTCCTTATGTTCTCCCCATACAATAGTACAGGAATGTCGAGTTATGTATGGTAATAACATAAAGAATTCTCTGGCCAGGTGTTGATATTTGTATTAATTCAGATTATTTTGTATACTATAAATGTAATGATAAATGCAGTGAAGGAAAATTATTATCGTATAGACAAAAGCTGATGGGAATTGTCTTTTTAATATCGTTGCTATGCACACAGTGGATTCATTGTCTTTCTCTTGCACACTGCAGGCTCCCGCCATAGATGTAATATTAGCTACCCTCCAGTCACCTACGCACAGCTGGAATGCACTCTTACCTACCTTCTGTCAAAGCCTTTTGATTATTACCCAGTCCTCCTCCCTCTGTGCCAGCCTGCCATGCCATAGCTCAGACCCTCACTGGAGACCAGGGGTTATTGCAGCACTTCAGCCCGTCTCTGGTTGGTACTGTAACTGAGTGCTGGGGAACTCATAGACTGCACTGTATAGTGAGCATGTGCTTCACGTGTGTATAAATGCATTCCATATAATGCTACAGTATGCTATATGATTCCTTAACTCCTACCTACATGCATGTATTCATTGTGCAGCCACTGTATCTCAAAATTGGGATTCATTTGGATACAGAAACAGAACACAATAAGGTCTTGTGTTTTTAATCAATTATTTATCCAATATTTTAATGATCAGAGTGCCTGGGGTGATCAAAGGCTCGGTTCAAGCTCCACTGCCTTTGCTCGCTAAGACATCCCTCTGTACTTTGATGTGGTTCACCAACAAATGCACTTATCTTAAGCATAACTCTCTCTCCCAGGCTTGCATGTGGGTGCTTTGAAACCACTAGTTTGAGAGGCGTATAACAGAGAGAGGGTCACTGACCAATCCTTGCTGAGGAGAAAAAAATAGATATCTCTCTGATTTATGGGCTCCAGCAATCAGATGTTCAACTACTATTTTGAATGTCATCTAAGTACGAGACAAGCATAGGTCACCTTCTCAGATATCCCATGTACATTATTATCATATATTTAATTGGTTGGCAAGGTCTCTAACTTGAAGTGTGTGTCACAAGATGCTGAATAAAACATTACTTGGAGAAGAAACAACTGCTTGATGGCAGCCTCAAGTAAAACCCTTGCTTTAAATGACCAGTCAGTGGATGCAAATGAGTTACTCTTCAAATAGACCTGACAAATGTTGGTGTGCTCAAATATGCAATTATTTATATTGAAAATAATCTCATATACTAAAACATAAAGTTAAAACATGTTTCATTCATTATCCTTGTCAATTACTTATTAGGGGTTAGTGCTATAGCAGTTCCAGACTTAATGACAGTTTGGTGTAGTGATAAGTACGTTATGAATAATTCCAGTTCATATCAAGGTTATAAGAGCTTTTTATAACCTTGACATGTCACCATATGCACAACATGTCATGTGTCAGATCGTGTCTACAGTATATTACATTTTTGCAAAGCAAAATAATATAATATATAATAATATAATAATAATTGTATATACAGTATCAACCACACTAACCATTCCTTATAGCAGAACATTTCAGCCTTAAATGTTATGCATGCATGACGTTAGTTGTCTAAATGGTAAACAATTCTCAAATGTCTTAATATGTCTCCACACAAACATGTTGTATATATATGTGTGTATACATACAGTACAGTATGTGATAAATACGTTTCAATACAAATGATATCACTGTGCCAGGTAGTTATTTGTCAGAAGTTTGGAGACCTTACTTCTTAATTTAGTTTGGTTCTCCACCCTGAAGCTCCATTTTGTTTTTGATCAATGGCTTTGGTTGTACCGTTATCGCTCAGTTAGTAGCAACATCCCTTCGTGAACAATTATGGCGGGATAATCTGTTGACATGAACTTGTTTCCTGTTCATTGTTTTACCGTTCCACCTCAGCAGTCCTTTCTGCTTCTCCCCCTGTCTCAGTGGCTTCTCCCTGCCAGATGTCTTCTATTTTCTTTGCAAATCAAGTCATGTACTAGGATTATTATACACAGTACAAAGAAAAAAATTGGTGATTAAAAATTAAATACTCTTATCTCTCTGTGAGTTATCTCAGTCCCCAGAGAGAGGATGCTATTTCGCAGGCTTGCGGGTGTCTTTTGTTCCCAATTTAGAAGCTTGACGCTGTTTATTGTTAATTTTTTATGCTTCATTTGATATTCTGCTCACTTTGCTTTCTGACATGCAGAGAAAACATCTTTATCAAAGTGTCAGTTGTATGGCTTGTGTTGCCAGGATGTCAGGTTTGCCCTATTCTCTACAGTTCTGGGGAGAGGGTGTGTGCTCTGCAGTCAGTTTGTTGGCGTACCCACCATTTATGTGCTCGACAAACATGAGGAAGAAATCGATATGTACCCTAAATCTCAATTCAAACTTAAAAATATATATATTTTAAACCTCAAAATCTATGAGGGTGTCAATGTTGAACAAAGTTTCCTTTGTTTGCTTCACATATCCATTTCTATAGTAAATCCTCTGCAGAGTTCCAATCAGACAGTGATGTGAAATGTTCTTTTGTCTTTGCAGGAGGCCTGTCAACTCGGCAAGATAACCTCTGTGAATGTAAGTCTGTTCTCTGCTCCTTCTTGCATGTGCATTTCCATCATTAAAATGTCTATTTGCTTTCTTTTTCACACGTTACAGCTTAAACAAATCGGCATGTCTCCCCTATAGCCTACTATTTCTTGCTGGGAATATACATAATTGTTTCCATTTGAAAACCACAGTTAGAGTTCAATCTTGTAACTTTAGTTGAAAGGTTCTGTTGGTTAAAAAGAGAGAAACCATCAAGGTTATGAAACACTTGTAGAAAACACTTTTTTTATCTTAAAATTACAGTTTTATCTTACAGCAATAACTTATCTATTTATCTCATTCATGGCATGATCTTTGATTTTGTATAAAGCTTTTAAATATGTGAGGTTGTGCGTGGGTTTCTGTGATGCTACATATGTACATATAACAGAAGTAGATGTACTGTTAAGTTCTGCTGAGAGTAAAATGCCAATGTATTTACTTTCAATTGGATGTTTTTGCTTGTTGGGGTTAGTGTTGCACGGTGTACCGATACTTGAAAGGTACCGCGATACCCTGCCGTTAAAAACGGTACGATTCCTCCGTTTCATTAGTATCGGTACTTTAAGAATGACGGGGAAAAGTACTCAATCAATCAATCAATGTTTATTTATATAGCCCAATATCACAAATGTTACATTTGTCTCAGTGGTCTTCACAGTGTGTACAGAATATCAGTATGACAATACGACACCCTCTGTCCTTAGACCCTCACATCGTACAAGGAAAAACTTCCAAAGAAAACCCAGTTTAAAGGGAAAAATGGGAGAAACCTCAGGGAGAGCAACAGAGGAGGGATCCCTCTCCCAGGACGGACAGACGTGCAATAGATGCCGTGTTTAAATTGAAAAGATAATACATTTGCAACATAGGTAGTCCAAATGTTTGGAAATGCATGTGTGTATAATAGGAAGATGAATCCACGAGGATATCCATCCAGGACCTATGATCCAGGACCTCAGCCACGACTCAAGATCCAGCGCTCGCGATCCAGGACACAGGACCGCAGGGTCATCCATGACTCCGGATCCCAGCGTATATAGACACCAAAAAGAAAGACATTTGGGGAAGCTGGGTTAATCGGAACATGAGTGTACACGGGTATAGACAGAGAGAAGGAAGAAGTAAGATGTCCCCCGACAAACTAAGCCTATATCAGCAAAACTAGGGGCTGAATCTAATCAGCCCTAACTATAAGCTTTATCAAAAAGGAAGGTCTTAAGCGCACTCTTAAAAACGGATAGGGTGTCTGCCGCCCGAACACAAACTGGAAGCTGATTCCACAAATGTGGAGCTTGATAAGAAAAGGCTCTGGCTCTCATTGTACTTTTAAAGATTCTAGGAACAACCAACAACCCTGCATTCTTGGAACGCAATGCCCTAGTAGGACAGTAGGGTATAATGAGTTCTTTAAGGTAAGATGGCGCCTGCCCATTAAGGGCTTTGTAGGCGAGAAGAAGAATTTTAAATTCTATCCTGTGTTCTATAGGGAGCCAGTGTAAGGCAGCCAGAACAGGAGTAATGTGGTCCCTTTTCCTAACTCTGGTTAGTACACGAGCCGCAGCATTTTGAATCAGCTGAAGCGACTTGATTGACTTCTTGGTACTCCCTGATAATAAAGAGTTACAATAATCCAGCCTAGAAGTAACAAATGCATGGACTAGTTTCTCTGCATCGTTTTGAGGCAAGATATGCCTGATTTTTGCAATGTTACGTAGATGGAAGTAGGCGGTCCTTGAAATTGATTTTATGTGGGCGTTAAAGGATAAATCCTGATCAAATATAACACCAAGATTCCTTACAGTCTCACTGGAGGCCAAATTAATGCCATCCATAGTTAGTATGTCTTTAGATAATTTGTTTCGTAGATTCTTCGGGCCAAGTACAATAACTTCAGTTTTGGTCGTGTTTAACATCAAAAAGTTTAAGGTCATCCACGTTTTTAAGTCCTTAAGGCAGTCTTGAATTTTATTTAGATGATTAATTTCATCAGGCTTGATTGATAAATATAGTTGAGTATCATCCGCATAACAATGAAAGTTTACAGAATGATTCCTTATAATATTGCCTAACGGAAGCATATATAATGTGAACAAAATAGGTCCGAGCACTGAGCCCTGTGGCACTCCATGGCTAACTTTGGTTTGCGTGGAAGATTCATCGTTAACACGTACAAACTGAGAGCGTTCAGATAGATAGGACCTAAACCAGCCTAAAGCAGTTCCCTGTATGCCAACTAAGTGCTCTAGTCTTTGCAATAGGATATCATGGTCAATAGTATCAAATGCAGCACTAAGATCGAGCAAAACAAGAATAGAGACAAGTCCCTTGTCTGAGGCTATTAGAATATCATTTGTGACTTTAACCAGAGCTGTCTCTGTGCTATGATGTGTTCTAAAGCCAGACTGAAAATCTTCAAATAAATCATTGTTTTTTAAGTAATCACACAACTGTTTTGCGACCGCTTTCTCAAGAATTTTTGAGAGGAACGGAAGATTAGAAATAGGTCTATAGTTGGCTAAAACCTCTGGATCGAGGTTGTGCTTTTTAAGAAGCGGTTTTATCACTGCTACTTTGAATGATTGTGGAACATAGCCTGATAATAAAGACATATTCATAATATTTAATAAAGAAGTGCTAATTAATGGAAAAACTTCCTTCAACAGCTTAGTTGGAATTGGGTCTAACATACACGTTGATGGTTTAGAAGAGAGAATCATTGAATGTAATTGTTCAAGGTTAATGGCTGAAAAGCATTCTAGTTTACTATCTAGTGTAATATTAGAACTTACGATTCCGGGAGCTGTTGATAACACTATACTGGTCGAAGGCAAGAGGTCATTAATTTTGTTTCTAAGAGTAACAATTTTATCGTTAAAAAAGCACATAAAATCATTACTACTGAGTGCTAAGGGAATAGAAGGCTCAATCGAGCTGTGGCTCTCTGTCAGCCTGGCTACAGTGCTGAAAAGAAATCTTGCATTATTCTTATTCTCATCTATTAATGAAGAGTAGTAGGCTGCTCTCGCTTTACGCAGTGCTTTCTTATATTCATTGAGAGTAATATGCCAAATTAAACGAGATTCTTCAAGTTTAGTGGAACGCCATATCCTTTCAAGTTGTCTAGACTTTTGCTTTATTTTGCGGGTTTCGGCATTATGCCATGGAGCTAATCTATGTTGTTTTATTTTCTTCTTTTTCAAAGGAGCAACAGAATCTAATTTTATTCGCAGCGCATCTATAGCACTATCAACAACATGATCAATTTGGGGTGGTGTACATTTTGTATAAGTTTCCTCCCCTACATGCAGACATGCTATCGAGTTAAGTATTGGTTGAATCTCTTCCTTAAATGTGGCTATAGCACTAACAGATAGGTTTCTGCTGCAAGAGCTTTTGACTAATGCTTTGTAGTCTAGTAACAGTACTTCAAAAGTTACTAAGAAATGGTCGGATAAAGCAGGATTATGCGGTTCGACTAATAGTTGCTCAATTTCAATACCATAAGTCAGAACAAGGTCGAGAGTGTGATTATAACGGTGGGTTGGTTTATTTACACTCTGACAGAAACCAACAGAATCTAATATAGAGTTAAATGCAACAGTAAGGCTATTTTTATCATCGTCAACATGAATATTAAAGTCACCTACGATAATTACTTTGTCTGTTTTAAGAACCAAAGTTGATAAAAACTCAGAGAATTCTGATAAGAATTCTGAATAAGGA
Organism: Pseudochaenichthys georgianus; assembly: GCF_902827115.2. Taxonomy (NCBI): domain Eukaryota; kingdom Metazoa; phylum Chordata; class Actinopteri; order Perciformes; family Channichthyidae; genus Pseudochaenichthys; species Pseudochaenichthys georgianus. The sequence continues at coordinate 18,875,927 of NC_047512.1, forward strand.
CCTGGTGTACGATACACTGTAACAAATAAGATTGGCTGCAAAGTTTTCCAGGTCGGATGCGTAAGACTAAAAATGAGGCTTTCAAAAGAGGTATAATTACATTTTGGTTTAGTATTGATAAGTAAACTTGAGTCAAAGATTGCTGCAACTCCACCTCCTCGGTCCGTGCCTCGAGCAATATGAGTGTTGACATGGCTGGGTGGAGTGGCCTCATTTATGCTGACATATTCTTCATGTCTCAACCAAGTTTCAGTGAGACAGCATATATCAATATTATAATCTGATATTAAATCATTTACCAATATTGCTTTAGATGCTAGAGATCTTATGTTTAAGAGACCACATTTAATCTTCCTGTTTTGTTGCACTGTAGTAGTTGTTACATTTACTTTTATTAGGTTATTATGTATGACACCTCTATTAGGTTTTACCTTAAATTGTCCTTGGGCAGACACACACACACCGCTAATATTGGGTATTTTATTGGGTTCGGGATTCCTATGGGTGACTGCCTAGGAGAGAGCGCAGAGAAGCGTGTAAGACTGCGACTCTGCCTCCTGGTCTCAACTCCAGTTTGTCATGGATTAAGTCCACAAAGCCCTGAAATGTTTGCCGAAATGAGATCTGCACCTTTCAAAGTAGGGTGAATGCCGTCTCTCTTAATCAGACCAGGTTTTCCCCAGAAGGCTGTCCAATTATTTACGAAGCCCACATTGTTTGCTGGGCACCACCAAGACAACCAGCGCTGAAATGATGACATGCGGCTATACATGTCATCATTGATCAGATTGGGGAGGGGACCAGAGAAGATTACGGTGTCCGACATTGTTTTAGCATAACTACACACCGACTCCACATTAAGTTTTGTGCATTCTGATTGGCGTAAACGAACATCATTACCACCGACGTGAATAACAATCCTACTGTATTTACGTTTATCTTTAGCCAGCAGTTTAAGATGCGCCTCAACGTCGCCCGCTCTGGCCCCCGGAATGCATGTGACTGTGGAGGCTTCGGTCTTTAAATTCACGTGTCTCATAATAGAGCTACCAATAACCAGAGTTGGCTTCTCAGCGGGTGTCTCGCTGAGTGGGGAATATCTGTTAGATACGTGAACGGGTTGGTGGGGACCTGCGGGTTTCGCGTTATGCCCCTTCTGAACAGTCACCCAGCCTCCCTGCTGCTCGGGAGTTGCCGGGGGACGGCTAAGAGGAGCTACATTTTGCCGGTCCGCACATGCTAACATGGGCTTTACTTTAACTGAGTTACTTTCTAAGATGCGGAGCCGGGCTTCTATGGCTATGATTCCTGCCTCCAACCTAACAACTATACTACATTTAACACATGTATCCTTACCAGTAAGGGAGGCCGGGAAGTAACCAAACATGAGACAGGAAGAGCAGGAAATAGCACCAGAAGGTGGGGAAAGAGCCATGGCTAGCTATCAAGCTAAAGTAGCTACCGTTAGCAAACCCGAAAAGAGTGTAGGCAACTGTGGAGTTACAGTCGCTAAGAGAAGGAGAGTTGTAAGTGCTTAAGCTGTAGTAACGTGTGATTACAACGTCAGGCAGTTGCCGTGATCAAGAGTTTTAAAACGATCGATTAAGTTTAAGTTAATAAGCTATCAGCAACAGAACAGGCACACGGGATACCCGGAGATGAAAACAACAACAACCGGAAGTTACAACGTGCAACGTGCTCACCGCAATAGGTTCCTCCTTCCGCTCACTCCACTCCACAAGTATCCACAACACACAAACTGATCCTGCTGTAACAACACTTCACTCCCGTGAAAAAGCGCCGTTTTAATAAGAGCCGTGTGTGTTCAGCGATCTGCTTCCACTCCCTGCACTGCAGCCGTGCCTGAAGTCCCGCCCCTCTCAAGCACGCTCTAAGTCCCGCCCCTCTCTCGTGCACGCGGCCACGCGCTAGCTGCCAGAGCATGTGAGAAAACGAGAAGCATGGCTGCAAGTGGGAGTGCAACTACCGCTGCGCCTCGGCTTGTTGACAGAAAAGACGCCAGAAGTCTGTGAACGGGCCGTTCAGGTGTTCAGAGCAGAGCTCCCTGTCGGAGCGGCAGAGCGTGATGTGCACTGAAAAGTGTTTCTGTCGCAATATTATCGTTGAGCAAACTTAACTAGCAAACTAGCATCACTATCTGCTAACGTTAGCTTTAGCCTTCGTTTTCTATTAGTTTTTTTCATAGGCTATAAACGGAGGTGGTATAAGTATATATCTTGTACTTGAGTAAAAGTAGAAGTACCCAGGTCTTGTACTTGAGCTAAAGTAGAAGTACCAGAATGTAGGAACAATCCTGCAATCAAAATGTTCCCAAATAAAAGTACAAAAGTATTATCATCAAAATATAGTTAAAGTAGCGACAGTAAAAGTAGAAGTACTCAGGTCTTGTACTAGAAGCACCAGAGTGTAGGAATACTCTGTTACAGTAAAAGTAAAAAGTAGCGACAGTAAAAGTAGTCATTGTTTGATTGGTCCATTTCAGAATAATATATATGATATGTTTTATAATGATTGATCATGAAAGTGTTCTCAAAGCTGGTGAAGGTGCAGCTAGTCTGAAGTACTTTGTAGACTGCAGGGTAGCTGGTGGAGGTGCAGCTAGTCTGAAGTACTTTGTAGACTGCAGGGTAGCTGGTGAAGGTGCAGCTAGTCTGAAGTACTTTGTAGACTGCAGGGTAGCTGGTGAAGGTGCAGCTAGTCTGAAGTACTTTGTAGACTGCAGGGTAGCTGGTGGATTTACTCCAGGTGGAACTAAAGTCTGATTCAACACTTGATTAGATTTCACATCATTCATCCAGATCTGTGAAGTAACTAAAGGTATTAATACATGTAGTGGAGGAAAAGTACACCATGTACCTCTGAACTGTAGTGGATTAGAAGTACAAAGTAGCAAAAGAAACATTGAAATACTTAAATAAAGTACAAGTATCTCAAAATTGTACCCAAGTAGTACTTGAGTTTATGGACTTAGTTACTTTACACCAGTGGCTATAAAGATAGAAAGACTAAGCCTTGCACAGAGGCATGAAAATACATTTTCAAAATGCTCAACAGTGCTGCCAAAATGTTAAACTCACTGCTACACAATTAAAATAAATGCTTTTATATATTTCTATTAGATGTGACTCTTTGGCGTTTCTGTTTTTAGTAACTGCTGCTTTAGTTGTTCTGACTGCTAAAATCATCTGTTATTCCTAATTTTAAAGCCGATATTCCGTGGGGTCGGGGGCTCGGATCCTTGTCACCTTTTTCATACCTGATGAGTTTGCATCCCTGATTATATTTAAGACTGTTTCCCTTTTTTTAAGAAAAGTATCGAAAAAGAATCGGAATCGCAATTCTTGACTTGGTATCGGTATCGAAACCAAAATGTTGGTATCGTGACAACACTAGTTGGGGTAAATGTTTCATCTCAGCTGAAGGGCATTTCCCAGTTCCTTTTAAAACATTTAATCCAAAGGGGTTGAGGTCAGTCCCTCCCGCTTTATTCTCTTTATCTTGTAGTTCATGTCTGCACACAGGTTCACAGTTCACCAGTCTGAGAGCAGGGCTGTCGGAGTTTCAACTCAAACATTTTAAATTCAGCAGAGAATGTGTACACCGCAGGTTTTGTATTTCGTACCAACTAGTTTTTGCCGAGCAGTCTCAAAGTATCATTCTAAAATTGTCAAATATTTCTTATATTACTTTTAAGTGGATTTATTCAGGGGAATACTTTGCATTAATACTGTCATATTTCTTGTTGCACAGAAAGATCATAGCATATGACTCATTAACAGTTAAAATGTATTCAAACTAATAAATAAATCATAGGTCAAAAATCACCCAGTATTCTGTCTGCCCACTAGCTGCTACAATCACCTCCTTCTTGCATGTTCCCGCAAACTCATCATTTCATAAACAGTGACATATCACCTCACACGTAATAGGCCGCGCTGGAACAGCGTGTACAAAAAGGAAGGACACACCCACAAAGCGAAATCACTAACAGATTTGTGTGGATGTTGCCCGATCTTGACATCAAGCAGAATAGAAACATGTGGCACAACCCTTTGGGAGAAATACCTTGCCAATGCTGTTTTTATTATTTTGTCCTCCTTATAAGACATGTGAGACATGACAAATCACCATCTCCTCTGAAAAGATTTATGCAGGTCTAGGTGTACCCGCAAGCTGATCCTTATCTGAAATGGCAGAGCCAATCTCCCCTGATTCACTCCTAAGTGGTCCCTGTTTATCACTCAAAGTGAGGTGGTTGTCAGCCAAGAACTACTTCTCTGTGTAGGACTGAAATATTTGCTGTTTCTTGAGAGCAGTAGTTGGGGGGGTAACGTTCATTCTAATAAAACTCAGAGCCGTGGGCTTCTAAAGGACATGGTTGTAGGCTGCTATTCCCTCTACGTCTAAATATAACATACTTCTAATCCTGCAACGTGTGAATCCAGCCCAATCTGCCTATTGTCTGGGTGGTTACCAGAGGGAGGGTTTTGGATTGGCTGGCTTGTTATATGGTGGAACTTGGCACCCATCTCTCCTGTTAATTTTATCTCTGTGTACATACTTCTCAAGGCAGTGTTTTATCTGGCTGAACGGGCTTTGTTTGGTCTTGATATCTCTTACCGCAGCTTGTCTTTGCTTTATGGATTTCTGGCAGCTTCTTTAAATAAGTGATAATGCTTAGCAAAACACTCACCTTGACTCCTCTGTGAATGTTTGTCATGTTTGTCTTTCAACATTGATGTTTTATTCACCTTAGTCAATCCTTCTGACAGCATACCTTTTATTTATTCCATCCCATTTAATGGTGTTTGTTCTACTTAACATTGTAATTAAATACGTCTTGGCATTGAGTTCATTGTAAAATCAAATGCGGCTTTTCCTAACATCTTGCACCAACCTGAAAGGGCCGTCTAAAATGAACACACTCCCTTATGCAAAATGATTATGTCCTAATTGTCACAGGCAGCTGTTTGTTCTAATAGATTCTGGATGCCATTGTTGGAGCAAGTTTCCAATAATTAGAGTCATGTGGAGAGGAAGCTTGCTTTTTGTAGAGCTGCCAACCTTCCATAAGTGGGCTCTTTCTTTTGCTGGAACCTGGACCTTTTTTTCGTGCATCCTCAAGTAATTGGAGAAACAGCTGCCAACACTGTTTGAGAACAAGAGATATTTAGACTCCTTGAAAAGTGTAGGCAAACATGGCACATAGAACTATATGATTTTGCCAACAAGGTATCCTTCTCCTCTCTGTCTTAGGAAATGAATACATCCGCATGAGGAGTGGACAAAAAGCTCTTTCATACCGAACCTTAGAAATATACCTCATCATTTGGCAGCACAATATGCACTGCTGGAAAAACAAGATTAATTGAAAGGAGTCCTGCATAAAATATTTGCAGATTGGTCAGAAATGTGTATGGTGCATATGAACAGATACTGAGCTCTTTACTGTTTTATTTTCTTAATATAATCAACAGCAACAAAAAGCATTTGTTTTTGAGTTGTTATCTCACACAGGTTGAAGGTTGTGTGCGTTTCTTTGACTGCATGCCCTTTTACTCTTTATTTCTCACCTGTCTTTTACTTGGTGGCACACACTCACTCACACACACACACACACGCACACACACACACACACACACACACACACACACACACACACACACACACACACACACACACACACTGACACACACACACAGTGATGTGTGTGGCCTTGGGATCTAGATGAATCAAGTAAATAGAATAATAAGCTAGCTGTTTCAACATCACAGCATTGCAAACCACTCCGTTGTGCTTTCAGAGTGCTAATTGTGTGGATTTAGGTTAGTCAACCCTCTCTGATAGTTTTTAAATGAAGCTTTTTTGTGCACTTAGTTTTTGGCAGTTTGTCCTTCATTAGTGGCAGACTTTATTTCACTCTCCTGCGCTCCAATTTTCTAAGCCTTATTTAGTCTAATCAAAGAACAATAAGCGGTAAAGTATGTTCACACAGAGACATCACCTCCTCCTGAGCTTAAAGGAGCGTGTCTTAATAAGGTTTTTTAATTCAGGACTTGCCTATTGCTCTTCTTGCTACAGCGATGAAGAAAATCAAGATAGTTATATTTGCTTTGAAAAAAAATCTCTTATCAGTTTGAATAATGGGATATAAAATTCACCGCAATATCCAAAGCTGAGGGCGTAATTATATTTTATGTGTTTTATGCTCCTATACAGTGTGAGGCAGTATGATGCTACTGAGGGAGTCATGTGAAGACAGGAATTTAAGCAACAGAATATATCACTATGACAATTTTACCGATATTACCTCAAAGCTATGTCGGATCGCCTCGCTCCTCCATTTTTTTGTCAAAGTAGAGGGAAATGATATGACAAAAACTGAAGAAAAATATGAAATCAGTGGTATCTACAGAACCCACGGTGCCTCACAAAATGAATGAGTGTAACTGTGCGGTTTGTTTTCTGGAGGAATCGCGAACATGATGGCAGACATCGCTCCCCACACAGGATTTGTTTTTCTTTTTTAAGCTCCGAAGAAAGGTCGCAACATGAACTTCTGTAAACCACCAGAGAAATCAAAGAGGCCTGCACCTTTCAGAAGAAAATGCCCACACTCCTGTGATCTCCAAGACTTTACAAATCAAAGTCTCAGCCTCCACACACATTCCACTTATTTTGTGTCTAAACTGGGTGAGAGGGAAACTAGGACATAGTTCAACCTGTTAATACACATCCAATCTTTATCAGGACGGGAAGTTGCAATTATAAATCTTTTACTGGATTTAATATCTGGAAAGTAATTCACTAAACTCAACAGGCCAGAAATAATTTTTGGGTTATGAGGTCACTGTTTCAATTAGTGCCCCTAGTGAAGGGTGCCATTTTGCCATATTTTATAACTAAAAGCAGTTGAAGATGATAGATGCAATGGTTGTTATCTAACAATAACCTCTGATACAATTCGGAATGGATTTCCCTTGTAAATACCATCTCACATTACTCATTTACCCATAAACAAGGACTGTCTTTAGGAGTAGAGAGAACAGTTATAAATGATTCGTAGTTTTATACCGATGTGCATTCATCTCAGGAACGACAGGACTGGATTTGAAATACTCTCTCTCTGGTGGCCAATACATTTGTCAGTGTTTTGTTGAGAAAAACACTAAAGACAAGCACTATCTGAGGTCAAATCTCAAACGTTGGATTGACGATGACATTGTCTTTTTACAAGGTTGGTCATTCCCTTAGCTGATATAACCCTGCAGTGAGTTACAGTTTTGAATGCCAAGGTATTGCAATCTCATGTGTCCTGTATCTCAATACAATTGAGAAGAAAGGAATTTCTAATGTGGTAACTTTTTTTCCATTTACCACAAAGAATCAATGTGTCTATCCAGAAAATGTCCTTGTAGCTCATAACTCACTAGAATATATGGCGATGGAACTTCTCTCTATTTCAAACAACGTCCCTGCAAAAACTCTTTTGATAATGTTCTATAAAGTTATCAAGAACACCTTGATACTTTTCAATGTCATATTTCAATGCTGTGATCACCAATCATTTCCTCTTCATTTGACTTATGGTGGAAGCTAAATTCTCTCTCAACCTGGACATTTTATTTTATTTCCAACCTTTTTTTCTTCATTGTATTACTGTACTTAGTATTTGAGTCATTACACAATCAAGGGCCCTAGAAAAATATGTTGTTTGATAATTAGAACAATTATCTTTATGGTGTTCGTCCTTTCTAGTGCTTGGGCCTTGAATAGGAGACTATAGCCGTGACCTTCAGAATAACAGCTCCCCATTGGCTGGAGCCAAACATCAGCTATTCCTTTTTCACTCCACAAACTTGTCATGTAATGATTTGTAATGTGTATTGCACTCTTAGCTACACTACACTGTTTTATTTCCTATTTGTGTACACCTTTTGCACATTTTACACAGGGGTTTCTAACAGAACCTTTCTGTTTGTTGGGTTGCTCCAGACGCAGCGCCGCGTGACGTTCCATCTTCCAGACGGTTCCCAGGAGAGCTGCAGTGACAGCGGGTTGGGAGACCCGGAGCCAAGCAGCACGGCCAGCACCACCCTTCCCCTTCCCCTCAGCTTCCCCCAGGAGGAGTACTATGAGCAAACATCACCTAACAGCCGCACCGAGGGAGATGGAAACTCAGACCCTGAATCTAGTGAGTACTTTTTACTTTTTACTCAGACAGCAGGCGCATTATGATATTTAGTTTTTCTCATTTTTTCTAAATGTTCCGTTATTTATTTTGGCTGTTTCAACATAATGTAATTTACAAGTGGCCATCTGTGTTGTTATGCAGTAAAATAATTTCAAGGGATTACAGTTGTGTTAGTCATAGGAACATGACTTCCTTCCAAACTTTTAACAAGATACAATTTTCATTAAAACACCTAGTAACAAGCTACTTACACATAAATATGTCTGCTACATATAATGCTTCTGTGAGGTCATTCTTTAGATAAGTGGTACAACAGTTTTGTTGAGTTCTACTTATTAAGATTTAAAACCAAAAACCCCTCTCATTCGTATTAGAAATGCAAATAAATTGGATTTAATCAAAACAAGCTGCAAATCTGTTGTCAAGGCAGTGCACAAATAATATTAAGGGTGTAACTTGCACGACGGTGCATTTAATATCGACAATTTATTTTGCAAAAATGTATTTTTCAAATATTGTAACATACTCAATGGGGGAATTATTCCTCTGAAGTTGAGACTATTTTGCTCAAATGATTCAGAAGACAGCTGTCACTGTCTGGCTCACTGCCCAATGACGTTCTACATAAAAAAGCCCCATTGAACGATGGGAACCACAACTCTTTCCTCATACATAAACAACAATAAAAAAAAAATCATGGCTCAAATAACTGGCTGAGTGGAAAAAGAAATGTGATTAAGACACACAACAGAGGACCCTGGGTGTTTCCACCAACCATAGTGTGGATCCAAAGCCCGTGAACCAGCAGCATGCCAATGATGCTGCTGAAATGATTTTGCTCCACCTTAACATGAACAAGGCTATTCTGAGTCCCCTATCACTGTCCTTGTCACATACCAACCCCCTCCATTTCAGGCTCGGTATTCTAGTCCTAGTGGGTTAGATTTTATTTTCTGGAGGTAACCCTGCACCATATATTACAGGCTTGGTGGAGGCTCATATATGTGTAGACCTTCACTCCTCCTGTGGCCTGTGTGTATCATTCCTAGAAATGCATTAGCCATTGCACAGAGTTACCTGTCAACAAAAACAAGTGTGTTCTTTTCTTATTCTATCCGGCAGAGAAACCATCTATAGGACAGGTAGAAATAGATTGCTTTGCATACACCTACGTGCAGTATAGCCATTGTGTCATAGTTGTAAGTGAGACAACGGCCCATGGTGCATCTGCCTCCACAGCAGCTGTGTTGACAGGTCTGGGGCATGGGTGTCAGTGAGAGTGAGAGTGTGATTGTGAATGCATTTATTAGACATTAGACAAGATGGGTGACATCCTGGCGATAGATTCCTGTTCATTTACATGCAATGGTCCGCTACATATGTCATTTTTATATTTATTTTCTTTTTATATTTTATATTTCTGATAAGAAGATATTACAAGTTTACAATATTCACAACATAGCTACACACAACCAGCTGACCTCAATTCCCCACAGACACACACGCACACGCACACGCACACGCACACACACACACACACACACACACACACACACACACACACACACACACACACACACACACACATATTTGCACACCAGGCACGTGAATAAACACACATATAAACACCTACATCTAATGATCAAACCTTTCCTTCCTCAGCTGTTCCCTTTTAATATATTCACCACAGTGACAGAAGTGATTCATATATGTGATTCATTCACATACAGAGGCAATTGCTCATCATCTCATTAATATTCAGTGACATAAACATCTCCTACTTCATAAACTTACTCAAATACTGCACTTATTACCCATTTTCACTCTGGGGTAATATTTGTTGAAGTGGATTAGTTTTAGATAGAAAACCATGCTAATGTAGTACATGCATGTGTACTTATACAAATTGCTGCATTATAAATCAGAGTGTGAGTGTTTTAACAGACTAACTGAGAGAGTGTTTAAAATTGGTAATTGGAAAAGTCAGTTTAGTTATTTGACCACAATCCCCCTAGTAATACTTTGTTGTAACGATATCCCACCAAATTATATTAAATGTAATTCTTACTGATAAAACCATAAAAAGGTGCCTTATGGCATTTGAGGGTTGAGTAAACACCATAAGAAGTGATATGATTAATATTATCCCTTGTAAAATATATGTAGAAATATGCAGTGTTCATATTGCTTGAGTTTCCAGGCTGCCAAGACATACAGGAATGTAATATTTAATATTTCTATAATTTAGGTAAATTGACTTTACACCCCATATATTCTCGCCTAAAGTCAATAAAGGTCCTTCATTTGCTGTTAGATGCCACTGATTTAACACATGCTCGCACACTCTCGCACATCACTTGAGTGAGTGAATGTCGCCTGGCTCATCTGGCTTCATTTTCTACTTCCAGAAGTTAAAAGATAAACCCTGACTCTGTGCTGCTCAGTTTAAAAAGAGAGATGGGTCCTGTGGATGTTGACCGTCTCAGACGACAAGTGCGTTGGTGACAGATGGCGGCCTAAGATGGATGCGATTTGGTTTTATCAATGAGCACCAGGCCGGCAGGCGGTGGCAATCTCGCATTATGTCGACTGCATTTGTAAAGCAGAGAGAACTAGAAAGAGTGGAGAGGAGATGGAAAGGCTCCAAGTGAAGAGGAATAAATAGAGCTGAGAGATTGAAATACTTAAAAGCCATGTTGGTAGAAAGAGAATTTCAGGAGTCAAACGTGGTATTGTTTCGTAAAGGTGCCTCAGCTTGGACCAGAATGTCAACTTGCACTGAATAATTGTCCGTGCCAAAGGCAAGCCATGTGGCCTTCTTATGACAATGAATTTCTCAACTCCTCTTTAAACCTGCATCTTTATTAGACCACCCACTCTTGAAATAAAGTTCATATGACATTTTATGTTTCTATTATTTATGAGTTAGGCGGCTGTTCATTTTATGGGCTCTTGCTCCCCCCTCCAGGCTTACTTCACCACCCGCCATCAGTCTTTCTGATTTTCGCCTCCTTTGTCACACGATGTTCCGAAGGTTTTGATATTTCCTCCTCTGTCTCGACAAATAGATAAAAGCTGAAAATTAATATCATTAGCATGTGTGTTTTTATGTCCAACCCCCCTGCGTCTTACAGCTGGCTTTTACAGAACTGCACATCCAGAACAATTAAGCATGATGAATTGTACCTGTCCCTTTGGGCTAAATTGCAACACTTCATCAACACATCAAAAACAAGAATGCATAATGATATGCGATGCATTTCTTCCCTCGAATATGAATGAAGTTTTCTTTCAGCTGATTTTCTCTACTGACTCAGTGGCATCCTCTGCACAGTATTAAAAAGAACCGCCTTCTAGGCATCTGCAGCACCTTTTCCTAGATTCACTAAGTGCTCGGTTTAATTGTAAAAGTAAAAGAAAGACGTTGCTAAACATATCTTTTCCGATCCATGTTGGCTCACAAACTCCTCCTGTGGATTTTAGTTTTTTGTAAGTATCAGTGGCCTTGTTCTGATCCGTGGGACTGCACTTGTGATCACTTAAGATTTGCAATTGAATTATTAAATCCTGTGTTTTTATTTTTATGTTATTATATTTTTTTCAATCTGTTCTTGACCTTATGAAGTCCTGAAAAACATTATTTGTGCATGATGGGAATCATCATGTCATGAACGGCAAACAGAACTAAGCCCTCAGACAAAGTGCAGCAAAGTGGGAGCAAATCCCTGAGTCTAAATCCTTCACATTTTTCAAACAATACACAATTTTGTTCTCTGGGCGATTTGTAATATACTTATTTCTTTCTCCTGTTGTCAGAGCTGAGGGATTTAAGAGCTTGTGCTTTCCCCCACTTACAAGCAGCTCACTACAGGCAGTTTTGAAGCACTGCATTAGTCTTCAGAAGAAACATGAAAAAGCTGTACAATATAATGCCGTATCTTAATCTGTGGCATATGGCTTTGAAATGACCAGCTTACACCTTGTCTGTCTAAGATCTAAATCTGCTATTAAAATAAGCCAATCCGTTTTAAACACTGCAAGTATAATAAGATTACAGCTTTAAATGTGCTACAGTGTATTATAAAGGAAAAATGTTTAACAACAAGGAATCGCTTCATCAAATAACTAGATATTAATCAAATATGTTGTTTGATTTTTAAATGACATTTAACATTGTCCAAATTAGTTTTTAAGGCTTTAAAAGTAAACTATGTATAATTCCTAATGCCTGCAGACAAATAATCTGATTAAAGGCTTGCTGAGTTCATACTTTGTGTTACAACTCTTTGATTTCAGCACGTCCAACATTTTCATAAAAGCTCTCAGACTGAGTTTCCAGTTGACTGATTTACAACTGCACGTTTTCACTTCTGTTGGAAAAGGCCACTTGACTTGATCTAGTGTACAGGGACTACTTGAAATCGTAATACTTCTCAAACACTGACTCTACCCAGTATGTCTGGCTGCCAATACCAGTGCTAAGATTGGAATTCAATCTGCCCGTGAATAAAGTGATTTCATGAGGAATCCTAAAAGAAGTTGCATGGTGTTGGTTGGAACTCTTAGACAAAGCGGGACCAACCATCTTGCAAAACTGAAGCGCTACATTTTGTCATACGAGCCAATAGTTTAGCACATCATTATGTGACGGCAACGACGCACGCCATCGTGTTCAGTAGAGTTAGCCGCATTAATTATTCATATGAGTCCAATCTCAGTTTCACTTTGAGGGTTCTCATATGCAATTAGAAGTAATGAATGTGCTTCTTAATTACATTCATTTGTGCAAATTTCCATTCCCCATTGAATTTTTCTGTGGAAACATTGTGACACTGACCAATGGCATATCATTTGCAATGTGACTAAATCCACTCAGCATAGAACAATTAGCTGTAATTAGTGTTACAATGTCATCAACGACCAGGGGAAAAGGCTGACATGCAAAGGCGAAGAGGACCCTTGTTCAGAGAGTTTAAAGTCCAGCATTGTAGGAGTTTACTGATAATTGGCTGACAATAGGTCAAAAAGATGATGAACTGTAAGACTGCAAGGCTTGACTTTTTTTCGAACACATATTTTTTTCATGTTAAGTTGGCTGAGCAGGAATTATCTTTGATATGTATGGCCTTCTACACATTTACACACTTAGCACAGCCTTTTACTCCTGCCATCCCATCTCGTCATCTGCTGCTGACAAATGAGCAGCTTCACTAAAGTAATTAAGAATGAAGTACGCTGCTTGAGGGTTGCTGGTGGTTGTTGAGAGATGGGAGGGAGCATTTCTCATTCATTTCACATCATGACCTTACAAATTGTCATGTTATCAGAGATATGCTGGCTGTGACGTGTATATTTTATTCATGTTTCACATAAAAGGGTAATGCAGCCTATTCCTCTTTTTGCAGTTATTTCACAATCTACAAGATAACTTTTTCCAACTCCTTTTTTTTCTCACATAATTTGCAGCAGTTTGCTTCTCGCTATATATTTTCCTGCATATAAATAAATAAAAGCCTTTGTGCCTTCTGGCTCCCAGAACTGTTTACAGCTGCCCCAGTGGGCCTGCAACAGATCTAAATGAAGCAACAGTGAGTATTAACCTACATAGATTGGACCTTTCCTTTTAAGATGATTTAGAATGTTTTTCCTCTCTTTGTTTTGACCGCTGGGGGTCTAGCGCTGAGTCAGAAGGGGATTTAGATGGACTTATCTGTATCCTTCTCAACTGATTGGGATTTGGTGGAAGCGCTCAGTTCTCAGAGGTGAGATGGAGGGGAACCCTTGTTTTATCTGGTTCAAATGCCACACCAGTTGTCTCAGAGAGACAGACGAGCTATTGATCTGAAGGAGTCAACTCGGCTCGAAGAAATCTCTCTCCACCCTCCTTCAAACGACTGAGAAGTGTCATGTAAGAAACCTCCTTTTCCAGAGTATTAGACCTCTTCTCTGTTGCCCTGCCAAAGTCCTCTGTGAAGTTGAGACAGGGGCTTTGCGGTACACACATCTAGATCTATACAGAACATGCTGGGAAAAGATGTTACATTTTGGGAGTAAGGCATTCACAGTTTCAATATTGTAAGTGCTTAATTTCAAAACCTGAAAAATAACACATATAATAAAAGTTTAATGATGACATGATGAGTGTTTAGAGCTGACTTAAAGGTCACCTATCATGCTATTTTTAGGCAATAGCATAGGTCTCAGATATATAGAAATATATAAAAAAACATGTCTATGAAGTGTTTTGCTCAAAATACCCAACGGATCACCCATTCTAGCCATGCCTCATATCCCTCTATTTTACTTCCTGTTTCAAAAGTGCTGATTTTGGGTATAAAGCTTTAAAAATAAAAAATAAATTATAAAAAAAGGAGGGGGCTGAGCCATGGATGTATAATAAGAACTGGATACAACGTGGGAGGCGGGGCCTCCTATGATAGTTGCTCATTGGCGCATGAAGACAAAATGGCCCAACTTTTGAGAGAGCGAAACATCACGAAAGTATTCATATAATCATATAATCCGTTCTTATTGTGCATCCATGGGTAAAGGTAAAACTCATGTAGTACTGAACGCGTCACATGAACGTGCCGGGCGACGCGGCCCCGTGGGTTGGACCCGCGTTCATAATCCCGAGGAAAATAACTCTCAGAATAACGTTATTAGCACATTTTACAACTTGAGGACCGAATGTTTTTAATAAAGGCTATACAAATGTTCATGCTGGGTAGTTTATTTAGTTTAAAAAAAACTAAATAAACGACACTGGGAAAAAGTATTTCCGGGCCCAGCGACTGATACGGAAGTGTAGTACCGCCGTTTACCACAACGGATATTTTCCTCAGAGTCCAGCGCACTTCCTGGGGGCTTGGGCTGAGCTCATGTGGAACCCGGCAGCTACTGTCTAAACTAAATACTGCCGTGATTAAACGCCATATCATGGATTATCAAGGATTATTTCTGAAACAGTATGGAGCTCAAAGGCTTTCTCTCCGGTTATACCACAAGGTGAGTTCCTTTTTATTTCCTGCTTCTTCACACACATGCTCTCCAGTACAGGTTAGTTCTGAGTGTTAGCGATGCTAATGTAAACACCGACCATATTACGTTTAAAACAGTCGGGCATTGTTTCTGATAGCAACTTTCTGATAGTGCCGTGGGTCCACATTTCAGATATTACATCATATCGGATGCAAATCTGGATCAGCTCCGTTGTACCCCCGTTTTTTGAGATTTGGGTACGGAGGAAAAGAGAGGGTTTTATTTTCTGATGCTGCGTGAGTTCTCATTCATAACACTCCGTTCGATGTCTCACTATGGGATGCGCCTCATCGCGGAGCAAACAGAAGCATCAATCTCATTACGCCAATCCTGATTGGCTGGTGATCTTGACGTCAACGTCAGGGGAAATCACCCCCTATAAGTAGCCTGCGCCACGACGCATGCGTCATTCAAACACCTCTTCTCGCTTCAGAGCACATCTCTAATAGTAGCCGGGCTAGCTTAACAGTCCATAGACTGAACCAAAGCTAATTTTCGGTCGACGGGCGTTAGCCGGCTACCCTATTCTGCCTCGCAGAAGAGTATGGTACTAACACACCAGTTAGTATTATAGTCAACCTCGCCGTTCTTCCTCTGGAGTTAAGGTAAGGTTTTGACTTCAAGTTAGCAACACACCCGTTGCTAGCTTGTGTTTTTTTCCCCTCACTGCCGACACCACGGTAGCGAGGACGCTTTTTTCTTCTCTCTTCCACGGAGGAGAAAAGGATTACAGGGCAGGGTTTCCGTTAGCCGGTAATTACCGGTTTTTAGCTGGTAACATTTATTAAAAACTGGTAAATTCAAAACCTGCCGGTCAAAATGTCTGGTAATAATTAGGGAGGCTCCGATAGATCGGCCGCCGGTCATTATCGGCCGATATTCACTCTTAATAGTTTGATCGGTGCTCTCTATAAAGGCCGATCAGGAGAGCTGGATCTGATCGATATGGACATAAACGCGAGTGAAGTATAACCGGACACGAGAGAGAGATCAGATCAGCTGCTAAGTCTGACCGAGACATGCAGCTCTGCATAATCACCTGAAGCCCCGCCCTCTGTTTAGCGAGCTGCAGGAGCTGCTTGAGAAACTGACGTGCTGTCAGGAGAGAGAGAGGGGAAAAGAGAGGATCCGTTTCTCCCGTGTTATTATTCAAATGTAATGTAAACTTTTGAATAATGTACTTCATCTACGACAAGTAGTTTGTTTGAATGTAATAATTATGTTGTTTGTTGTTTGTGGAATAATTTATTGAAAAATGAATCTGAATTTTTCGATCTGTTACGATTATAAACTGAAGCAATATAAAAATGAGCCCGTGAACTGAGTTTTAAACTGAAGCATATCTGCTCATAGTCCGGTAATTACCTGCTAACGGAAACTCTGCTACACAACTCTTATTATTATTGAAATATGACCGGTAAGTTTCACATTTGTCCGGTAAAATAAATTCTGCCCGGACATTTGACCGGCGAGAAAAAATCCTAGCGGAAACCCTGTTACAGGGATATTACCACACCAGGTAATATCCTTTGAGAAAAAAGACCCACGCTGTCCTTTTTTCCCCGGAATAAAGACAGATCGGTAACACTTTTTTCTCGACGTACCTGTTACGAGCGGGCCCTCTCCACGCCTCACGGCGAACGAGATGGACGCCTCTCTCCCTCACACCAGAGGAGTCAGGAATTCGGAGGCTCGGCGCTGCGGTTGCGGGTTGAAAGTGTCAGGCACAGACTCACACCAGATCTGTTCGTCCTGCCTCGGGCTGGAACACGCCCAGGAGGCCATTGACAACCCCGGCTCGTGCGGACATTGTGCCCGCTTCACTATGAAGAGCCTCCACCGAAGGTTAGCACAACAAGCTAGCCTGTCGGGACGGGACCCCCTCATGTCCACTGATCTGCCGACCGGCAATCAAGACACGGGGGCGTCCGCCGCAGAGATGGAGCCCCTCACTGCGGTCTGGGGCTCATCGACAGCGGCACCCGCAGAACCGGAATCCCGCGCCATATCAGGCCGAGATCCGGTGGCGGCAAGAGACGCGGGAACGGGGCCCCACGCTATACCAAGCTGCGGCTCCCGGCTGGACCTCACCATGGTTTCACCCGCGGAAGATGTCCTAGAGTTAGACTACATGGAGGACGAAGAGGATACCTCTGAGTTCCTCCTGTCTGACTCGGATGAGCAGGAAGACGACATCTTCATGTCATCGGCTCAGGCTGCAAAGCTGGGAGCGATGGCTGCTCTCCCGGGCGATAGCACACCAGCTTCGCCCTGTCTGAGCATGGACCTGCAGGCCGTGTGTCAGCGCGCCGCGTCCAGGCTAGACATCCCGTGGCCCGAAATGGCCAAGGAGACCTCCAGGTCCCGTTACGAGGGGAAACTTTTTTCCCAAACAACGAGGACAAAGAGGCAACTCCTTCCGGTCTTCCCGGAGATGTTGGATGAGGTGTCGGTCTCGTGGAGAGACCGGCCCTTTAGCAACAAGGCCCCAATCCAGGGTGCCTACTCCCTTGACTGTGACGGTATGGAGAGGCTCGGCCTGCTCCACATACCACCTATGGAACCGCTGGTAGCAGCCCACCTCCTACCGAGGATGGGCCAGCCACCAAGCAGGAACCCCACGCTGCCAGCAAAAACGGACCAATTCCAGTCCACTATGACTGAACGGGCCTACAGAGCCGCAGCATTGTCCGCCAGGGCTCTGAACGTTTCCTCGATGCTAACCGCGTACCAAGCGGAGCTCTGTGAGGATATGTCGAGCAATCCTGGACCGGCCACTCTGGACGAGATAGCCGCGGTCACAGACATTTGTCTCTGTGTCCAACGCTGCGCCGTCCAGGCCACGGGCAAGGTAATGGGGATCATGGTGGTGCAGGAAAGAGCTAGATGGCTCAACCTCACCAACCTCCCAGACCGAGAAAAGGAAGATGTGCTTGACATGCCCATCGTTCCCGAGGGGATTTTCGGCTCCGCTCTTGCTTCCATGTAGAGGAAGTGCGAGTCGAAAAAGAAGGAAGACGAGGCCCTCCACCTCTGTCTCCCTCGAAGGGTCCAGCCGCTGCCTTCGCAACAGCAGCCCTTCGCAACAGCAGCCCTTCGCAACAGCAGCCCTTCGCCCATGCTGCACCGAACTCTGCTAGGTTCAAAGTACCAGGACAGCAGAGGTCACAGCCCGCCCGAGTCCCCAGCCCAGGCAGGAGATGAGGGCGAGTTGGCCTAGAAAATCTCCGGTTCCGGCTGCAGCCCAGGCGCAGCCAACCCAGAATTTCGGCCAGCAGGCGAGGAAGAAGAAGCGAGCGGCCTGACAGCCCCTCCTTCTCCCCTCCGTGACAGAGCTGGAAGTTCTTTCCCCGGCTCTAAATGTGTCCCCGCCGCCTCGAGAGATGCCTCAACGTCATCCTCAAGTCCGCATAAAACACATGTCACATCTTTCTTGTCTGAATAAACCATTTTCCGCTGACACATCCAGGCTTCGGCCAAGGGCGCAGCTCAAAAAAAATGAAAAGAAAGACAATAAACAGTCCGTTAACTATAAATCCCCTTCTGAGAGCAGCTACGGCCTCTCTCAAAAAGCGGATAATAAACGGGTCTGTGAAGGCACCACCGTCACGCGCATGCGCAGTGCCGGCTAGAGCTGTAATGGACAGCCCGCCAATTCTTCCCCTTTTGAGAGCAGCTACGGCACCTCTCAAAAGACGGATTATTGACGGGTCCGTGAAGCCACCGCCACACGCATGCGCAGTGCCGGCTGGGGCTTTAAGGGCAGCACCGGCACGCGCAGGCTCAGTGCCAACTGGAGCCGTGAAGGCACCTCCGTCACGCACATGCGCAGTGCCGGCCAGAGCCGTAAGCGTGACATCCCAGCTGGCTCTAAGGAGCATACAGCAGGAGATACTCACGACGTCTGCCTGGGCTTCTCAAAACAGTTATAATTGATCTGTTTTCACAAGCCCAGAGAGAGTCAACCCATATTCTGGAGAGAGAGGTTCTCTCTCTCCTAGAAAAAAGGGTTTTATCTATAAAGCCCGCCGAGCGGAGTCAGATTACGGAGGAAAATGTCCTCGTAAAGCACCCACTCAACATGGGCCTCATAATAAAACTAAACCCGAACGCCACGGCGTTCGGGTTTTGGTTATTATGTAATGCGTAGTGGCACTACACCCAACTTTTCTAGTACGGGACGCGCCTACGGGTGCCGTCCTTTCACGGAAGGTGGTCACCACGGACGCAGGTCAGACAGGCTGATAGGGTATTTACGAAGGTCGCCCGGTGAGTGGTCCCTAGAGCAGAGACTTCCAGCGGGCACACATAAACTACCCGGAGCTTTTAGCGGTGTTCCCCACCCAAAAACGCTTCCTGCCTTCTCTCAGAGGACACCATGTCCTCGTGAGGACAGACAACACGATATTGTGTATGAACCGCCAGGGGAGGTTGCGTTGTCTCCAGTCACACACACTGGCACACAAACTGATCCCTTGGAGCGGCAGACGTCTCCTCTCTCTGAGAGCGACACAGGTACCGGGAGTGATGCACCTCGGGACAAAATTACTGTCAAGAGCTGCACCACTCTATGCAGACTGGACTCCACATCCAAGGATCGGGAGTCCGCTGTGGGTGCGTTACGGCGGAGCCGCGTTAAGTCTGTTCGCAAGAGGAGAAAATGCTCAATGACAGCTGTTCTCTTTAATGCACGATTTAAACGCACTGTTAGGCGGGGACGCACTCGTACACGATCGACCTCCGGGTCCTCTGTACACGTTCCCACCCCTGGCTCTGATACCCCTAACTCTGGCCAGAGTGAAGGAGCAACGCCACACACTTACTCTGATGTTTCCACCCTAGCCCGCAATATACGGGCTGGCGGAGATATATCAGCTGTTGTGCGGGCAGCCATGGCAGCCCCCACCACGCAGGGACAGATTGTCTCAGGCGGGGGGGGGGGCGATCCTTTACCCACGCCCAGAGCGCGGGGCACTATGGGCCTGACCCATGAGTGGTACAATCTGAATACAGTGGGACTCCCTCAGAAGGTGATAAACACTATTCAGAGTGCGAGAGCTTCCTCCACCAGGTCTCTTTACGACTGTAAGTGGAGGGTGTTTGAGGAGTGGTGCCTTCAAGAAGGACACATCTCTTTTCAATGTCCTGTCGGGGTGATTTTATCATTCCTACAGGACTTGATCGAAAAACACAGAGCTTTCTCCACGATCAAGGTGTACCTGGCTGCTATTGCTGCATGCCATGTGGGCTTTGAGGGTAAGACGGCTAGCCAACATCCTTTGGTTTGCCGTTTTATGAAGGGAGCGCGCAGGCTCCTCCCTGTCTCCAGGTTGCTGGTGCCCTTATGGGACCTGGCAGTAGTTTTAAATGGGCTCAAAATGACCCCATTTGAACCCCTGGAAGGAGCTGACATGAAACATCTGTCACTGAAGACAGTGCTGTTACTGGCCCTGGCATCCGCTAAACGGGTCAGTGATATCCATGCACTGTCTGTACATCCCTCATGCACTCAGTTCGCCCCAGGGCAAACGAGAGTGTTGTTGAAACCCAACCCTGCCTTTACACCAACGGTGGTTGGTTCGTGTACCCCAATTGACATTGAGGCATTTCCTCCGCAGCTGGTTTCCTCCGGGGAGCAGCAGCAAAATCTATTGTGTCCAGTCCGGGCTTTGCACACATATAGGGACAGATCAAAGGAGCTTCGTCTTAATGACCAACTCTTCGTGTCCTGGGCTAAACCTCACAAGGGTAAACCTGTTACTAAGCAACGACTATCCCACTGGATCGTGGAGGCGATTGCTTTGGCCTATACGAGTCAGAATCTGCAAGCACCTTCGGGTCTGCGGGCTCACTCGACTCGAGGCCTGGCTACATCCTGGGCTTTGTTCAAGGGTGTTTCCATCCAAGATATCTGTGCAGCGGCGAGCTGGTCCTCGCCGCTCACTTTTGTCCGCTTTTACAGGCTAGACGTCTCCGCTCCAAGCGTGGCCCGAGCAGTGCTGGGCACCTTGTTGAGTCGGGACTCCACCTGTTAAATTCTGGTTGATCGGTGATCTTCGAGATAAGCTCGTCTGGCAATACGGGAGCTACAATATCCCATAGTGAGACATCGAACGGAGTGTTATGAATGAGAACTATAGGTTACTTACGTAACCCCAGCAAATCACCCCCTTATAGGGGGTGATTTCCCCTGACGTTGACGTCAAGATCACCAGCCAATCAGGATTGGCGTAATGAGATTGATGCTTCTGTTTGCTCCGCGATGAGGCGCATCCCATAGTGAGACATCTCACTTCATGTTGCTCTGAGGCCTGGGGTTACGTAAGTAACCTATAGTTCCCCGACACACCGGGGACACATAATTATCTATAAAAGACATCAAAAAGTGCATTTTGTATGATACTGTAGGTCCCCTTTGAAATCTAATTGACACAGACGTGACAGTGATTAGAGTGAAAACAGGTCTCTTAGTTGACGAGACATTATGAGTGACTCACACTTACTGTAGGTTGTTTTTAATCAGACACATTTGGCTCTCTTTATTGTGTTATTTCATAAAAATGTTTTAGTAGGTTAATGAACTTTTAAAACTAGAAACAGATTGGTTGCAGCTAAAGCATCAATTATTACTTTGATGCAACATTTGGTAATGCCCTGAGAAGTGTGATTTTAAATATTCAGCTTCATTCAGCTTGATTTTTACGAGAGAACACAAAAGTTGCTGCTCACTGAGCAGCCCTGTGACTTGAGTGATCTGCACAATTAAAATACTTATTCCAAAGTTGTTAACATGTTCAGTAGGTCTGGTGTCTGGTTTGGGAAGGGATCAATTGCCAAGTTTGATCTTTTCTCTGGACAATGTATTCTGAACTCGGCAAGGATAGCAGAGACTTCAAACAAGGATGTAGGCTCAAAGGCCCAGCCAGCAATTCACTTTGTTCCATTTCACTGACTCTGTGATTCCTAAACCACAATATGGTTCAACTGCTTATTAAACTTGTGAAACGCTAGGTTCAAGAGTGGTGAACTTATTTTGTTTTTGATTCAATGCAGCTGATAGAATATCAGTTACATCATTAAAAACAATACCAACCATCTGTAAGTAAACATTGGCAAGACATTTATTGGATGCTTGTAGTGTTTTTGGCAAATCATGCAAAACGAGAAGTTGTATTTAATATTTGTATCCTTTTTTTTAATTTAATCGGGTTGAAGTCATGCAGGCAGAAAACTGTAATAAGTCAGAGCCTCTCAGCTCATTTTTAAATCACTTGAACTTTGAAGAAATCCCACCACAGATCTGGACACCACAAACCTTCCAACACTTCATAAGAACCACGCTGTCCTTTCAGTGTGATGAGCCGAGGTTATACCTGTCTGAAAGAGCAGAAACTCTCACTCCCCTCAAAAGCAGGAGGAAACATGGGAAGCTATCAAATATAGATGTGCTAATGTTTTATTCAAGGCCATTTGTTATAGATAGCTTTTTACGAAAATCCCAACTGCTTTTCATTTTTAGCTTGAGAGCTTGTGTTTGCATTAACATTTTCCACCGCAATTTAGCTGCTCCTGTCCCTCCCAGCAACCCCTGCTCACACAACATACACTAAAACACATACACACACTGGACAGTATACATGAAGTACATGCAGGCCAATTCCCTGTTCAAAATAGAATCCAAAGCATTGCTCGATGCCCCACTTCATTTCCAGTGCCTTAAAACAATAAATCCATGTCCTTCAAATGGGGATGAATTTTTCTTTTGTAATATAACTGAAAATTGTAACATGTTTTCATACGACAAAGTGTAAACACAATATATCCTAATCTGAGATTTTATGTTATATAAAATTCTATCATGAGGTCCGAGGTCAGCCTGATTTGTATTTCATCAAAGCCATTATGCTCCGGCTTGGAGGTGTTGCATTTCCGTATAACCGGTGGAATGGGTTGTTGTCAACAACTGCATTAGAGAGGCTGAGACGGGGTTAGAGGAAGTGCATCTCTCTCTCCCTCCTTTTTTGTCTCCCCCCAACACGCTCCATCCCCCCACCATCCCTCTTACCCCTTTTAAGATATAGCGCCACAGACAGATTAAAATGCATGGTCTCATCCCTTTCTCATTTTTCACATGGAGTCGGTATCAAGGATAAGGATGGCCTCTGCTCAGAAGGACTTATTGACCAAAATAAATGTGCATCAATATGTCTCCTGAAGGCTGAGCAGACCACAGCATCACAGGGGTTGTATTTTCCCCAACCCTCTCAGCCTTTAATGTTATTGACCTGGGTTGTCTTGATATGCTGGAGAACAACATGCCAGGCTAAAAATATAGAGAATGGCTAAGCCATTTTAAAGCTTCATTGTCCTAAAAAGGACACATTTATTGATGCATCAGAGCAAAATGAATGTTACAAGCATGCTGACGGATGAGAAAGAGGGAACAAAACAAGTGAGATTTGCTTAGAGAACGGCATTCTGTGACCAATATAAAATTACATTGCTGCTTTTCCCTGGCTTATTTTTACAATAAGAATTCCCCATGAGATAAACTGCAGTTTTGATGAGATTCAATTTACAGTGATAGCTGCAGTATTGCTGCAATGACATCAATGATATGATGACAGACGGCTACAACTATGATGCCATCTGTCTATATTTCACGTATTAACATATTTCTAGTAAAATGTGTCATTCACGGGCGATGCAATATTTTCCTGTGAAAGCATTAATTTCACAAGCACGGGAATAGAATTGCAATAAATTTGACTCACCCACACGCGCGCACGCACACGCACACTCCAATGCTGATGAAGTTACGAGAAGTTCATTCAATTGGCTGGTATATAATAAAGCATGCAGGTTGCAGTATGTGTTTAATCTGCATCCTGAGATACCGCAGGGATTTAATCCGGGTATTGAATGCACATCCATGAATGGGATTTCTCCAAACGGTTCTGTATAGGGCCCTATCCCCACTAGATCAATGCATACACTGACTGGTTGATACATTGGTATTCACGGACAAATGGATCACTTCAGAAACCACTCACAGGCTAGTAACTCTGACAAATGGAGTGAGAGTATGGCAAAGAAAAGAAGGAGTTGAACTCAATGAGAGCATAAAAAAAGGAATGCACTTTTTAAGATGTGATATGCTGAGTGAGTAGATTTCAGGTATGCCCTGCAGGATATTTCTGACCTACCAGAAAATAACATGGGGCCTTTGAGGGACCTGACTCTGAACATACAAACCCTCTTGATATGAGCCCACTGTGGTCAAGTTTCAGGGCGCTTCTGCCTGGATTCAAGTTTCGGCATCTGTGAGAACCTCAAGGCAATGTATCGCTTGTGAGGTCAGTCAGCTGTCTGCCATGCCATGCAGAAGCAGAAACAGAACTGGTGCTCGAGCATCGCCAGAAGCTCTTGCAAGGCAGGCACACAGACTGTGTCCCTTTGTCCACATTTCCCGCAGGCACCTTCGTGATTGCATTGATTTGTCCTGATTCCATTTAGCCAGGGGTCCCTCTGGATTTCAAGTGTCAAACATCTGTCATACAGAGATTCCCTCATGCAGACTAATGCAGCAGCCTCACAAGAGCTAAATCCTCACGGAACCGATTGTTAGCATAAAACAAGAATTGGATTTATAAAAAGAAATGGCATATTTCCAATCTTGCAGGGGAAATACTTTTCTTTAAAGGTTCTAAAATATATTGTTAAAATCATTTTTTGTAAAACAAGGGATGGCTTCACAGACATATCTGGATGTCGGTGTATCGCTTGGTGTTCATTTTAGATAGAATGGCAAGAAAGGGAAATAAATACAGACGGAGTGAGCTCACAGTGTTAGCAGAAAATAGACTGGAACGTCTCCTGAAGCCAGTAACATGAAGCAGCGGCAGCAAAATCTTTGTTATGATAAAATCGGGGACCTCTGCAAGCGTGCCCTTGATTCTACAGTTGGCTTAACTCGGCAGGTCACCAAGGGGAGGCAGATGTTGTCTCGAGGCATGTCCCACTGCCTCGGCAAGGGCTCAGGCTGGTGTCGCTGAGCATACAGGTGCAGAGGGGATGGTGGATGGGGGGGTTGAGGGGTTGGAGGGGCACTAAGCCGTCGCTCAGCCGCCACAGGCCAGCTCTGGGGATGTTGGATTGAGCGGATATGCTCATTTTGAGCCACTGAGGTATAATAATTGATAATCAACCCTGCTGTCGCATCTGGGAGTCACTGGTCCATGCCATTATACACCCTTAATGCAACACATGGTGGTGTGGACAGAGGTGCCATGGGGCCTCATGCTGACTTGTATTTCATGGTATGAAGGATGATTGAAGCAGCAGGCCCATATAACACACCATAGAAAACCGTCATCTCAGCTGCACCTTAACTTCTTATACATGTTTAATGCACACCTGGAATCATCCCTTTAAGCCCCTGTCACACTGTCCCGAAATTGACACCCGATGGACACACGATAAAGGAAATGTTCAAATTCGGCTGTGATCGTAGCAACATCGGGCCATTCGTGAGGGCATCTTAAGCCATCGTATGACCGCCGGTGGAGTTTCTCAGGCTCCGGCAGCAACTTCGTGAGCGGTAACTTCGTAAGGCACTCGTGAGGGCATCTTGTCAAATCGTGTCATCTTCGTGTTATCATCGGTGCATTCGCCCTCACTCTGATCGGGGCGAATGCCCGATGGCACCGAGGATA
This sequence comes from Pseudochaenichthys georgianus, assembly GCF_902827115.2. Classification (NCBI taxonomy): domain Eukaryota; kingdom Metazoa; phylum Chordata; class Actinopteri; order Perciformes; family Channichthyidae; genus Pseudochaenichthys; species Pseudochaenichthys georgianus. The sequence continues at coordinate 18,901,898 of NC_047512.1, forward strand.
ACAAGATGCCCTCACGATGGCCTTACGAAGGGCAAAATTGACACACGAATTCAACACGAAAATGAACCTTCGCAAAGGTCCTTCGGCAATTTTTTGGCATGCCAAAGATTTTGCCACCGCTCACGAAGTTGCTGCCGGAGCCTGAGAGACTCCACCGGTGGTCATACGAAGGCTTAAGATGCCCTCACGAATGGCCCGATGTTGCTACGATCACAGCCGAATGTGAACATTTCCTTTATCGTGTGTCCATCGGGTTGTTTTATTGCACAACAAAATCATGTAAATATATTATGTAAATAACCCAATTGGTGTTACTGTGAAACTAAAAAGGATATAATATATTATGTTGAAGGACAGTTGACAGGAAATTGTTGTTATGGAAACAACATTACGGAGAAAACGTAATATTTTCTACATATAAAGACGGATAAAGTAAAGAACAAAGTCTGAAGATATCAGTACAGTATCATAGTACTGTAACATAATTGTTTTTGTTACTTCATTGCAGTTGTATGTCTTAAATGTAATGTAAATGTTGCCTTCGTGTGTGGTTCGGGGCCATCTTCGTGCGAAATTCACAATTCCATATTCGTGTGTCCATCGGGTGTCAATTTCGGGACAGTGTCACAGGGGCTTAAGGAACTGATTACTGAAAGGTCTCTTAAAATGTTGTTTCCTTGAAGATTTGTTAAACTTGTCAATGTCATTGTTATTATGACCGTCCAAACAGGGAAAGCAAAAACAATTAATGTTCAAGATGAAGCAAAGTAGATAACAAATGTCTATCAGGGACTGTTTTAGTCTTATAGTAAAAACAAGTATAATGCAGTTCAGTGTTAACACTATTTGACTAAATAAAGTGGACCACACATATACAGAATGTGTGTTCTGTTAAAAGGAACACTAATTTTTTCCTAATTGTTCATTTTAATGAATCTGCTGAGAATACAAGTGAAATGGTTGCAAGGAATGTTTCCTTTTAAAGTCCAACTTCTTCATACTTTAAGCTTTAAACCTGACCTACTTTCCCTTTCTCTTCTGTTTATCTGCGCTTGTTCTAAAACATTTCTTTTTTTAAATCCTATTTTGTGTTTGGTAACTTGATTAATCACTATTATGTTTCACAGATGCTCAGCGCAGAGAGTTCAAGCACCAGGCAAACAAAGAAAACAGGCATAAACAAGCACATACATACACATGCACCTTGATCTGCATCTGGGTGAACAAACCTCCCACGTTGTACAACTAAGGAGCACAAAACACTACCATTGACAACCTAAGGGTCTTTGAAAGCCTCCACTCACTGATCCTTGTTCAGCATGGTTCTCCTGCTGAAGGAGATCAAACACAAACACAGACACAAGTACGTTCCAAATCTAAAACAGAAACGTCTAAAAAACAGGTCTTGCTTAGAATCATTGCCTTTTTCCAAAATGAATACAAAGTGATGGAAAAGGTTTGGGTTTCAGGGTAAATCTCTAAAGGATCAATAGACTTCCATTATCCTGGCCAAACTGAGCAACATTTCAACCACTGGTAAAAAAAAAAAAGAGCTCTGTTCTGTGTTTGTTGTCATTGTTGGTTGTCAGTGATCCGATCACATTTTAATCACACTATTCAGCCTCATTGATTTCAGTTTACCACAGATTGTGTTGAATGAAATATTGTTTTTCTTTTCTGCATCAGTGGCAATTACCCAACAATGAGAGCTCGATATATCGGTGTATTAAAAGGCATGGTGTTTGTGAAACACTGGCTTTGGGCTACTTGTCAACAGCTGACGGGATTTGAATATAACAGGCTTACCTTCATACATGTGCAGCAGCACTTCCCTGTGTGATCTCGAGCAGGCGCTCATTTACTTTAATATACGTAAACACCCACGCGTCCACTGCTCGCGCTGCACATTAATGGAGAGAGAAAGACGAGCATAGTCATCAAAGGCAGGGAATGGATGCCTTTTCTTAAGCTATTTTTTTCGTTGATTGCTCAAAGTGGACGCATTATTACTGCTTTTTATCAGAAACACAAAAGAGACAATATATTGGACACATTAGTTGCATTTTTAGTTTTTAGTCAGTGTTGAATACCATGTGTTGTCATTGAAATCCAGTAAAAGCGATGAAGTTTATATATTTTAAAGATTTATTTTAATTGTGAAACTCCTTAAAAATATATTGTATATGCAATATATCGTACATAATAATATAAAATATTTATGCAATGAGAACGATCAAACTTTTGTATTGTCGTATAACATCACACATTGAGGACCTATCACTAAGTTTTCCTCATGTTCAACAAGGCATTTCTCGTACTATTGTTATGTTATAATTTATTAATGTTAATTTTTCCAAAAGTGAAAAATGTGCATGCTTCCAAAGAACCCTGGCAAAATCCATCTGTCTTACCTTGGAGCATCTGCCATAGCTTACAGGGCTGTCCACCTCACGAGTTACAGAGACTTAGGGACATCTGTCCCAACAGATAGAAATTCAGGATAGGGCCATCCATTCTGTTAACGCTCCACTGAACTCTGTGTTATGTTCACCATAATTTGCTTTTGGTTGCTACAGCATCCCGGAATATTGCTTTGCATCAGCTCAGACAAAGTCGGCCGGTTGTAATGTGTCCCTTTTCGGCCATTCTGCAAGTAGATAATTTGATAAACCCCCAGACGTAATGGCTAAGCTGCATCCTGATAAATATGGGTAATATGACAGGGGAAAAAGGATTTCCCTAACAATTTCTGAAGAGAAGTTTGGCTATTGGGATGATTTGATTTTTTCCAGAGAGAGTACATGCAATCTGATGGGAATGTATTTTGGTAGCATTCAGTGCAACATTTAAAGACGTTTTAAGTTACAGGAATTGATGCCTATATTGTCTGTTTTTTTTCTGTTGTTGTTTGTGGATATTGTATTTTGATTTTTTCAGACTAGTTCCTTTCAAATAGTTTCTGGAGTTTAAGAGCCCGATGCCATATTCCATTGGGGGAAACAAAATGTAGGATTACAAATATAAAGTGATACACTTTTTCCTGTCTAGTTTTATAGCACCATATGCTCTTTCACTTCTCCAAGGCAAGAACATTCTCCACGCACGCATATTATTCATAACACCCTCTTATATATTCCTGAAAACACAAATCAGAATAAAGTTATTGAAACTCACCATGCAGTGACCCAAAGGCTCAGGCAGCCATTCCTCCCTCTCTCATCTTGCTTTCTCTCAATCTTCTGAGGGTTAACGCGTCAGCTATTCCTCATATGGTAAAATATGCAATCTGTGCCTGCCAGTCTATGAGCGAGTTTCGGGTTAATCCTCATGAATACGTGACTTTGTCTGCATGAATAAATAAAAACCTGCTCACTGGGTAATTGAGGTGCCGTGGCACTAACAAACGAGGACACAATTTGTAAATGGGATTTTTTTCCCCAGCATGAACTGGACCCACGGTGTTTTATGTCACATTAAAGCGCTGACCAAAATCAAATTGAAACACTATATAAAGTGGATATGACATTGAAATATTGAATCCTCCCCTGCGGATTCTGGAAAAGTTCTATCATCGTTCTATCATTTTATCATTTGCTCCAATTTTGTTGAAGCTCATTTGTAAAAACATCACACAGTGCTGATTTCTAGTGGTGTGCCTGGTGCCAGCAAATATTAAAAAAGCCATGGTTTATAGGGATTTAATATGAAGAGTTGACAGTTACGAAATCATCATCGAGTAGTGTGATTCTGTACATATGTTTGAGTCAAAATCATACATTATGTAGAATATATTGATAGGCACTACATTATATTTATCATGAGCTCAATTAAAATGTTGATTGGCTTCTGAAATAAACATAGGCAATATAGAAAATGTCATTGCATTTGGGAGACAGGGAAAGACAGAGCGATAGCCGACAGAGACTGAGTCGAGGTCACCTATGATTCAAACACGGCTGGTTGCTCTTTAGAAAGTGTCCCATTTTCTATTTAGAGTGGTCCCAATTATGGTCAATGTTGTGTTGTGTGCGTAAGGGATTCCATATGTTGATCCCCTTTATAGAAAAAAAAAAGGCTGTCTAGCTAAAGGAGGTTTTGTGACAGAGCACTTTGCAATTTCTCACAGCAGCGCCCCTGGTAATTGAGCCAAAAGCCCAAAAAGGTTTCAACATGTCACTAGGAATCTCAGCAGCCAAGTTACATAAACATTTATAGATGGGAATATTTTGGGCTAATTATCAGACATTCACAATCATTTGTAAAATATAGAACATTTAGACATATGAAGCATAAAATAGAGCGTTTTTTAAACTTATTTAAATGTGAATTCATTCATGTTGGCTCCGATTAGCTCAATTTAACATGACTTAGCTTTTACCCCTAAACCTGTATAATTACTTTACTCATGTTCAGATTGTATTCACTAACTACTTCCCTCAGGCACATACAGTATGGACCAAAAAAGAAACTCAAACTTTGATTTTTTATTTTCCTTTTTGGGTGTGAGAAAGCTTAAGTTGGTGGTCCTGCCTGACGGACATAACAATCTCATCTATATACGTCTCGAGCCTTAATGTGATCAAGACAGATCTTTAAAATAACTTGTTTGTGTAAAAAGCACTATGAATATCCTGTTTTGATAGGCAATAAATGACATGATAGGTTGACTATTATTGATACATCCGCAACACTGAAAAGTCAATATAGATTTTGAGTGTGTGAGCACGCGGCTAAACATTGCCTATTCAACCTTGTCAATTGCCCATTTAAAGTGAGAGGCATTCAAAGTTAAATTGAATGAGTGTGACCTCCCATTATATTATCACAAAGGTCAGATTTTTGAGATATGAGATAATTTGCTCTTATCATTTTATATGGATGAATGCATGGATTCATTTTCTAAATTGGCATTATTTAAAATAGTAATACTGTATAATGCTACTTATAATAATAAGTCATAATTCTGTTATGATCAAACAAGCTATTTATTTACTCCTGGTTGATTTATAGCGAAGAGCTAAATACAATAAACATAATTGCAAATTAATCAACTGCAAAACAGTTAAGAACCTCGCCAGGATTTCTCTGAAGGGTCAAGGCTTTCTGCCAAATGGTCTTCACGCCCACAAATCACAACAATGCTTCATAAGAGTGTGAACCTGACAGTAAATTAAGGTCAGACTAAAAAAATGAATATGATATTGGTATTGTAAATGTTGTCACTTTGATATTATTATTTTAATACCTTTTGTAATTGCCTTGAAAGCCAGCTTTCAGGGACTGACAGAACAATTAGCTTCTTTAACACCAGAACGCCAGTGATATATTATTCCTTCTATCTTGGGAGACAAGTGTTATAATGGACGGCAATTTTAGAAGCTGTTACATGTTACTGTAACAGCAAAAACATACAACTATTATAATACTTATCTCACAAGATCTGATGACAAAAAGCGCCTCTGGAATGATATAATTATACTCCGATGGGGCACCTCTGGCTTTTAGCCCGTCATTTACCACCACAATACACTTTTCTGGTGTTCGATATCCTACCAAAGCAAACCTTAAGAAGTGCATTGATTTCTGGGGGGTCCTCTTTGCCAGTTCTGCCCCTCACGCCTAGTGCTTGACCCACTTATTTACTCATCTTTCCCTGTTTTCTCAGGAGAGTTATGACTGCACGCTGCTTTTTCCATTACAGTGTGAGTAGATGCAAGCCAAGTATGATTGCATAGCATAGTCTGTTTCTCTCTCTCTCTGTGACGCACACATACACACACTTTTACACTCTGTCTACCTGAGTGAGTTAGGTGATACACGCCCTGTTAGCCAACAAATAAATGACCAGACAAATTGACATGTATGCCACAGGAGAGACTGTCTTTGAAGGAGCTGTTGAAAGCTGCATGTGCTATAAGAATTTCAGCCTTGATGGATATTGACAAAGCACTGAGTTTTAAAACAAACCAAGGGCCCACACTTATCCAATAATTCCACAAAATATCACTGACCATATGGATCTGGATGGCGCCTTAGCAACCCACACTGTACAGGGGGCCCTCACTGTCCATGCCCATTGAGTGTAATCTAAGACAAATCAAATATATTGCATCTTTAATGCATTCATTCAATGTTGGAATCCATTACAAGCATTCATCTAGCAGAGAAGATTGTAAACTGAGATTTGATATATGCATGCTGGGTAAACAAGACCACCTAATGGGTAGGGGATGCTCCAACGTAATATCTATTCATACAGTACCTAATACATATGTCCTTATTCATACAGTTTAACAAGGTAATGATGCTGATTTTTTTTTTAAACATTTAACATTAGGTTTGCAGGTTTTAAGAGAAGCAGTAGAGACGCCTGTACGGTTCAGTGCTGATATATTAGCAGTAACCTCCCAACATGTCACTCCTTTAGTCATAACCAAACGGAGGAAGACTAACTTAGCCAATGTGCTTTTATCACTTAGTTTAAAACAACCAAAACAAAGGGTAACATCTAGATGAGGCACACTGATACCAATTAGGTCCGGGCTGCATGCTTTTTTAAACACAGAATCATCAACAAGTAAAATGTGCAGTGCATTCCGAATCGGTATTAAGCATTTTCTTCATAATACACGTAATAAAGACTCCACGTAATAAAGAGTCCTAGAGTTTGCCTGAGGCTGCTTCACTTATAGCTCGGAGCCAGCAGAGCACTTTTTGTGGACCAGTGTTTTGGGATTTAATTGGGAGAGTGCGACACCTAAGATCTGCATTTTTCAACTTGTTGAAGGTACAACCATCCCTTGAACAGCTTTTGGGGATTTCATTAATCTTTTAAATCATTCTTAAAAACTCACTGAAATTAGTCAATTTTGACAATTCCCACAAATAGTTCCCAAATGGTAAAACAGGCCTTATTGTTGTTATCAATGTAATCAAATTCAAAATATAACTCAATTTTAAACTGCAGTGTTTCATAACGTACCTTGTATTGTGTGTGGAAATGTCTTGAAAGCTGATCCTTTTAGATTTTTTTGACAGGTGATCTGTGATTTCAACTATCATACTTGCTCAGCCAGGGAGGATGAGGCCAGCGGAAGTAATAGAGGAAGTTAAGGTTTATTTTCAAGTCTGAATTATATTAGTGAAGTACGGAAGAGGATTAGGGCCACATGAATATTTTTTTTGGGAGGATTTAAAAAAAAAAAAAAAAAATTTGTTCTGGGAAAAAAGTCAGAATTCTGACTTTAATCTCAGAATTCTGACTTTTTTCTCAGAACAAAAAAACATTTATTTTTTTGGTCAGAATTCTGAGAAAAATTCTTTGGGAGAAAAAAGTCAGAAATACCGGTAACTGTAGAACCAGCTTCAGTGAGAGATTTACACATTGCAGTAGGCAATTCCGCACAAGGATGACCGGAAAATTACAGCCCTTTTGCTTTGCTTTTTTTTTTTAATTATTGGTTGATCCACAAGATGTGAAATATAGAAACGGAACAAATATCTGCCTGTAATGTGCCAGTGCAATAACAATTATTAAAGTATCCAAAAATAAAAGATAGGTTTTGTTGCACACAACAATGCCTGCAAAACAGATGTTGAGACATAATACAATTTACCTTCAGAATGTCTTTCAGTATCAAAGCAATACTTGCAATCTTAGTAAGACATTTGAAATCAAGGCAATGTGACACCTGAGGAAACATTTGATCATAAAACATTTTAAGCATTATTTTAAGATTATGTCTTAATTACTTTTTACACTAGTATAAAATATGTTCTAAATAAACAAGTATGCTTTGAACAAGGCACTTGCTTTGCAACTTTATATTCCAGTCAATGGTCAGATAAGGGGTTAGCTCCACATTCATGCTCTTACACAAGTTATTCACCTGGGTAAGTGGCATATCATTTTACAATTTACACAAAAAGTAAGAGGGAGCAAACAGTACATTGTATTTTACAACTGTCTGTTTTCATATAAGAACAATGAAGCATGCAACTGTTCTTGTTTGAATCCTTAAACATCTTAGCAGTATTAAAAGGTCTTGAATTACATGAACAAATTACATTTCTGTCAAGTCAGGTTTGTGTTTGTTGTAGTTTGTGAACACACCACCAAAAAAAGTCAGAATTCAGAAGTCAGAATTCTGACAGTTACCGGTATTTCTGACTTTTTTCTCCCAACGAATTTTTTTTTTTTTGTTCTGAGAAAAAAGTCAGAATTCTGAGATTAAAGTCAGAATTCTGAGATTAAAGTCAGAATTCTGACTTTTTTCCCAGAACAAAAAAAAAAAATATTTTTTAAAATCCTCCCAAAAAAATATATTCATGTGGCCCTAATCCTCTTCCGTAGTGAAGAGTGTTGAAAACATGCTTGAGGGAGGTTTCTAGAAGTTGTCTCTTCCTCTCCTCAGACCCGGCGCCGTGGGAGGGCAACGGCCTACCATTTGACATTCCTGCCCTCCCCAATAAATACGTTTTTTATTATTTATAAAATATATATATATATTTTTTTATTATAAATAAACTGTGAACTTTAATGCTACAATGTATGTGATGTCAGATAGTAATATAAGAGTAATACATGAATAACAGGTGAAATACTATATGACAGTAAAACAAGAATACAGTTTAAAAGGAGAGTGATTTGTATAAGAAATAGAAAATCTGTTTACAGTTCTGTTTCATATGGGTGTTGAGAGATGTATCCATAGATCTCTTCATTTTGCTCTCAAAGTGCACCAGATTGATGCTTTTAACTTCAATATTATAAAAAAAAAAAAATCTTCCCTTGGGAGCATGCCCCCGGACCCCCCTAGAGGAGGTGAGGTCCGCCCCCCACTTATAAAAATAGCACTTTACCCCTGCTTACACCTATATGCGGCGAGCTGATTATCGAGCCTTCATTGTAACAGTCGCGGTTACACTGTGTTTGTGTGTGTGGGGAGTGTTGCAGTAGGAAATTCCACTGTAGCGCCCGGGACATTAATGGGAAACACTACATGTTTAAGCACCCTCTATGAAACGTCAAGACCCACAGCACCCCCAAAAGAAAATCTCTAGCGCCGCCTCTGGCCGCGGACATGGCGGTTTTGTGTGCCCTCCCATGAAAATGATATGCCCTCTCTGTAGATTTGTTCTGGCGCCGGGTCTGCCTCTCCTGGATTATCATTTTTAAGCAGCTTCCTTGGGACCATCCCGAATGAGCATTACCTAACAAAATGTATCGTACTTATTTCATTATTTCACCAATTTACTCTCGTTCATATGATCTCCAAAGTATACTGCTCACACTCATCAAAGCATATTCCAAAACCATTGTGAGCTTTACTCCGTTTACACATCCAGCCCCAGCACAATGCTGTCATATTGATGTATTTCACTAACTGAGCAAAAGCTGTCATAAGAATAAAGCAGTTACACGTTTTATTAATGGTGAGGGACTAACATGGCAATATAATACCCAGTGCTGATGCAACGAAATGTGTTTTCATTTTCTTAAAGAATTAATACAAACTTCAGTTTGGAAAAAGAGACTTGAACTCATGAGGGTAGAGCAAAGCCTCTTTTTTTGGAAACAAATGTCAGCGGACTCTCTATAGACTTCATCGCAAATATCAGAGAGGAATCCCACTTTATTGTTTTATGCAGTTGACATCTATTTAACAAAACATGTCCACACGGCAAATCCTTGAGAGCAACTTGCAATTTCATATTGAAACAGATGGTGAAATTAAAATGCAGTATTGATCCTCAGTGGACGCTGAACTATATAATGTGGAGTTGTTGCTGTAAGACAAAGTCTGTTTATATGAGCGAGAAAATCTTGACTTCTTCAGGTGCATCTTTACGATTTTCCTTTCACAGCAATGGCATTTGCATTTCTCCACTGAGGCAGGATATGAGCAAAGACTGTGATTGCTCTCTTTGCTAGTTAAATGTTTAAAGAAGACATGCAATTTGAATTGCTGCAGAGCTCATCAATATGAAATTGGACTAGTGGAGGGAAACAAAATGTAAGGGGGCAGCTTAGCACTTGGTGTGCTCAAATCACTCGCACATGGTCATGGTCATTTCCACTGATCATAATTCCATTGTTGTGGTCTACTAGAATAGATTTATACTGTGCAATTTTCCAAACTCACATTGGTTTCGCATACAGCATCTCTGTAAAGTATGTGTATTCACTCTCTCCACTAAACGGCTCGTTGCAGCTCTTGCCCCCCCCTCCCTGTGAGCCCAGTGTGCTCCGATTGGTCGGGACCAGTCGGGACGTTGTGAATCGCGCTAAGCTCCGTGGAGGTGTGATTTCCTTGTTTAGCGATACACAGCGAAACACAGCCAAACTCACCCTGAGCACACACAAAGTCACAGACGAAGTAAAAACAATAAGTGTGGCTTGATATTGAGTAAGAAAAAGGTTGATAAACGCTGTGAGAATGGGTCTGCAGGGAGAATTTCGCCACGATTCCAACTGTCTGTTATCAGCCTGCAGCCAGGGAGGAGAAATCAGCAGAGCTGCCTGCACTGAGTGTGTGAGGAAGTCCGTGGATTGGTCAATTTGGACCAATCAGCGGGGGCTTAAGGTAACGGCTCCGCGTACGCGGACGTAACGTAACGGCTCCACGGATTGGTCCATTTCGTTCCGGGGACGACATGACATCATGATGTCCCCGGAAGAATCAAATGGACAGTGACGTATCTCCAACGACGCGTTTTGGGGAGGTATTTTCTGTTTTAGAGTTTTACTCCCTACATGGTGTACTTTGAGGGTTTTGACTCTGCAGACCGTTTACATGCATAAAAACCTTCATAACACACAAGGGGACGGGTAATAACTGGAAAAGCATGACATGTCACCTTTAAGGAAGACAAAAATCCTTATGCTTCTCTACCTTTGAGGCTAATGTTATCAATAACATACATTCTCACAATATTTTAGAGCATCTTCAGGGATGAGCATTTTTAGGAGACAGGATGAAAGATATTTAAGATATTTCAAAAAATATTCAATGTTTAGTTATTGATTAAACAAAAACAAAATCGATTGAAAATTCACTATGTCAATACTACCTCCACATTTACAGAATAATCAGTTCTGGTAACAAGCGCACAGCATATCCATCTGAGGAAAACCTCATTGGGCCTCTAAGCTTGTTATCTGTCACTCAAAAGCTGATCCAATAGCATTCATAACGCTGCTAAAGCCCACCCGTTGTTTTCTGCCCCCCATTCCTGCTGTGCCTGAAGATGTGTCGGCAGCAAATTATTAAATTGTGTTTTTTCTTCTCAAGGGTTGTCAGCAGCCTTGCAACCAAATAGATTTCCCCAAATATAATTATGATTACTGCAGGGAAGGTGAAAAAAAAGAGCCGATATGAGGCAAATGGGGATGCTCGCAGCAAACAAGGGGGCTGAGCGCTTTTGACAAGTATCGCCTCCTTACTTCTTCCCCTTACTGTCAAGCCAGGCTCAAATATGACTGACAAATCAAGCTTTCTCCTAACACAACGTTTGCTCAACGGAAATACATAATTTGTATGGAGAGACAGTCAGAGTTCAATAGACTTTCTGCCATCGGCTCCTTCAGCTGATAAAACGCACAAGGCAGGAGGGCGTAAGGGAGCCATTTGCAGATTTGACAGATTCCATCATGGATGACTTTAGCATACCTGAACGCTGCTCTTTCCCTGCCTCTGCGCCCCCTCTGCAAGCAAAAGGGGTGATGAATCAGGCTTTATGAGCCTTCAGAATGCCCAAGAGGTCGATCTGCGCGAATGGCTGTTAAAATTTCACATAACTTGACCATGCTCTTTTAACAAGCTCGAAGCCATTCTCCACCCACAGACTCGGCTGCAGATTTGGATCGTTCTCTAATATACTTTGCCCTGATAAGTTGTTCGCTGTGTTCCTGAATAACTAACTTGGCACTGGCAGCTACCATAAGTTATAGCGGAAAACAAATATTTCTTCCAGCAATTAAGTTCACAATCTGCCCTGACATGCTCCCTGACTTTTCACTGTTGCTTTCGGTAATGGAAGAACAATAGCTTGATCTCGAGGCTCAATTATGGTTTCCTAAAACCGCTCTTTAGTTATTTGGCTGTTTGCCATTGTGCAGTCCTTGCCCTGAATTCTTCCTTCTAATAAAAGAGAGAAAAATATAATCTAATTACACACCATATTTTTTTCGTGATATCTAATACAATGGCAGCAACAGGAGGAGAAAATGATGTGCTATCTCATTGTTTCATTATTACCCACAGATGAGTTAATCTCTTTGAAGTTGTTTCCCTTTCATTACTAAAACCCCAAAGCACTGCATGCAGGCAAAACATACAGGATAAACACACAAATCATAAAGTTGAGAAAATTAAAAATCTAAATAATGGTAACTTAATAAAAGGAATTAATGAGGACCACAACTGGGCAATATGCATGTACTAGTCTGTTCATAAGATAACACAAATGTTGAATTTAATTTTTTCCAGCATGCATTTGAAATGGCTGTTGACATTTTAGTGCAGTCTTCTTAAATATTAACAAGCTGTGTTATATGCTCATATGAACAGAAAAACATCCCCATCCACAGAGAATAATATCCCTTTGTTTTGCATATACTGTATGTGAGACAGACTATGAGACTTCAGATACGGTATACCCCCAACAAAAGACAACAATTTTAACCTGACAATCATGTTCACAGTTTGATGAGTTTTGCAGCAAAGTTCAAGCTATCCATTTGAATTGTCAAAAACATGTACAGGACATCCATCTCCTTTCTCGACTTCACACTGAATCTTTATCTCTGGCCCCTTTGTCCTGTTGCTTTTTTGTTTGCTTTTACAGTTAACCTTTTTGCCACAGCATCATATTAAGACGTTTCTTAACTCTAAAAGCCTCTTAATTCTTGTTTTTATATGTCTATCATGTTGCCTTGACAACGGATTTGGCTAATCCCAAGTGCAAGAGGCACAACTGCTGGGCCATATAAAAAGGGCAGCCTGATGCACAACATTTGTAATATCACCTGGACTTGGATGTCTGATGTCTGTTCACTCTGATCTTCCCTTTGAATATTTTGTTGATGTTGTGAAGTCATATTTGTACACAGCTTCACCACCTCACTGTGTGTGTGTGTGTGTGTGTGTGTGTGCGTGCGTGCGTGCGTGTATTTTGCCATCGGTCTGGCAATCATAGGGAATAACACAGCTCCATGATTGCACACTGCCCTTGAAATAAAATCTATTCCCAGTTGAACTCAAAATAGCCCGAAGCTTTTTCTCACCAAACTCAATATTTTTCCTGTATACATTCTGCTATAGGTGGCCAAGAAACATAAACAAAAAGGAACAGTAGTAACCGACTCCTGAATCACAGCACACCTACAGTATAATTTACTTAATGCGCCCAAAAAAAAAGTTTGTTGTTCATCATCCTAATCATCGTTATAAGATTAAGAAATGAGCTGTTCCTCTGAGTAATTATAAAATCACAGTTACAAATAAGTAAGAATACATATATATATATATATATACAGTATACATATATATATATATATATATAAATATATATATACAGTATACATATATATATATATATATATATATATACACAATATACATCAGATCACAACAGATAAACCTGTGTATACAATTGAGCTCTTTTTTTTCTGAGCAAATGTGCTTTAGTGCTTCCTAGGTTAAGTGCTATTTTGGTCCTTTTTTCTGAAGCATTTTAGATCTGAGGTGCTCTTTCTTCTTGTTAAATGTCACCGACAGCTTTGACATGAAAACTTAAGTTAGCTGTATCCGACCTGTCATACTGTATTTGTAAACAGCTTACGTTTCCTTCTCCGAGCTTAGGGGAAAGGAGGTGAAGCCTGACAGCAGACAAGGGTTTTTAACAAACATCCCCACATGCATACATAATGCCTCATTTCAAAAAAGAGAATGTTTGCCGCTCCATTTAATATGTAGTATTTCTCTGAGCGCCCAGAGGATACCTTCTGTCCACAGTTTCAATGGGCTGCATGCACTATACTTAGCAACCCTTAAACTCACTGTATAGCAACATAGTTTACCACTTCTCCTATCTATGCATCAAGGGAATGAGTGATTTAGATTAATGGGATTACACCTCCTGAGGAATCCATGTGCCCATGCAGATTCAAAGTTTCTTGGAATAATCCATCTCATGATGAATTGCCTTGGGTTTTCGGATGAACTTGCTGGGCAAACTTTGGACGTCATGCATTGGCCACATCAGCTGTTACATGCTGTGTCCGTGTTGCGTGGATATTGATTGATGTAGCTAAGTATTGCGATTGTTGTCCTACACAGCAGCAGACAAGGCCAATAGAAAGCCTGTGGATTTCTATGGCTCAAGCAGGTTTAACTCATCAGCAGAATAGAAATCTCTTCGGTCCTCAGGGAGTTGGGCTGGGGATACATCAAGGGCAGGTGTGAGGAGACAGGTGACCCATGACCCTTGCCTCCCACTAGCTGACCTTGGAACGAGATTTATGTCCCTGAGCTCAGGCTTAAATCTTTCTCACTTGATCAATTTTAAGATGTATTGAGGGTTAGGCAGGACGCTTGGGATGAGAGCTCAATATCTAAGTATAAAGAGACACTTGGGACACGGTGTATTTGTTAAGTCACCTCTGTGTTTTCTAAACTTTTTTCACATCTGCTTAATTCAGCAAAAAGAAATGTAGCATAGCATTGCATTTGGAAATGCCCCAACTTTGCAGTAAATGTGCAGTCGTACATTCTCATACTGTATATTATTTGCTTAATGAGCCATATTCGGAATTTGAATCAGCTGCTTAAATTCAACAGCTAAACCAAAAGATGTGAGGGTACTTGTGCTTTTTCCTTTACCTATAAATCTGCGCATTCAGGATTATTTAAATTATCAATACCTCTGAGATTGCAGAAATATACTGGTAGTATTCCAGTAATGCTCTTTCTATTTTTATGGCCATTTAGTTCACAAGCTGAATCATAAACAACTGTAATATGAACACAATTCTCAAGTGTTTTCAAATGTGTTTTTGCATTTCCTAAATTGAATGCACTATAAATCGTAAAACTTTCTTTTTTTTTATGAAGGAACCTTATGTACTGTACAAGATCCAGCATTTTCCAGGCGGATCAGATTAGTATACTGTGTGTAAACCCCAGGGCCTACCCCTAAATGTGCTTACCCAAATGTACACGAGGCGAAGAAATGTGGGCATATTGACTTGGCAACTGGATGTCACCATGGATTAAGAGTGGCTTGCTTGTCAAAAAACGCAATCTCGGAACACAGTGATGATCCGTAAGCAAAGACATCTGTTCAAGTTTGACCGAAAAGTTGCAAACAATTGAGTGACAGGACAAATTATGAATAAGCAGACAATGAGTGAGCACATTTGATCTGGGCCACTACTTCATTTCAAACCTGCTCTTTATAGAAGAAATGTATCTGTCATTTTTGCTATGCACTATTAAAATATACAATCACTAATACACTAGTAACAGTGGTGAACAAAATGTATCTGAAAGAGACTTTTTTTAAACTCCGATTGGTTCCACTAAATGTATTATCCTGTTCTATATTTGAATGAGCATGTGCAATGCTTTATCTATTTTGTAAAAGTTAAATGTTGGTAAATACTCAAAAAGAAACGTTAAAACGGTCTTCAATATTACCATCGTCACCACATGGAATATGCAGTTAAAATGTTTTGCTTTCGACACACCATATACGCGGGCACTAGTGACTTGGTGGCACGAGTGGCTAAAACATCAACCAGGTGGTGATTTGAAATGTCTCACCTTTGGAAGGAGCGAAAGTAAGCAGATGGCAGGCCTTTAGGGTCCAAAGCACATTGTCGACAACGAATTGCAGTCCAGAGGGGAAAGGGATGGCTGATAACCTCCATCCCTTGGTTCCATCTGCTGAATCCTAAGCAAGGACAGTGCAAGCGGACATGCAAACCCATACACTGACATCTTGCATGCCTTATGTAGAAGTGTACAAAAGCTGGAAGGGGAAGAATTATTAATTGTTTTTAGGATGTATTATGTATATCTCCTGGAAATCTACATTTTGTTAGTCCAGTAGGGCTACATACCCTAACAACATACTGTCGTTAGTTACCAAAATAACTAAAGCAATTGTGTGAACATAAATGTAGTTTTGCTCAAATTAAAAGAAAATAAATTACATAAGTGTTACTTTAAAATACTGGATGCAGGTACTTTTTCTGAATCACAATAACTGAATAGTATCTCAAGATAAAAGAGCGATGATGCTGTTACAACCGAAGTTGGATGGACATTCTAAAGGCTTCAGTCTGGCATTTGAACCTCCAATACAAAGCAATCTCTCGACTGTTTCCAGGACATCTATTCAAAGCCCCTCTCTGGCTCTTTGGGGTGATCTGGAAAGAAAAGACTTAGCAAATAGCAAGCAAAGGCAATTGTCAGAAAACACATGCCAAGCCTGCCTTTTGTCTTGTTGAAACAAAGTGGTTCGTCATGTTCTGTACATTCACCAGGTTCCAAAATAGGCTTTCATCACAATGACACCATCTAAATCCTATTGTGGCAGAACAAGGCAGTGTTCTCACAATCAAATAGAAAAGGAATAATGTTGTATCTAATTGCAGTTTCTTCACTATATTCACCAACTGGGTCTAATCTAGCTCTATTCATGGCCGTGGTAATCACAACATAGTCTGTGCTGCAGAATTACTGCCAAACATAATTCAGGCTGTTATGATTACACAACTGGCATTGGCAGGAGCCTACAAAGCCATCAGTATAATCTACATACAGTTGGTTGTTTTCATTGATATTGTCTTAATATTCGAAGGAACACTGGACCTGAGCGAGTTACTTTATTCTGTAACTGCTGTAAGTGCTGCAGCCACTCGCTCGCTCTGTAAAAACCTGCTGCATCCACAATATCGTTCTGCCTATTTGTATGTGACGGGAGGTCCCCTCTCCTGCCACGCTTCTACAGTATGAGGATTGGGTACAGTAAGAAATCAAATCATCTGCTGAAACAACAGCTGTTTGTACTTGTCTAATGGCTGCAGGATGACTGTTCATATCGTGGCTCGTTGAAGCTGTCACAATTCATTAATCTCGGGCCCGTCTGTGGGGCCACACTGTCAACTTGTTTTTGGATTGGACATCTGTGGCTACAGAAGCAGGACACATCATGTAAGCACTGAGCAGGCACCTCACACATTTGCTGTTACTATATATACACATTGATGCATGTAAAGTTTAGTAACATTTATAAATACATTTTAATATAAATATTAAGTTAACAAGTAAGTAAAACATGGATTTTTGTGTGCATTCGGTAAGTGAGCAGCAAGATCAGCCATTGGACATTTCTTGAAGGTGGGGTTTATGCATGTCTGTTGCTCACCCTTGTGCAATGCTGAATGTGTTGTAAGGTGGATGCATTGCTGGTTAAACGCTGCAACAGAGAGCCCTGCAGAGATACCTCCGACCGAATGGCACATCAAGCAGCTTAGCTGCAGTATTAGTGAGGCTTAAAGTAACTTTTCAATACAGCAATACATTGAAAAGAGACACTGAGGGACACTATATGCCCTCTACTGGTTGATACAAGCAAATCATTGAGGAGAGTTTGGTGCCTTCCTTATGCGTCCACTTGACAATATTACTATTCTGGAAATGTGTCTAACAAAGATATTACATGTAAAGGTACATGGTACCAGTACATGAGTAATGAGTCCTGCGTGACCTTTAGAGCTTTTTCTTGAGGCTGTGACATGCTGCAAGTTACAGTAACTGTAACCATTTACAGTTTTTGCAAGTATGATTACTTGTGTAAATGTGTTATTGGTTAAGTTGGTTTGATTATGGCTAAGTTGAATTATTATAGGCACTTGATTTTGAATGGAACTTGGAAATAGAGGCACATTGTACAATAATTAAAGAAAGGGAGATTATTTATTTATTTTTTCATCTACTTATTGCTGATGTTTGCAAATTGGAACAAATGAATTATAACAGCATTGAAGCGTTAAAGTGAGATGTACAGTTTGGCCCAACCCATAATTGCTTTTTCAAAGACTAGCCTTGGAAGTAATTAGAGGTCGGTATAAAAAACACTAACCATTCAGATAATCAGCCTGCCATTAACACCTTAGGACTGTATTCAGTTATCAGCTTGACCCTACTTGAAAAAGACACTGTCTCTGCCTGATTTGCAGACTTTCCTCTTAAGACACAAAGTGTTAGTGGATTGATTGGTGCAAAGGTCACCATGTAATACTCCCAGCATGTACAGCTTTACATGGTTAAATACATGTTAATCAAGTTAGACCGAAAATTAAAACTGTCTTAGGGAAGCCTAGACACCCTTTGATTTTTATATTAAAAGATGACTTGATAAGAACCCATTTCATTTTCCTGATCATATGGTTAATGTTCATTTGGCAACAGGTATAAGTGCAAATAACTGAATAATATCTGCCTGCTTTCAGAAGCGCATCAACAGCTTCAAGGAAAAACAATTATTGACTTTCAGTATGAAGTTTTATTCATGGTTAATTTAATTTCGTACAGTATTTCAGCTGCAATAATTGATGCACCATCCATGGATCATTCTTTTCACAAGGAGGGAAGACAGCATCCTATTTAATGTTGTTATTTTCCCATTAACACCCTAGAAAACATCAAAGGAAGAGTGATTTAATTAACAATGAGAAGAGTCTGTGTACAGCCGTCTGCATTTTGCAAATTACACTTTGCTGAGAATAAGAGACTTATCGGGTCCATACAGACATCGCTGCACACCTCAAAAGAAGTTGTGTTGACACAAGGAAGGGGAAAATACATGTCTCCCCCTGACAGAATTATCCTCTTCACAGGTATTTTCAGTTTCCAGTTTCCAGGTTGGAAAATAATACCCTTTCTTCTTCTGCCAGTAGAGTTTACAATTCTTTGTTGTGTGCTCTGTGAAGTGTGGTCTGCACGAGAAATAACGATGAGCTAAGTGCCGTATATGGAATCTCATTGTGATTTGTTTCTTATAGCATTTGAATTCTTGATAATTGTTTATGCCTGGAAAGTGTCCCTAGGAAGCTGTTTCATAATGATTAGTACATTCTTGCCACTTGGGTTCAGAAGCTTTTCGCCTGTTTACTCCTGGCTACGATGTTCAATATAGCCCTGCAAACTATAAAAGAAGTGCTCTCAACATGTTTAATCTTAAAAATGGATACTATTTCAAATGGAAATGGAAAGAAATACCATTTGGGGCATGTTAACCACTTAACATGTTAATTGTACAACCCTGCTCTTTAAAGACCTGTATGAATCAAAGAGCAATTGAAAAGAGGATTGAAGCCAGATGCATTCTTCACATCTCTAAGCACTGAACACGTTGCTGCGATTGTATTAGCAGTGCAGCTAGTTTGATTAAAGTCATTCAATCTAGCAAACTTAACATCTCATTGATGTTTTGAGGTGAGGTATGATGTCTGATTATATTTCCATAATGAAATATGAATAGAAATGACTTGGGTCACATGCTTGCAAATTAGAAAATTAGTTTATACTGCTTGTCAAAGAGATGGATGGTTAACATCCGGCCTTTCTTCATTCTGACTTGAATATGTTGACTCCCTGAGAGCCAGTGTAAATGAATAGAGTGGATGTGGAGTGGAAAGAGATAATGAAAGAAATGCTACAAACCATGCTGTATTGGAATCAAACATAAACGTTTTTTCGGACTGTATCCGCACTGCCTTTTTTTCTTATTATATGGACAACCTGCAGAGGAAGTTGCCTGCTCCAGTGCATGCCTTAATAATAAAACGGAGTACCTGAAATGTTCCCCTCAAAAAGAGAATAACATCTTCAAAATAAACAGAAGAAAGTCTATAAGAGAGAGCATAACAAGAGGTGGAGACAGACGGAGAGAGCAAAGGAGGAACGAAAGAGGGAGAGCAAAATAATTGTATTTTATTTCAAGGGGTGACACTTTAAACAATTCAATATCATACCCGTGTTTTGTTGCACTGTTCCTCCTCCTGCGTGACATTTCTGGGTTTGAAAGTGCCTAAAACAGCTCACCATGGCCGTGTGTCACACCAATTCACATTGAGATATCTGCAGAGAAATGATCCGTTTCTCCGTTGAAGAGCACTCTGGCGCTATTATTCTGGATTTAAGTGAGCCACCACCACAGGTGAGAGGAAGGAAGGGCAAGGCAGAAGAATGCCGTGATAGAAATGTCACATGTAATATAATCACAGTTATTGTATACGTGTACTCAATTGTTCTTCAATGCCTGTTAATTGTGTTGCTAATGCCATTTTTGAATGTCATTCTAACTCACATTATTTCAGGGAAGAATGAGGAGAATGTTTCCGGTTCTTTATCATTTATTTTAATCATCATTTTCATTATAGCTTGAATCAATTATGGACAACCTTTAGTACAATTCGATTAGCAACCGACGTCTTGCAAAGAGAAACAATAAAGCCATCAAACCATGTGACAGAGGCTTTTAAGGCTGTTTAGAGTTAAATGTTAATCCAAACAAGATTTTGAGTGCTACAACCTTTAACTTAATAACAATAATATTAACAATATAATTTGTAGACCTAACTTGCTTGTTTTCCCTTGATTTCCACACCTGATTTTAGCTTGCACCCTGACTGTTTATTGCAGATGATGCTGAGGAGTGAGTGTGGGGGGAGGGTTGTGTGAAAGTCATCAATCAGCATTAACCATCAGCTCTGAGCTATTGACTGATGATTCACCACGGCAGAATCTCCTCTGACTCCAAAATGAAAGGCAGCAGCGGCAGCAGCGGCAACGTGAGGCACAGACACTCCGTTGATTGGCACCTCATTGAGTCTGGCGGGGGAGCCTTTGATTGCACGAGCTGTCAATATCACATAATTGTTTTTCTTACATACATGGTGCCCTCTGTTTTTGCAGCAGGCTCTACTATTCAATTTGCCTTCACGGCATTGTGCAGCTACTTTGCAGAACTTACTATCTTGATCTATTATCATGAAGTGCACCCATCAGCTGGCCATACAGTGATTTTATAGCTGCATTTATCCTGATGTTGACTCTTTGAGCTAAAAATAGTGTTGGTACAATACAATCACCCAATATTTCATCGTAACATCAGTGCATTAGGATTCATAGCCCATACCAGACAGCCAGATTAGCTGCATATGGTTGTAAATCTGTCCTTCACAGCTACCCAAGGATGTATCAGAGTAGCCAGTTATGCCTTGAAGCTTTAATTGGGCCACTTTCAATTATCATATTAAGTGTGTTACTGGAATACATATATTGTGCACACTTCTGTCTTGACAAGGAGAAACTCAGCGTGTATTCACTGAAGTCAGGTTAAAATTGAGTTGAAATGTCTTCTTAAATGGCACCCATAACTGCCAGAGAAATTGTTCAGTGCTGAGAGAGCAACACCGCTCTCCACCCCAAGGTCAGCGGAGAAGATGTCATTTAATTGAAACTGTCTATCTGATAGTTTGAAATAATTAGCAATATCATAGCAGCGAGAGGAAGAGTCTGGGATGACAACAAGTAAAGAGGACATCATGCAGCTCCAGATAAAAACGGCAGACTGGTGGCAAGTCATCAATTCTGGTGAATTGAATGTCACTGTGATTGACTGCATTTGAGTCTGGATGTCACACATGAAACTCAAACAAGTAATGCAAACAAGACATATGATACTGAAACTCTGCCAATAAGGAGATGTGACTAGCAGTCTCTCTTTTCCTAGGAAAGTGTATCGCTGGAGCTGCTTTGACCCAGGGTCTCATGCAATGGCCACTGAACGCTAATGGAAACAAAGCCTCTTGTCTCTGGCAGATACATTATTATGCATGCATGCCCTCCTATAATCCTCCACCCTGTAGGCTCCTGGTGGCTTTCTCCTCCCACCCGTAAAACAAACTCTGCCACCCCTCACCCCTGAAAGATTTCAGAAGTCACTTCTGCAGGGCCCAACATTTCCGCACCAGTTAATAAAGGGGAAATGGATTGTATCCGTGTTGCTGTCTTTGCTCATAGTGAATAGGAAATTATCATAGAGATGAGTATTGGTGCCTTCACACACTGAATTACATCGGGGCGATCCTGTTTTTCTCTGTCACACACTCGCACACACAAACGCAATAGCTTGAAATAAACTGCAGGCTGAAATTGGCTATAGTGATGTCATCACTATAGCCAATTTCTACAGACACCAGGACATTCAGGGCTTTATTTTTGCAAACTTCCTGTCTCTCCAAACCTTCCCCAGGCTCTGCTAAGACATGTCAACATTAGAGTTGATATAAGATGCCAGGCAGAAAAATATGACGTAGCCATGCCTCTTTGTGGGGTGTTAGAGAACAATGAAATAACTGACATAAAGAGGTTGGCACCCCGAGAAAAACAACAAGAGTCCTCAGGGCCTGATAGGCACACACAATCAAAGAGGTTCGGTGTTAATATCTGATAGTTAGCGCTCTAGGCAAAACAGCATAAAAGACATTGAGGGCAATGGGTAGCTGGAAGACTCGAGAGCAAAGCGGTTGTGTGGCTATTTTCACCGTGTCCTCCTCTGTGGACTGTTGTAACCACTGGAGCATTCTCTTCATCATCGCAGACAGAACACAATCAGCGGACCTACTTTCTGCTTTTGCCCTTTTATTTTATTGGATTTCTTTCTGTTGCGACTATTTTGAAACCAAATAGGAGCTGTTTTTGCCACCCAAGAAATTAGAGCAGTGCTGTAGACACTAAAGATGGTTTTCCCGCCCAAATGGTCTGATTGAATTGTGATGTACAATGCTAACAATATATTCAGATCAAATCTAAAACTGTGAATAAGACAAATTATATGCTTCACAATAATAAAAAAAATATATATATTTTAAGAACTATGGCCAATGATTTATTATAATCAGTATGCAATTCCTCAGTTAGAAGTAGAATTGAACTGACTGCAAACTAATTACATTCAGTTCTAATTGCATTTGTACTTACATGATATAAAAAAGCTTGAGCTAGAGTAGTGAATAAGATCACCACACATCTTTATTATGTGCAGTTCATTTGTGTCAATAGCACTGTGTGATAGGACTAGCGTTTACATCTATTAATTGTGTTTATGTAAGGGGAACAGTTCTCATGATGAGACAGCCTTATGGTTGTTTGGTCTGAGAGTGAAACTGTAATGAATGCGTTGCTTCACTTAGAGTGCTGTTACAAACAGCAGCAAATGGAGGCTTTTCCTTTCCCGCGGGTAAAATGAAGGCACTGCAGCAACAGTTATTTAAAGTATCGAAAACGTTGATCAAATACATTTTTCCGAAAAATCTAGCTGTTCATTTCACCCCTGTTTTGCTTATGTTTCAGCTACTGCCATTTTACATAGTCTCTCCCCCGTGTGTCTATCTGTATCCGTCACTCAGGCTGTTGGGAATGTTAGATGACAATGCCTGCACTCAACACACCCCAAATGAAGTGCTTGGTGACAGAAACATTAACCCAAGCCACTGAGTACCTTCGTGATTTTAGTGAAAGCATATCTGTCAACAGGGCCTGGAGGAGTAAAATATATATATCTGAACCTTCAACAGCTGGTGTTTGGGTGGAGTTTTGTGACAATCAACATCAAAACAGTAAAAAGCAAAGCTGTGATTTATTGAAAGTGCCCCTCGGATCTGCTTTCATGTTTGCCAGCGATACATTATATGACTTCTCTGCTGCTTTCAAGAACATGGCGATGCGGATGAATTAAACATGTTAAGCAGGAACCGGTCTTTCTGTGAAAGCTTTACCCTTTTCATGATAACCCCTTTTTAGACATTCAGTGGACTTATCACAGCGTATAAATAGGACAGAATTCATTATTCAGGGGAGGTTTCAGTGAAAAATTAATAGTTGTCCCTGGAGGAGAATCTGTGGCGCTCTGGAAAAGGAAAACCTTTAAAGACTACATGCACTGGGGAATCTGGACAGAGTCTGCCCCTCATGTTAAAACCTTTACCATGCTACACTTCACACTGATACTGCAAATATAAGTTTGCTCAGCACTAATGACTGTGACTAATACAGTATACAGTCTGCATTCATACCTAAGCTGTCCTCATAATATGTTGAGGCTGGAGGAAGAAACAGAAAAAGGATAGCATAGTGTCCTCTCCTGACACTGACGCCTCATATACAGTAGATTACCATTTTCACAATGCTTAGTCGGACAAAACACAGGGACTTAAGCTGTTGACATCTGAAGAGTGACTATTTGTTGTTACTGTACAATAAACGCACACCAACAACTCAACACAAAATGTACAGCAGGTCCTCCTCTCAGCAAGAAGAGATTACAATTTCCACCATGCCCAGAACACTCATTCACTGAAAACTTGCCGCCGCTGGTGCTGAGTGGTTTTCAGCCTGCCAGTTATCCGTTGAAAGATGGTCTTCACGATGCCTTTGTATCCACTTCCTATCTGCCCGACCATGGAGGCAATAACAGTAATGTATGGCTAAGGGAAAACAGAGCTAATCATCAATGACTGCAAGATATATAGCATATGCAGTGGCACCTTGTTTATTACCCTCTCTTCTCCTCCTGCTGAATCCATCGGCTATAGAGTCAGGCTGCCAGATCCGCACGCTTCTTCAATGTTAATTTGATTCATTCTTGTTTTCCATAATAATTGGGGGCAATGGGTCAGTGTGATGAATTTGCTAGCTCCATGACACGGGATGGAGCACGGAGGTGGCTGTTGTACAGTTTGTCTCTCCGCCATCATGTGAAGGCCTTGTTTTTATCAGCTATATTTGTTGTTAACGCAACAAGTTCTTCTTTTCTTTCAGGACCTGCTTATGCTTCGAATCGGCTTTTAATTATTTCATTTTAAAAAGGGAAGCTTAGAGGGTTATAAGTGACATTTACATTTTTAGATCAAAGTCATTGCCTAAAAAGTCATGATTGTTTGGATAGTATTCCTCCTGGAACAATCCAATCTTCTTGCAAATATCAAACAGCTAAAGTCAGGTCCTACTTAATCAGCCTATTTTCCATTCTTTTCTAAAAAAAAGTTCCACTTCCTTTTTATTCTGCGCTCTTTATTTTCATTTCCCAGACCTCACATTATCTACAGTACACAATATGGAAATGTTCATCCATGTGCAATGAATTTTAAGGTGGATTCACATTTTTAATCTCATAAATATGCATTTATGTATTGCTTTCTTGTCAGTGACGGCGCACCTACAGTATATCCACAGCATCGGCCAGTGTTGGCACAAGTGACGACTCCCAAAGAACAGAATGAATTCCTGCTCTTGTATGACATTTTAAAGAGGGATGGTGTATGTGTGTGTGGGCCTCTGTGTGTGGTGGTTTCGCTGTGTGTGTGTTTGTGTGCATGTACATGAGCTTGCCTTGTGTTTCTACCCCCCATAGAAACGCTGTGCCTCCTCCCCTGTGTGTCATGGTGGTGATGAGCGCTGATTGAAGATTGTTATGGTGTTTGCACTTCTCATCTACACTGTGTATTTGGCCAGGCCTGATTGTGTTGATGGTGACACACAGGCATCTTGTCCTCTGGTGGGGAGGCCCAATAGTAGTCCAGCACAAATGAAGGAGATGTAATCAAGCAATGCCACACACAAAAAATCAAGTGTGAAGGAGAAAGCTGTGTCTGTGTTCTACCTTCCCAACTGTGCTCCTTGTTGATGGAAATCACACAATTACTTGTTTTGCTTGCCTTAAAACAGGTGATGTGAAAATGAGAGGATTTTTCTCCCTCTGACAACAATGGAGAATTCAAGATAAAGGAATTAACATGAATTGAGTCCGTACATTGTGTTGGTGTTGTATATTCTGAGTGGAGAAATGGGGTGCTTCAACCTACAACATGTTCTTAATCAATTGTAACAAAAAGAAAGAAACAAGTGCCCGGCTCAAGAGATCCTTTCTCTCTTTGTGCACTTTGTCCTCTCTCTGTGCTTTGTTATTTGTTTTGGTGTTCTAATCTCAACCAAGTCAATAATATTCTTTGTTGTCTGAAATTGTGTGTCAGGAACAAAAAGGCCTCCTCCTTTTGTTGAAAGTACCTGTCTGCGACTTTTCACTCTCTCTCAGACTCCCAGATAAAGTAATCATTAGATGTTGTTTTCTGCCTGCAATTACTTTCAGTTACAATGGGTCAAACACTAGGAAAGCAAAAGGGGTCGAGAGGAGACGAGGCTAGATGGATTACAGGCGAAGAACTGTATAGGTCCCACAAGTGCTGATAAATACGTATGTGGCTCAGAGACTCTCCCTGTTCAGCGGCGTCTCAGTAAATGCATCAAAAGTAATTAGTCAGGAGTATATATGGACAACCTCGCTCCCCTCTTATCTGCTTCACATTGTCTCCTTTTAAAAAGGCCATTCATTGCAAAGGGTACTATTTGTCTTTAAAAGCAAAGGAGGAATGCCTTTGCCATTTCTTATATCTCACTTTGTATCGCAGCTGCACAGCGTTGTATCTGAATGTATGTTTCTACTGAGAAATACACTTCTCTATCATTGGTTACTCCTTAGCATTCATTGGCAGGCAGCTCTGAGAGCATGTGATAGCCGTATAGAATGGCTATAAGAATAAGACTCTGTATGGAGACACTTCTATTGTTTCATTCAACAGTCTATAATAAAATGTTTTTAATGAAATTATACAGTAGCTGTCTACCCCTGCATGTCTCCTTATAGATCTTAATACATGTCAGCCTCCTACATGGCACCCCTGACCTCTGCGGCACAGTTGATATCTGCATTCCAAAGAGCACGCCAAGTTTTATTGCTACAATAGAATATTTACTTCCTCCTCGACGCCCTTGTCAGCAGTGACAATGACAGCTCTTAATGCCTTTACCAGGGATTATACAGTACCTCTTCCTGATAAAAGTAAAGAAATGCAAATAGCATTTGAGTCTGACGTGCACTGGAAAGTACATTTTTAGTCTCATTGCTATAGAAACAGGCTTTCTCAGGGAAGTCACAGACCTTGCCTCTGTTTCTGCATATTAATTGTTCATAGTTAAGGCAATGTGTATCCAGGACTTCTAAGTATTTCATATAGTTGTAATTTCTGCGGAAAGCCGACTCTTATGAGCTTTGTGATATCTTGAATGTAATCTTGAATTTAAGCGGGCTGTCATGTGTTTGTAATTCTGTGACAGTGAGATATCAGTCTCTCCTTCAAATGATGATTGCCAGAGCTCTGAAGAAAGTAATGGCATATTTTCAGTTCAGCACCGAAGGGTTTTAATAGTGCTATTATTATTAATGACCATCCATTTGCTTACCCAGATTGTGCGTTTGGAGTGGGTATGAGGCCCAGTGAAGTGAGAAAGTCTTGGTAATTACGATTTCTATTATTTCTACTGTGATTCTATTTGTTTGAAGAAAGCTTCCATATTTGTGTGCTTCTGTCTTCAACGAGACATGTGCACATGTAGCCTCAGTGTCTCTTTTCTCTCACTCTCAAGCTCATCTTGTCCTTTATCACATTAGAATAATATGATAACGACAATATGTTTGCACTCATAATAGCGCTGTTCTTATGGTTCTACAAGATGGTTATTTTACTCATGATCAAAGACATGTTGGCCATTTCAAATATATCGTACAACAATACATCACCTTTAAACCTGTTTTAATTGACATTAAGAGCGCAAGGCTGTAGGTGATAATGCTTTGGGACGTGAACGGATTATTTTCTTGGCATAGTTATATTCTTGTATATATATGAACTTTTGCACTTTTGTAAATGTTGTGCGAGTACAAAAAACAAACAACTTTTGAGCGTTCAATTTCTTGTCTAAGTCAGTGAACATTTGAAGAAAACAACTGTTTTGCCTCGTCTATCAAATCAGACAACAATTATATCTTGTATATGGTGGGCTAGACATTTGAAATCCTAAAACAGCAATGTTACGTAAAACCAACTAACCTACATTTAAATATGGTCATAGCTTAACATGGTTACATGGAGGAATTATGCACAATTTGATATTCATTTGAAAATACTGAGTATGATCAGTCAAAGTCAACTTTAATGTCAATTTGTCTGTGTGTTTGTACAGGCAGAGAGATCGAAATAACGTTTCCAACAATCCCGAATACTAAATACAATAATACAAATATGTATATCCTCTATATATACAATCAACAGATATTTACACATGCACACATTAAGATCACACACAATCAATATATAAAAAAAGAAATACCTCACCAATTAACACAGTGGAATGAGTTAGAGGAGTAGTCCACCTTCCTGATGGCTGTTTGAGCAATCTAATGTCCTAGATGCATGCAATTATCCTTTTAATTAGCAATAATTGGTTTGTGCATGCTGTTATAATAGGTTGGAGAACTTAATGTGACTGTAACTGGCTCTGTCAGTAAATATCAACTGTCATGCTAAATATCTCATGCCATTGTGCTGAAAAGCCGTCTACTATGCATCCTATCTGCGTGCATGTGTTTCTGCCTGTCAGAACTTGTATCTGCATAAGTGAATGTCATGGCCATTAGAGAAAACAAGTACAATGAAGAGCATACTGTTAAAATATAAATATGAAACTCATAAAATGTCTCAACGTTACACACATCTTTGAACAACCTCATGTGTTTGAGCATTGCACTGTTTATCATGGCTAATTCAAACTATTACCTCACCTTGATGGCAAAATGTAAACATGTATCTTTTGATTACCTACTATGTACAGTAATCTGGCCATTAGCATGCAGCAGCATGGGCCTTACAATGTTTATTTCACCTTATTATTTCAGCTTTATAACCTGCATTAAAGGTCCCATGTCATGCTTTTCCGGTTATTACCCGTCCCCTTGTTGTTATGTAGCTTTTTCTGCATGTAAGCGGTCTGCAGAGTCACAAACCCTCAACTACACCCTGTAGCGAGTAAAACTCTAACACAGAAAATACCTGTCGATGCTGCCCCAGAACGCCTCGTTGGAGATTTCTCTTTTTCCATTTACTTCTTGGGTATAGTGACGTATTACGGGTATAGAAATAACAATACACACACAGCTAACTTTACCAGAAATATCTTATATTCACATCTAATTAGATGTTTGTAGTGGAGACTCAGGTGTGCCATGCATCGCAGTTAATGTTTTACATTGGAACACAAATGAGTTTTCTTGGCTGGTTTAGAATCAGAGCTGCACTTTAAGGAATATTATTATCCATGAATCACCTGCATGTCAGCTGTTTGGAATACCACAAAAAGTGTTCGAACAAGCGATGTGAACAATAAGTTGAACACATCTACAAAATAATATAACATAATATAATAGATGAAGACTTTTTGAGGGAGATTTTGTTAAGACTGGATTGGAGGAGCTTCTTCTTTTCATTTAGGCTCATGAATGTGGTGGTGACCTAAACTGCATTACATCAAAATATATGTATGCGATACTCTGATTTATGGAATTATTTTCCATATTTCTGTA
The DNA here is from genome assembly GCF_902827115.2 of Pseudochaenichthys georgianus. Classification (NCBI taxonomy): domain Eukaryota; kingdom Metazoa; phylum Chordata; class Actinopteri; order Perciformes; family Channichthyidae; genus Pseudochaenichthys; species Pseudochaenichthys georgianus. The sequence goes on from NC_047512.1 coordinate 18,931,451, forward strand.
CTAAAGATATGGAATAAAAAACTAATCAATTTTGTATGGCCACTAAATTGGATTTAATTTCAATCATATTACAGGTATTAAAGTGATTCATTATAACTTTTTTATCTTTTCTAATTAAAATATTAGGAAAGTAATCACATATTAAATACCGTGGGAAGGGGAATTCCAAGTTGTATTGAAGTGCAAAAAGCACACCACACTTTTCTGTAATGTTTTGTATGCCATGCAGCATTCTCTAACCTCTCCCTTACAAATGCCCAACGCTTATACAAGCTGTAATGTTTGACCGCGCGGATGGAATGTCGGCTGAAGGTGGAAGCAGCGGTGTTCGATCTCAGGCTGGCCAACGGATGTGTTGATGTTGCAGAACAAGATTTCTGTAGGCTACCACTGTTATTGACCTTGCATATGACCATAAGATCAACACCTAGGACTGTGGCACTGCAGGGGTGTCTGGAAATTCACCACAAAATAGTTAATAGATTACGCTGCCCTGGAACAGAGCAATCAAATTCGCCTAAAGGCTGTTTTGAATATGATATGAATATTTTCACCTTATTCCTGGAGTCAACAGCAGTCAGTTGATTGCAGGTAAACTTGTGTTACATAGTCATTCAAGTCAGCAGAGTAACTATAACACAGTTTTGTTTCAACCCCATCACCACTTCTCAGAAAAGAACAATCATTTCAAATGAAAAGGTTTGATCCAAGCCATGATGTCTATTACACCCAATTGTTTGCCATTATCCCCACTTGTCTGCCATTCAAATTCCTTAAAAGGGAATGTAGAAAAGACTATTCTCAGCATCAGGGGATCCGTGGCGTCAGTGATGTGTGATTCCATCCCAAAAGCTCCGCGGGGTACAGTTGTTTCCCTGAATACAAAAGACAACGGCATCACAAGCAGGCTGCGGCATACCTCTAGCTGACGAAGGCAGCCAGAGCTGTCAGCGACATCACTCACGCCGCGCTCCCACCCTCCCAAACCCGCCACCGCCTATCCAAACTATCCCGCTGGAATAGTAAATAGTACGGGCCCGATTCTTTTTTGTTAAGGCTGGATATGAAATATTGCATGCAGAACGGTGAGGCACTGAAGGCTGTTGAAACAGAACTGCTGTGAGTTCAAGCTGTGTGAAGTCACAGAGCCACAGACTTCCCTTTCATTTGTAAAATACGCGAAGTTAAAGACAGCTTCACCTATGGCTGCAGAGATCATTTCAAGTTGAGGAGGAGAGAGAAAATCTGGCAGCGATTCAATTCTTAATGTGAGTGTTTCTGTTTGGAACATTTATTTGTGTGTGTCAATATGTATGCTCGTGGAATAAGAAGTTCATGGTAATAGCATTACCTCATCAAAAATGACAGTACCCTGAAAAGATATTACCAACAGCAGAAAATACTCGGAGAGAGATTGAGTCAGGGCACAGCCGAGACTTGGCTTAGCCCTTTTGTGCAAGCTCAGAGAATGAGAAAGCAGCATCCATTTTTGCCTTAATGAAGTTAGTGACCCTCTGAAAGGTGACACATTTACCGCCCAGGGGATTTATACACTCCTGCTCCAAGGCTCCAGTTCAATATTGAGAGGACAGATTTGACTCCACGTGGGCACTTCAAATATATCCTCACAATTTATACCAGGCGATTCATTTTCAGACACTGCATTTTCAGACACTGCTCTCGTAATTAAAGTTGACGCTGTGCTATTCAATCCGTTATACAACCTTTTATTTTTTGGAGTCCGGACTGGAATCACTGATGTAGGGTAATCAGAAAATGACTTTTCATTTAGTAGTATGGCATCTACAAGGTGGCTAAAAGATTTGCAGATGTTTGTGGAATAGAACATGCAGAAGGTGTGTGTGTGTGTGTGTGTGTGTGTGTGTGTGTGTGTGTGTGTGTGTGTGTGTGTGTGTGTGTGTGGTGTGTGTGTGTGTGTGTGTGTGTGTGTGTGTGTGTGTGTGTGTGTGTGTGTGTGTGTGTGTGTGTGTGTGTGTGTGTGTGTGTGTGTGTGTGTGTGTGTGTGTGTGTGTGTGTGTGTGTGTGTGTGTGTGTGTGTGTGTGTGTGTGTGTGTGTGTGTGTGTGTGTGTGTGTGTGTGAGATAGTTGTCCCCGTGTACTGGGGTCTAAGACCGCTTAATTATTTATGGCATACTTACTTATGCAAATATACTAAATAATTTCTACATGACAGCTTGAAGCTGAGAACTAGAGGAGCGATGTGATGTTTGAATGAGGACCCCTCTTTCCTTTGCATGGCCTACGAAACATAACACTGCAGGGTCCTGGTTGCCTTGGTGCACACTGTTTTACATTCTAATTATCCGGCTTGACAGCCTTTATTGCTGAGGCCTCTTCCCAGACTCATTCCACATGTGATGTCAGCACCGGGATAATGGGATAAGATAGTGCTTAGCCTTGCCCTGTCGCCTCCTTGTTCACTTTTCAGATTTGACTTGCAGTTCATATCTGCAACCTAAAGGCTGCCACAATTGACCCGTATATTAGAATTGGCTTAAAGGATCCTGGTATAATACTTTGTTTCCCCCAGCTCTTCCTTTTTGAGGTTTCTTATTTGACCAGATTTATTTTGGATTCTGAAAGATCAGAAGTGTTGAAGGTGTGCCTCTTTGACAGGGATTCAAATAAACAATGCTTTGTTAAGATGTTCATAAAATATTTAACACCGCAAAGCCAATCCGAGACACAAACAGCGAGACATTTTTTTCTAACAATAATTAAGCTACAGGGAATTCCTTGCATATTGTAGGTAAACAGACAGAGTCATGGGAATGCCGATGGAAATGAAATGCTCTGTTGGTGTTTTTCTCATTACAAGATGAAATGAAACATTTATCACTGACGTTCATTCCATTAGAAGGCTGACATGTTGTGGGTCACACTGACAAGGCGACACCTTTCTTGTATTTATTAGGATTCATGAGTTTATGCACTGCTTCTACGGCAGCCCTGCAAAGTCATCGCGTTGCTCGCTGCACTCTCTGTATTTTCTCACCTGTTAGATTAACTGTTGTTTCCCCTCGTCTCTCTTTATGTTTTGCAGCCATCGAGGTGAACCTACAGAAAGCCTTGGCTGAGGCCTCTGAGACCTGTACCCAGGAGTGTCTGATACTGGGCCACTCCGACAGCTGCTGGATGCCCCCAGCCCTGGCCCAGTTCCAGGGTCCTGGCATAAACAGCCCCACCTCCACCCCCATCACCACCGCCATCATCGGTACAATGCCCTCTTTTGGCTTCCAGCAGAGCTGCGCCCGGGGAGCCAAAGTTAACATGATCGGCATGGGGGTCATGGATGGTCGCCATACACTGGGCAGGTCTGTGCCCAAAAAAGATGATCTGGAAAAAGGGATCAACCGGCCGCAGTTCTACAACACCCTGGATAGACACTGCAGTAAGAAGGAAGACCTGATCAAAGTGATACCACTGGCGAGCTTCTCCTCCCATGGGCAGCAGACGCCCACTGGCGTGGGCAGCAGCTCTTTCTTACACGAGCACCAGTTGTAAGAGTAACATACAGATCTGCATTAACCTGACATACATTTGACTTTGAATCCATAGACGGCTTGTGACTTTATTTATCAGTATGCGTACGCGTGGAGGTATGCATAATCTGAATAACTTTGACCAGCTCCAGCTCAGTTCTACTAATGAAGACTTCTGAGAATGGATTTGATCATGAAGATGTTGTTCAGACAAAACCACATGGGATCAGTCTGACAGCTAAAGCAGTTGAAAAAAAAAATGTAAGTCTTAACATAGCAGGCCCATGTATATTAAATAAAGGTAGTTCTATACCAAAGTAGTTCCATTGTAGAAAAAGATAATTTTGCTTTCAGTTTGCTGATGTGTAAGAAATAGTGGTAAGAAAGGGCAATGTACGCTTTATGTACGCTTGGGCCCAGCTTAGTGGGACTGTGTCCTAAAAATAGCATTTCTTTGTGCAGAAACTCTTACAAATATACTCTGTGTTGAGTGAGCTAAATTGGGCTAAATGTTAATTATGAGCTCTGAGTGGATGGTGTTTCTGTTCAAGTTCTAGTGAAGTATTGCTCTGTACAACACGCAGCACAAACTCCTTTGGTGGTGGCATTTTTTCTTTTGTCTTGCCTGAAAGTGTTTCAGGAGTCTATTTTGGTCAGGGGACTGCAGACGGATGAAAAAAGTCTACAAAGCATAACTAGGCCAATGGTAGACAACACCGGTAATCTTTTGCATTCTACATTTTCACCATGGACCAGCACACATAATGAAACCGAAAAAAACTCCAGCATGTCCACACTTGCACAAGATGTTTCTCATTGGGTAGTTGCTCCATCTCTGCCAACTCTATTAAGAAAATGTTCACTTCTTGCATTATCTCAGCAGCTTAGTCTCAAAAGGCACAGACAGATGTGCTTTGTTTCCTTCCCTTTGTTTCTATCTTTCACATATTGCTGCTCAGAAACACTCACATACCATAATAACGGCTATGGAGCAAATTATAAAAAATCTCTATGTAATTATTTTGATGTGTGTAGTCAGTAGCGACCCTCGTCGTGGTTAGGAGGTCTGGAATGGTTCTCTTGGCTAGCCGGAAACATGCTCTGAATGAAAAGGTGGCAAGCACTGAGAAAATACAGCTTAAATTGCGCCCTATCTTCTCACCATATTATTAATAACACCTTTTGTTCTTGCTATTAATTACTAGTGTGTGTTTCTACAACTCATTTGTGCTGCAACGTTTTTTTTATCAGTTTTTACCATGTGTAGACATTGGTATAATAGATCAGGGTGCAAACATTTTTTAGCGCCCTAGTCTAACTGAATTATTGATTTTAATATTATTTTTTGCAGTTATAAAGATAAGCATTGGCATAATTTGAAAGGACCTCCCTGCAGGCTGCCTATCGCCATGACTTCCTCATGCATACACGGCCTGTGTGTGTGTGTGTGTGTGTGTGTGTGTGTGTGTGTGTGTGTGTGTGTGTGTGTGTGTGTGTGTGTGTGTGTGTGTGTGTGTGTGTGTGTGTGTGTGTGTGTGTGTGTGTGTGTGTGTGTGTGTGTGTGTGTGTGTGTGTGTGTGTGTGTGTGTGTGTGTGTGTGTGTGTGTGTGTAAATTGTACTGATGATGATAACTGCTGTAACAGATTGGGTGCAGTATAATCTATTGCTATGGAAATAAGTGACTTTGCTGATATCCATTTTTCTTTTCAGTAAAACCCAAGCCAGGTGTCTACATCATCAGGTGTATGATTCATGCGATTCATTTTCCCGTACCATCTTGCAAATTGGGAACAGGCCTAAACCTATAAGGCAACGTGGCATTCTCTCGGGAATGGCGCAGGGCAATCTGTGTTTGCTTGGTCTTAGCAACCACACCTATTCTCTCTGTCATTGTGGGTCAGGACTCTGATCATTATAAGAGGATTTATCTGAGAGTCAGTAAAATGATCACTTAAAGGAACATTGTTTCAAGGACACGCAAACAGGGCAATTCAATTTCACCTCAGTCAATTACGAAAATGAATTTAAATCAAAACGAGCGACAAACAACTGTGGATTGAAAATGTCCCACTATGGGAATCCAATTTCAGCTCATTTATTAATACCTTGTTTTTCCTCTTATCACTTTTAATCTAATGTCCTTGTTATGATATAGACGTGCAGCTCCAAATGGTATGAATAATACATATTTGTCAAAAGCAGCACATATCAAGAAAAAATACAAACTGATATCACTGAAAATTGTAATTGTGTGACTGACAAATGCAAAATCCAACCCTCTCTTTTTTAATCCTAATGTTGCCTCAAAAAAGTATGTTCAGCCTCTGTTTACAGTCATGAGAATAAGTAGGGCAAACAGATTCCTGGTTGGATCTGTTCAACAAAAAAAGAACAATTAGGCTTTCAAGAAACTTTCTCATTCATTAACAATAATAAGGACAGACAGTTTCTGCTGGAGAGTTTTTCAATAGTACACATACAGGGAGAGAATACCCATGAAATGTATACAAAATAAAACACAAAAATGTGATTGTTTGAAATACTGTGTCCAGTCACATGTGTACAGTAAGCACAACATTACTTATCTGTAACTCACCTTGCCTACATAACTCTTGTGTATTTTAATAAATCCGCTACATTAATTAAAAGACATCTTCTAGAAGGAATAGATTAAGAACTGCATGAATGTACGTATTTAGGCTGTTGCTTTTATTACAAACATGACGTGTCGGTCTACTGCAGTCCTATTTTGTTTTGATCATATAACCGTCTGGAGGCAAAAGTGCCCGTGCTTGATTCATTTATTTTTCAAACAAAGAGCATACCATATGAATGTGCATTTGTTTTTCTGGGATGATGCTCCCCTGAGAGTAAGTAATGTCGCTCTGTGTCAAAGGTTTTCATCTTTCACAAAACACACAGTGAAATCGATCACAGGTGTCCACTTTGCATGATTCTGCTCTCACTGTTATGTTCCTATTTTTCTGAGTCCCTCTGCCCCAAAAGCAAAAGATAGTATACATAAAACTGAAGATAGCTTTTTCATGTTCAGAATGTTTCTATTCAAAATGTGTGTCATGATTACCATGTCAATGTGTCTCATGATTTGCATGAACTGTTTGGACCTCCACAAGGTGTTTCTTGACACTTGACTATGTAGTTCATGCATCCATCATTATATTCAGTGTCAGTATTGATGTTTACTGCTCTACCTGTTTGTCTGTCTTATGGAAGAAAACAAATGTTACACGGTGTAAACATTCAAACTTTGTGAAGTGTGCGTACCACTTATGCCTCTACGTACACACACATATCTATCCTGACAGGTACACTGGATTTTAAACTGTACATAGCAGTACCCCTGTGAACTACTATAATGAACACAACATGGAAATACATACACAGTAAAGAATAAAAAAGTGACAGGATAACAACTGGAAGTCACTATGTTGATAAAAAGGTAAAGGGGAAACCATAAGAAATGATGAGATGACGATCTCTCTTGTAATGTAAATGGAACATATGCATAATATTGATGGGAGTGTGATTGAATGTGTTTATAGGTGATCCTGAGAGAATGTGTGTGTGTCTCCTTGCATGTATGAGCGTGTGTGTGTGTGCACATGTGTGTACTGGCATGCACCTTGCCAGGATATTTTATGTACACAAATGTATCTTGTATAAAAACAATATCAAAATATGATATAAGACTTAAGTATATGCTTGTAATTGGTCATTGGTGAGTAAGTTCAAGTTTTGCTTTGACAGAAGGCTTCGATTGCTTGCCAGCAAATCTGTATTGGTTAGTTAAAGCTATACAGTCTGTGTTGTCATGCCTTTGTAAAATATCCCATTTAAATCTATGAAAAAAATGACCTTCCATATGGTGAAATGATTTTTCTTGTCATTGAGTTTTACTTGAGCCATTAAATATTGAGTCCTCAAAGAATGCACGGATCACGCTTGTCCTTCACTTTACATTGTTGTTTGATTAGGTATTGCTGAGAGCATTGTCATATCAGTGATAGATGTGACATAAGGACATACTGGCACACTATTCCAATTATGGCAATTACAAGCTAATGATATAAGACCCATCAAATTGGACATGGCATTTCACCTTCATCATTTCTGAAAATGAATACTGTACCGCAGGGAAAATAACTCAACCTATGACATATGTGTATATTTATGTGAAAAAAGAAGAAAGGTAACTCTTATTAAACACGGTAAGTAGCACAGATACCATGAGGAGTATAGGCTGAAGTAGGAGTTACTTTAACATCTCAAATAAAGCACTAGCAGCTTTGTTCTTCAATATTTGAAGCAGCTAAGGGTTTAGCATGCTAGTTGACAAAAACGTAATGGTGTAATTGCAGCCAACAAAACACTCTGTGTGCCTCTATGTCCTTAATAGAAGGGAAATGCCACATTGCAGCTGTTCAGTGTTCAATTGCCATTATAGTGACATACTGGTTACATACCAGTGTATAAAATAATGGCGCAATTTCCCTAAAGTCAGCCATAGATTTCCAAAGAGCTGTATACATTTTTTTCTCCACCGAACATGGACCCGAGTTACCCAGCAGCAGAGTGACCCGCACCCAACTGTCCCTCAAAGCAGCCATATCCTTGATCTTAAGCCTTAATATAAATTAAACGGGTGATTTAGGGAAATAAAAATACTCAGTTTTTGGTCTCCGCCAATTCCTGATCAAATATAGTATTGGCCACTAAATGTTCCACATCTGGTTGCTAACTGTGTCTGTTGTTTGCTGCTGTGTAGCTGGGCATACCGAGATTTCAAAACAGCTGCTCACAACAAATATAAAAGGCACTTTATTTTAATTACGCTTTATTGTTTGCAGTTTGTGTACAACCAAAACCATTGAAATAAAACATCTAAATTATTAAAATGTGTACATATAGAATAGATTATTGGATTTATACTTAAAAATAAAGTATTCAAAAACAAGGGAGAAAGAAAGTAGATGAAAAATAAATAAATGCACACACCAGAGTCCCAGGTCTTATTTATATCCTTGTGTACCCAACATACATTCAGCCACAGAGGATTTACACATGTATGTTTACATGAGAGTAAATCAAACTAAATATAAAATTAATAAATTGTCTAAAGGGCACTCTGATGGAATCTGTTTAGGAAGGGCATAAGCACTCATCGATCAATTCCCACATTTTTGATTTGGTACAAATCAATGAGCTTCCTGTCACAAGGTCGTTCCTCTCCTCATTATACTGTTCAGCCATTATCATACCAGAATGGGCCAACGGCTCCAGGAAGTAGCCTATACATTTCAGAGGGAAATCAATAGAACACAATAAACCTTAAATTTAGCATTTTGGTTCTAAGGTCAAGAACTTAATGGTACACATTTAAGCCAGGAATAAAAAGAAGAAGAATATTTTAATTGATGTGTCATGACTCTCCTGAATGTCAACTTTGATTCTTTGTAGACTCACTGTGCATTATAATCTCACAGCACCTTCGGTAATATCTGGATGCTTTCTATTGTACCTGTCGTTATGTGACCTCACGTACAGTAAAGATATAGAAAGCTTTGTACATTGCATTTTAGTTGTTTAGTTTTCCTTTTTTTGGCTCTTGCTTGTTTTAGAACTTTTTGTGTATCCATTCATCCATCCATCCATCAATGTAACCCACCCCTCCATCACTCCTTGTGTCCATCCATCCATCCATGAGCTTTGATGCCTCAAAGGCAAACTCTGCAACAGTTTCGACAATCCCCCTGGGCAACGTGTCCTACCCGAGGCCCTTCTGCCTTAATGCTTTATCCACTGTGCTCTTATGAATACATACAAGCCCTCAGAGGGGAAACTTGAAGCTTACAGTATGGTGCCGGGGTTGATGTTCACAACAACAGGACATGACAGGATATTTTGGCACTGACTCGTAACTTGTGCGACACAAAGAGACATGTCCTGTATCTCGTAATGTGCCAAAGGCTTGCTGGACTGTCATCTTGCCTCATCTTCAGCATATGTTCAGTCCCCAATCTCCTTAAGAGAGCCGGCTGTGACCTGCCCCATTGCTTTTCCATGGTAATTGGCTAATAATGAGACAGTGGCAGCGCAGAGGATGTCGACACTGTCAACACATGCGCATACACAAATACACCAATCTGCATTTCCAGTAATTACTGAATATTTAAACAGAAGGACTTTGTGATTTTAACAGCACGCTGAGTGCTTGTTTCTTTTCTCACCCCACACACAAACCCTCCATCCCCATGTGCTAACAAGCCAACTTATTGTAAGCCTACTTAGTTCTCAAGGTGTCATCTGTTGAAGTGTCAGGAGAACATATAGAGACTGTCAAATAGTACACTCATTTCAAATTGTAATTAAACTGGCCATCAGCTACCTTGAGGCTGTTTAGTCAACAGCAGGGCACTAATTACTATAAGATGACCTTTGGAATAATATCTGGTGAATTATTCAGAGTTGAGGAAATTGCTTCGGAGACATGCCAACGACATCCAAGGGACGGTAAGTGTACACACACAGAACATTCCACTCAAAGATGTCAGCTTTGCCATGGAATGAGGTCAGCAGACGGATGAAACTGTAGCTTTTTTGTGTTAGAGAAATAGAGATGGTTTTGATAAGCCCTGAACGACAAATGAATATTTTCAGAGCAAAAAGAGGAATATTACTAACCAGAAAATAGACTGACTCATGTAAAGTGAATGTACACTATTTTGGAGAGAGAAGATAGTTTTGTCACAGGGTGGCTCAAGCAGCAATAGTATCCTGCTGTGTTGAGACTTTTCATGGTGGACTTAACTTTTCCGATTGTACTGATGGTTTAACATGACAATAAACATATTTCCTTTCAAGTCAGAATGCAAACTGAAAAGATGAACTGTTAAAAAAATACATATTGTTCATTAAATGCGATGAGATGAAGATATGGGGAAATAAAGAGAGAAGAAGCAGTGGCAAACACTTTTCAACAAAGTCATCCTCCTGTGGTGACTTTCAAAAACCACCAACAGCATCTACTCCCGCCTGCTTTAAATGTTTCCCAGGGTATTCTGCACAGAGAGGGCAGAGGTCGTTAAATGTTTTCCTCCCATCTCAGCTCTACCTTTAGGGTCACTCTGCAGAAATTACTCCGGAGACCTTGCACAAGAAGTCTCCACATCTCCATTTGACATAAATACATAAACAGCGGTGAAAAGATTCGTCAAAGCTACTGCAACATGTGGAAGTCACCAAATATGAACTTGTTGAGAAATATAGTTGATGAATCAGTGCTGCAGGCTGTAAGGCAAAGACTGATTTTTTTAAATGGCGACTTCCAGGTTGCCAGTGTCTCTGTTATGAAGTCACAAGTAGTCACCCAGTGGACTGAGCACCATGACAATGATGTTAACCGTATGGCCAGGCCCTCTTAATAGCCTCATTCAGCATGATCACAGTTGAGTATTTATGGGAGGTTGAAAAAGGGTCAGAGAAAGTGCTCTTCACTGCCATCATAAAGGACCTAAATGATTAGTCAAAATTTGGGGTAATTGGTAGTAATTAACATTGACCTTGTCCACTTGGACATTAGAGAACTGAAGCCAGGCCAGAAAATCTTCCCCTGCCATTAGAGAGCAATTACTGACTGCAGACAGTAGACCATACGGCAACATAAAGTCCATGCAGCTGTCTATCTTCTAATGTGTATTGTACACTTCTGATGTGAGAAGATGTGCAGAAGTACTAAAGGCCAAGGCCATTAATGTGTATGTACTTCAAAGACACTTCTGTAAATGGCAAGATAATGTTTTTTTCTTTTTGTGTGAAAGTTGATGCTAAATCAAATCAAATCAAGTTTTATTTATATAGCACATTTATAAACGATTTTTGGTCGTGCCAAAGTGCTGTTCATATAATAAAAAATAGCCTACAGTAGAGACACTTTACAGCAAATACAGCAACACAGATTGTTCAGAATATCAGTATGAGAAAAAACGACACTCTCTGTCCTTAGACCCTCACATCGTACAAGGAAAAACTTCCGGAGAAAACCCACAGTTTAAAGGGAAGAAATGGGAGAAACCTCAGGGAGAGCCACAGAGGAGGGATCCCTCTCCCAGGACGGACAACGGTCAACTAAAGCTAAAGGTACTTCTATAACGTCCTCCACTGCCGTTCCCAGTGATCAAAATGTCTGCAGTACAGTGCTGTCCTTTTTCCTGAAATAGTTTTAAATACTGTAATTCACACTTGCCAGATGACTTGTCCTGCTAAGCACGAGAGACCAGACCCAGAACAACTAGCTTTAATGACAAAACGGCTTCAGAAACTCTTTTTTCAGGGTTTCAGTGGAGACAGGGAATGAACATGCAGGTCTGTAAGACTGTCCTTAGTTACAGCAGTGCTTTGAACTAAATGCAAACATCAGCAAGCTTACAGTACAATGAGACTGTCAACATGCTGATCACAAGATTTCAACATTAAATATTCAAGTTTGGAAACGCTCTATTGTTTACATATATGCTTATTAGCATTAAACACAAAGATGACTGTGATATGAGTGTCATTTAATTGGTATGTATTTGGTAGCATAACCTTAAATACTGTACATGTAGCACATTTTATGGCGACACATCGATAGGTATAAAGATATTTACTTCAAAATAAAAAAATGATGAATGATAGATGACCAAAGAACTCCCAATTGAAAATGCAAGACAATTAATTCAAACATGTTTGATATATTTCATTCTGGAACTAAGTGGTGGCCTGACATCATTGCCAGCCATAGAGCCATGCCTTAAGCATAAAATAAAAAAATAAATATATATATATCGTGCCTCAGCAAAAAAACAAAGTCCAAGGCAAAACATGTATACTGTTGGCTTGCCTGATGGTATTAAAGAGAAACTTAGTTCATATCATGCCCCTTTCGCAGTGAGGAAATAGTTCAGAGAAACTTCTTTTACTGCGAGTTCTTTGTGCGAATCTAACGACGGTATCACAGGGCAGCCACTGTGCCTGACAAGTCTGTTCACGTTCAGCACACACGCAGCTTTCCTGCCGTTAAGGCAGCAAGTCCCTGAAGCTCTTCCTCCATGGAGTTTATTGTCAGAGTCCCACCGATGGTAGGACGCCGCTCCCTCCTCTTTGAAATCCGGAAGATCAAACAAAACAACAGTGTTGATGCAGGGTGTGTTGTGTTTGTGATTTGAATATATAATCAATTTCCATGGTTAGAGGATTTTATTTGTTGTTGTATTGTTGCTAGATTGTTAAATGGATAATACATGTGATAATATACTCCCCACATTGTATGTTTACTTTGTGTTATCCTTCCTTATATCTGGTCTGTGCACGAGAGATTCCCAAAGCAGGCAGCAACATATATGTGTGATTTTTAGTAATTGGGAAAAACATTGGTATGGCCCTTTAATCCCTTTCTAACGCAGTATTATTCTAGCCAATCAACCTTTACCTTCAAGAACAACTATTGAACAAAGGCAAGCAAAAGCATGGTAGGATGAAAAGAAAGAAGCAACAGGGAAAATCAATATAGCAATTATGTGTGCAGATAATGGACATCAAGGTGTTATTTGGAGTGACCGAAAAGAAGAGGTGACACAAAGCCAATTCAAGTAGTGCAAACATTTCATTGTTTCACATCTGGTGCTGCTGCCATAGATTTAGTGTCAGCAGGCTCTCGAAAACCAAGAGTGTTTTTGTGTTGTTTTCCTGCATTGCCACAGCTGAATTAGCAATATTTAAAACTCTTTTATCATGTGGTTCTTATTTATATTCACACAAAACCACCAGCCTAAGAACTCAGTACACTATTGTGTTTTTATGGGCTGCAAAGACCCTGGAAACAAAAGCAAAACACACAGCGATTAGCTAATTAAGATCTCAGACAACAAGATACATACATTACACACACACACACACACACACACACACACACACACACACACACACACACACACACACACACACACACACACACACACACACACACACAGAGTGACATGTAGAAAGGGCAGGAAGAAAAGGACAGGAAGAAAAGGACAGGAAGAAAAGGACAGGGCAACGGATAACACACACACTCACACACATATCCTCCCCCTACTCTTTTCCCTTGAAAGAGGTCACCTCCAGCTCTGTCAGGCTTTGCAGGTGGGTCAGAGATCTGGATGTGATAACTGGAGGGAGTTTAGAGAGCAGACATTTGACAAGCATGACAATGCTCTGACAGCCCTCATTGGGACATGATTAATGACTGACATCCCTGTCGCATGTGATGTGCAGAATGCCGATGCAGCACTGGGAGAAAATTATCCTAATGTGGCCCGTAATTTGATGTAGGAAGAATCACGTAGAGCAAGAAAGCGATAGGGCTTTTTTTTCCTACTGAAACAAGGCTTTATAATAGAGAACACTACAGAGATGATGAGAGAGACGCTGCATCGTGATTGAAAATGACCGCCAGCAAATCCTTCTCATTTGTTGTAACACATTGACATTTAGCAGCGAGTCAAGGGATGAGCAGAGTCGTTTGGTGTCTTGAGTTAAAAAGTCATTCCTAAGCTGGCTTCCTCGCTTCATGCAGTAATCATTGTTCTTCCCGTGTTTGGTCAGATGTCACTGATTTAGGGCAGCTGGTTTAAACCAGAAATTGTACCATAGATGAGGACAGACGTGTCAATACATTTCCTCAATGCTATTTGTACCACATAAAGACATGAGTACCACATGTATTAGCATTTATGCAATGGCTAGGTCTTGCAGGTGCTCCTTTCCATCAGCTGGCATCAGCATGTTAATATGCATAACGGATATCGTGCACTGACATTTGTCATTGAGTGTTTTGAATGGAACTGAAAGTTCACTTTACCTCCTCAAGGACACTTAGCAATGGATTTGCTTGACAGACAAAAGTTTCAGGTGAATAAATTCAGGCTGTTTACTCAAAAAATATTATTTATATATTCTATGGAAACACTACATGGATTTAATATATGCTTCATGGACATGCCACAGTGTGTTGCTGTAGAGGCTCCTTCAGTTTGTAGAACAGTTTGTTGCTATGTGCTTAGCGCTCTTGTGCTTCCATTCAGCTATTGAGCAACGCCTCGCCTAACGCTATATCAATTGAGCAACACTTAAATGAAAGGACTGAATTAAGAGCTACAATTTTCATTAAATTCTGATTCCTCAAAGTGCTTTCACTAATGGCCACTTTGATACACAGTTATCGTGAATTTAGTTGTACTCTTCATAACATTTACATAGAGAAAAAAGGTAGCATTGATGATATTCTTTTACATTTGAAGGGGAATCATTTAGTGTAGATGTTGATATCATTGTGTACATAGTTCCCACTTTCTGAGTGGGTTTTGTGAAATGAGGTCAAAACGACATAAATAAAAGAACGTTATCATTGCGATCTTCTGTCAAGATGTGTCTTTGATCGTCTCATTCACAATTAAAGAGCAATCTGTAAAGTATGAAAGCCACCGGGAGGATAAATGGACCTGATGCTGCTTGGGGAAGGAGGGGAGGGGGACACTTCCATGACACCCTCTCTCTGGTGGGAATAAGTGTCAAAAAGTAGGACTGTTTTCAAATTCTGCAGCAATTACAAAGACAAACAATTATTAAATACTCTGAAAAAAAGAAATGTGGAATAATGAGCGAACTTCATATTCTGTGCGTGTAATTGCCAAAAGCAGACAAGGCTACATTTTCCTTGTGAAGTTCCTCAATATTCTGATTGTAGATATAATCAAGCAACAATGTCAGATGTTGGGTGCTTACGCATGCCTCTAGCTTAAAAACGAAAGGGGTAAATGAACAATTGATGCTGTAAATGTGTTTTACGAAATTGGGGTTGCTCCCTCATCAGAGCGATATGAATGAATCCTGGAACTTTGACGTATATCTGCGATATGATGGAGGCTGTGGGATGTGAACAAACAGTCCTTTCCAGGTGGTTTGAGTGATTGCCTAATCCCCTGCAGCGAGATGATTGCAGAGCAAGGTCAGTTTGAAGGCTCAGACTGATTGAGTGCTGTCTCTGGTCGGGGGCTTGCTCGAGCCTCTGATGCCATTAGATGGACAGCAGCTGAAGATTCACTCTGAAGTTTTTCAACAGTTGAACCAAGCCTGTCCAAACTAAATGACACTACTGTGCCAGTAATCATCGGGGCATACTGATAGAAACTTAACGACATAAACAACAATCATCGGGGCTGTGTTATTCCTAATAATCACGAAAAAAGAAGGCTCATTTTTCATAAAAACAGTACAGACTTGGTTATAGATCAAGATTCACTGCAATGTTCTGTGTTTCAGATCCTACCTTACTGTGTTGTTGCCTTCTTGATTTGTATATTCAACACGCTAGAGCACTGGGTAGAAAATATATTTAATAAGCATGTTATCATCCCCAACTGCCTTGTCAGTTCTGACCTATTTTCATTTGCATGGCATCAGTAATCAACTTTCTTTTCTGTTGAATAAATACTGTCGTCAGCTTTGGCAAGTTCGATTTGTACCTAATCGACGCCCATTTATTTCTCAAGCTTTCATTTTATTACCAAACTGGTTTTGTGGCATAACATCCAGTGTTTCCTGGGGCTGCATTTAGATCCCCCCTACCGCTATGTACATTCAAATACCAAGGGAAAGTGCTGTTCTGTATATCAAACTCCACTAGTCTGCAGCAGAAATCCTTTGTGCGGACATCTTTGTGACAGCTCCTTGGCAACTTGTACGCCTGTGCGCCACAAGCTCCCTAAGCTGACTGTTTGGATCAAGTGGGTAGAGGCAGCAATCCCAAAGAGAACAAAATAGCAGATCCCAGCAGCTTTCACAGCCGATGCTATGAGATTTACTAGACTATAGGAGGATGGAGTGGAAGGGTGTGTGTGTGTGTGTGTGTGTGTGTGTGTGTGTGTGTGTGTGTGTGTGTGTGTGTGTGTGTGTGTGTGTGTGTGTGTGTGTGTGTGTGTGTGTGTGTGTGTGTGTGTGTGTGTGCGTGCGTGCGAGCGTGCGTGCGTGCGGAGGGGCATAAATGTACTTTGAAATCTTTTCGAATGTCAGACAAATAAGAGTCACAAGAGACATTATGTTTCCATAATGATGATGCA
Organism: Pseudochaenichthys georgianus; assembly: GCF_902827115.2. Classification (NCBI taxonomy): domain Eukaryota; kingdom Metazoa; phylum Chordata; class Actinopteri; order Perciformes; family Channichthyidae; genus Pseudochaenichthys; species Pseudochaenichthys georgianus. The sequence continues at coordinate 18,948,112 of NC_047512.1, forward strand.
GTGAAGCTTAAGTGTGGCGTCAACATGCAAATGGAAAAAGATAGTATACCGGTGACATTTCTTCCTCTTTTTGAAAGGCTTAGGAAATGGATGAAAGCCTTATTTCCCATTTACCATGTGCCCTTTGAAGTGTCAAGCTTATGAATTGTTGCAAATTACCAAAACATTGTACTCAAAGCAAATACCTTTTTTTTTTAAGTTGAAAAGTTGAATAACTACCTGTAAATATTTTTGCCAGTATTTAATTGAATTAAATGGTGTCAATAATTAGCTTTTCTTTCATAATTTCCTGGATGTTATACATGTTATATTATATATAAATATATGCCCTGTAGATGTACAGTTTGATTGAATAATCAAAAACAGCAATTTGAACGTCTTTGCCATTTGACACACAAATAAAAAGTGAAATCAAATATGGCTTTGAACATTCACAGATTTGTTTACATTCTGTTTTTCATCTCTATTTCCCCACTTTCACATAATCCCTTAAACCCCACATGGGTCCGCTCTACACTGCTGATTCTCGAGCAGCTGAGCTTTAAAGAAACGGGCTGAATTGGTTCCAGTCCGACGGACACTCCACTTCATATAATGTATTCCAGTCTATTACCACTTTTGTTCTGACACCTCATTCTTTTCCACCACTATATGAGGGGGTCATTCAATAACTGACACCTCTCTTCCATACCGTAGTCACATCTCTGTTGCTGTTTGAGCATGTGTCACAGCTGAAAGGCCTGATTTTCTAGAGATAGATTTGCTGACAGAGACATCCCATCACTCCTTGGGCTGAGGCTCATGCAGGAAATGCTGCACTGTAAAGCCTTGTCACTTTCATCTGAGGTAATTGATCACGGCAGACAACAGCTGATGTGTGCAAGTCAATTGTAGGGGGCAAAAGGATACTGCTTATGCAGATTAAAGATCTCTAGCATCCCCACCAGTCACTCGCACTGATAGGTGGACATCATTATGGACAGGAAATCAACGTGAGAGGGTGGCTCTTTAAAAATAAATTGACCATCCCTATAAATACAAGCCTTTAGTTTAACCTTATTTCTAACCATAAGCTCACAGAATCCCTCACCACACACTTGACAAGCTGCCCATGATGAATGGGAAGAGAGGTGTATATCTGTCATAGTGCAGGTGCACTGGGAAAACCATTCTGACTTTATAAAATAAACAAGCATAGCCTGCATCTTCCCAAATGTCACTTAACATTCAAGGGCTTTGTGATTCATTAGTCGCCCAACAGACTGGTTAGATGAAAGCATCTGTTATCTGGTTCCAGTCCTTATGCCATCAATGTCACAAATAATCCCATACAACAGGTGGCACCACAGCTACAGGTGCTTAGACAGTGCGCCTGCTGCATTACCTTGCATTATTACTCATCCATTATTTAAATACAACTTTGGTGTCATATTTGAGATTATTGAGAATGAGATGCGTTTTTTAATGCAAATTACTTTATAAGTGTTTAGCTTTTTCAGTTTGAAGCTTTATTTTGTAATAGATTTAAAAGCAAGGAATTTGGCACATTATACCCATGGCCTGTTGTAACCACAACTTATTGACAGACAAACAAATGACTGACTGTTATAGGAGAACCTGACAATTCATTATAAGATCTCAAAACTAGAAAATGTATAAATGAAAATTCCCTAATGCAATATTTGTTGGACTCTTGTAAAGCTGAATATCTTTTAAATTCTTCCAACCAGCATAACCCATATAAAGACTAAAACCAACAATGAATTGATGCAATTGTCTATCTTAATCATATGTGCCATATACCTCTACTGATCATAAACTATTAAAAACATATTGATGAGCTACTGGTGGAGATGTTTTCTCATTACAATAAACAAGATCATGTACAGTATTTAAGTCACACATCCTGCTTCCATTATCACTTGGATCCAACAGATATTTTTAAAGATATGTTTTAGTCTCTTGATGGGATTTGGTGACGTGAAAATAATATAAAATATTGCTTTTTTATCCTTAAAAAAAGAGCAATCTACGCATATACCACTAAGCACTAAGTCAATGAAGGAATATTCAAAAACTTGCTGTTATACATTTCATTAACAACCTTATAATTGTAATCTATTAAATACATGTACTCTGTGAAAATCAAATTGTTTAATAAAAATAATTTGAACGAAATGATGGCCTTAAAAATGGAACAACCAAAACAAAATATGGAATTTAATATTCAGTAGACAGCATAATTCAGTACGTGCTCTCTTGGTGTGTGATTGATGGCATAATGTTTAATTCTGCATGGTACAACGTTAAGGAAACAAACACTATCTAATTTGTATTACCCACCCCAGCTAGCAGAGCAGTTTATGATGTTATTTATTTGATGTTTATTTATATAGGCTGGGTTGGCTGATCATTTGAGCTATTTGCCATCAACACACTGCTCCTCATTCTCCATCACACACACTCACATTTATGATACAGTGGTGATGATGCTATCAATTGAGGAATGGACAGTTTCCCCACAGCACACAGACAGCTATAAATGAAAATGTCACGATAAAGTTTTTGTCTGTCAGTTGAATTTTTATAGGCTCTTGTGTCACGTCTTGTGTGAAAGTACTGTCCCTTTTTCCCTTCCTAAAGTAGCCCTGTCACAGGTTGATTTGGACGTCTCTGGTCCATCTCAACACATCCCTCCTGCTGAGAAAAGACATCATAATTACCAGAGGATGTGAACTTGACACTCTTCCCTTTTTAAATTAGACGAATGATGGAACTGAGGATGGATGTGGAAGTCTCCTGTGAAGAATAATCACACCATCTTCAGAACCTAGACATTATTGTGAGGACACACAACGGGTAGCATCTAAGGGCCAGACAGCTCTGCTGAAATAGAAAGCTGGAATCCATTTTGACATAATTATCCATTTTTACTTGGAGTCGTTTCCTCTGATGAATGATTTAAAAGTAATTGGTGTAATTGGTGTAATTGGCCTTTCTGAAGAACCAGCACCTTACCGTGGTAGAGAGGTTTGTGTGCCCTGATGAACCTGGGGGCTGTGTTATCTGGAACCTTGTGTTCCTGGTAGGGTCTCCCATGGCAAATTGGTCTCAGGCAAGGGGCCAGACTAAGATTGGTTCAAAAGACCTCATGAAAGAAACAAGAACAAGAAGTGAGGATACCCGGCCCAGAGGAAGCCCGGGGTCCCCTTCTGGAGCCAGGCCCAGAAGGAGGACTCGTCGGCGAGCGTCTGGTGGCCGGGCTTGCCACGGAGCCCGGCCGGGCCCAGCCCGAAAAGGCAACGTGGGCAACACCTCCGCTTCTCCGTCCCGCGGGCCCACCACCTACGGGAAACATCGATGGGGTCGGGTGCGCTGCCAGAAGGGTGGCAGTGAAAGCGGAGGGTCTCGACGGACCAGACCCGGGCGGCAGAAGCTGGCTTTGGGGACGTGGAACGTCACCTCTCTGGGGGGGAAGGAGCCGGAGCTTGTGCGGGAGGTGGAGCGGTACCAGTTGGATCTGGTTGGGCTCACCTCTACGCACAGCGTCGGCTCTGGAACCTTACTTCTGGATAGGGGTTGGACTCTATTCTTCTCCGGAGTTGCTCAGGGTGTGAGGCGCCGGGCGGGTGTGGGGATACTCACAAGTCCCCGGTTAGGTGCTTCGTTGTTGGAGTTTACCCCAGTGGGGTTATGGGGGGGAAAACTCTGACTGTTGTGTGTGCTTATGCACCCAACAGCAGTTCAGAGTATTCGGCCTTCTTGGAGACCCTGGAAAGAGTCCTGTATGGGGCTCCTGAAGGGGACTCCTTAGTCTTGCTGGGAGACTTCAACGCACATGTGGGCAATGATGGAGACACTTGGAGGGGCGTGATTGGGAGGAACGGCCCCCCTGATCTGAACCGGAGTGGTGGTTTGTTACTGGACTTCTGTGCTAGTCATGGATTGGCCATAACAAACACCATGTTCGAACATAAGGATGCTCATAAGTGTACGTGGTACCAGAGCACCCTAGGCAGAAGGTCCATGATCGATTTCGTTATCGTATCATCGGACCTGAGGCCGTATGTTTTGGACACTCGGGTAAAGAGAGGGGCGGAGTTGTCAACTGATCACCATCTGGTGGTGAGTTGGGTCGAGTGGCGGGGGAAGCCTCTGGATAGACCTGGTAAGCCCAAACGTGTAGTTCGGGTGAACTGGGAACGTCTGGAGGAGGCCCAAGTTCAGGAGGCCTTCAACTCACACCTCCGGCGGAGCTTTTCGGGCATTCCTGTGGAGGTTGGGGACATAGAACCAGAGTGGTCGGTGTTCAAAGCCTCTATTGCCGAAGCCGCGGCGGGGAGCTGTGGTCTCAAGGTCCTAGGTGCCTCAAGGGGCGGTAACCCTCGAACCTCCTGGTGGACACCGGTGGTCAGGGAAGCCGTCCGACTGAAGAAGGAGGCCTTCAGGGATTTGTTATCCCGGGGGACTCCCGAGGCAGTTGCAAGGTACCGACAGGCCCGATGGGCAGCAGCCTCATCCGTGGCCGAGGCAAAGCAGCGGGTGTGGGAGAAGTTTGGAGAAGACATGGAGAAGGACTTTCGGGCGGCACCAAAGTTGTTCTGGAAAACTGTCCGACACCTCAGGAGGGGGAAGCAGGGAACCATCCAAGCTGTGTACAGTAAGGATGGGACGTTGTTGACCTCAACTGATGGAGTGTTGGGACGTTGGAAGGAACACTTTGAGGAACTCCTGAACCCGACAACTCCGCCCTCTATGTTAGAGGCAGAGCTGGAGTATGACGGGGGATCAACACCAATCTCCCGGGGGGAGGTCACTGAGGTCGTCAAACAACTCCACAGTGGCAAAGCCCCGGGGGTGGATGAGATCCGCCCGGAAATGCTGAAGGCTCTGGGTATTGAGGGACTGTCATGGTTGACACGTCTCATCAACGTTGCGTGGAAGTCGGAAACAGTACCGAAGGAGTGGCAGACCGGGGTGGTGGTCCCCCTTTTCAAAAAGGGGGATCAGAGGGTGTGTGCCAATTACAGAGGCATCACACTACTCAGCCTCCCCGGGAAAGTTTACTCCAAGGTACTTGAAAGGAGGGTCAGGCCGATTGTCGAACCTCAGATTGAGGAGGAACAATGCGGATTCCGTCCTGGTCGTGGAACGACGGATCAGCTTTTTACTCTCGCAAGGATCCTGGAGGGGGCCTGGGAGTACGCTTATCCGGTCTACATGTGTTTTGTAGACTTGGAGAAGGCGTATGACCGGGTTCCCAGGGAGTTACTGTGGGAGGTGCTGCGGGAGTATGGGGTGAGGGGGTCTCTACTAAGGGCCATCCAATCTCTGTACTCCCAAAGCGAGAGCTGTGTCCGGGTCCTCGGCAGTAAGTCGGACCCATTTCCGGTGAGGGTTGGCCTCCGCCAGGGCTGCGCTTTGTCACCAATCCTGTTTGTAATATACATGGATCGGATTTCGAGGCGTAGTCGTGGGGGGGGGGTTCTGCAGTTCGGTGGACTAAGGATTGCACCACTGCTTTTTGCAGATGATGTGGTTCTGATGGCTTCATCGGTCTGCGACCTTCAGCACTCACTGGATCGGTTCGCAACCGAGTGTGAAGCGGCTGGGATGAGGATCAGCACCTCCAAATCTGAGGCCATGGTTCTCAGCAGGAAACCGATGGACTGTCCACTCCAAGTAGGGAATGAGTCCTTACCCCAAGTGAAGGAGTTCAAGTATCTCGGGGTCTTGTTCTCGAGTGAGGGAACAATGGAGCGTGAGATGGGCCGGAGAATCGGAGCAGCGGGAGCGGTATTGCAGTCGCTTTACCGCACCGTTGTGACGAAAAGGGAGCTGAGCCAGAAGGCAAAGCTCTCTGTCTACCGGGCCATTTTCGTTCCTACCCTCACCTATGGTCATGAAGGATGGGTCATGACCGAAAGAACGAGATCGCGGATGCAAGCGGCCGAGATGGGTTTCCTCCGCCGGGTGGCTGGTGTCTCCCTTAGAGATAAGGTGAGAAGTTCGGTCATCAGGGAGGGACTCGGAGTTGAGCCGCTCCTCCTTCGCGTCGAAAGAAGCCAGTTGAGGTGGTTCGGGCACCTAGTTAGGATGCCACCTGGGCGCCTCCCTAGGGAGGTGTTCCAGGCACGTCCAGCTGGGAAGAGACCAAGGGGTAGACCTAGGACCAGGTGGAGGGATTATATCTCTTCGCTGGCCTGGGAGCGCCTTGGGATCCCCCAGTCAGAGCTGGTTGATGTCGCCAGGGAAAAGAAAGTTTGGGGCTCTCTGCTGGAACTGCTACCCCCGCGACCCGACCACGGATAAGCGAGAGAAGATGGATGGATGGATGGATGGTGTAATTGGTCAAATTAAATTAAATATATATTAATTTAAAAAAAAATCAGTATTTGTAATTTTCATTATTCAGTTCAGTTTTATAAATACCAACTTGTATAGTATCTTTAGTTGTTCTTCCCTGACCACAGTTTAGATTTGTGTGTATTTATAATTGTTAACTGCCTTTTCATTCAAGTAGCAAATTGCTCTACTTTCGTCGATAGCTGTGCTTCACAGACGTCCTATCATCAATTGTAATTTATAATATCAGAAAACATCTGGTTGGTCCTCCCATCCAAGCTGCTTTCATGGTTTTGATGATTCGCTTCAAGTATCTTGTATCTAATGTTTGATATAATGGTTAGACACACCTTACCAGCTGTCCAAGTGCTTTTCTCTGAATCCAACGGTAATTTATTGTTTTCGGTGGGATCCATTTGCGTAACCGTTATACTGTTGTATCTTGTTAGCACATTATCTTCTTATCTACTGCCATAGTTTAAAGTTATTTTTGATCCTTTTTCTCATAAACATTATACACTTCACATTTTTGATGCCTCGACTAGCCTCTGGATAACTACTTATTGGTCTAACATATTAATTTAAGTAAAGTTAAGGAAGATTATGCATTTTTTCCCTGTGGAATTAACACAATGCGCTCAAATATGCACAGATCTATTTCCATAAGACATGTCAAAGGGTCTATAGGGACTTCACTGATTCCACACTTTGAAAATGCCATGGACACAATAGCAATTTCATGGGTGTTAAAGTTGAGATGGTGCAAGGGATCTCCTTTAGGCTTGTCGACCTTTATCTCAGCAAACATCAGAATCCCTATACAAAAAAGCAGAAAATTAGCTATTGATTTTCCCTTTTTCTTTTTTTCTCCTCACTTTCTTATTCCTCTCTGGGATTGTCATTCGAGAGTCCAATTGAAGGTCAGCATTGGTTTCCTTGTCACTAACACAGAGATGTACAATAGAAATATAGCAATCTGTATGTTTGAAAGAAAAAGGTCCTGCACGACGATAAGAGGTTGCTTTTGGCTTTTAAGGATTCACTGGCTCAATTAAACGTTTCGCCTTCGAGCAACACCATTTGATTGGTGTGGCCTACAGGTTTGCACAAAGAGACAATGTTCATGTATATGCACAGTGCACGCACATACAGCAAGACAAATATGTTATTTGCTGCATTTAATGGAAACACACGGCTAAATAACATCATTTCTGTTGGTGACATTTAAAGCAGTTTTTTAACATGGGCAAACAACCTAAGCTAATTTATGAAATCATATAAATGACAGCCTTGATCTGTTAGAGGGGTTGGTTTTGGGAGTTTTCCTTATCCAAAGCAAGGGTCGAAAAGAACAGGTGTCGAATGCTTCACAGATTATAAAGCTCCCTGAGGCAAATATGATATTGGGCTATATAGATACAATTGCACACAGATTAGGAGCAGCAGATAAACACTTGTGTCCTCTCTCTGGCTCTGTGGGGATTCTAAATGTTCTCTAATACAGACTCAACTGTCCCAGAAAATAAGAATAACAGCTGGAACTCAGCATCTTCCCCCTCAGGATGAACCTAAATAATCTTTCATAAGCTTTCATATCTACCTGGAATTACTCCTCAGTAGACGAACTGTAAGATCAAATGTTTGTTAACTGTCTAAATATGTTGTCCTGATGTGCCTGTAATCCTCTACGCTTTCTTGATATCTAAATCAAGCTGAAAGAAAAGAACAAAATGTGATGTTTTCTTTCACACCTACAGTGCAACCCAATCAACAACGTTGTGTTTCATTTGACCTGAAATTCTTGTCATCTGATCTAATGGTGGTGGCAAAGAGTCTTGTCATGATGTTTGGTATATCAGCGAGATCAAGCGCTTTCGTAGTCTGCGCTGACATCAGTGTTTTTACTTGGTGTGTCTCTCTCATCTAAATTGTTCACCCCCCCCAAGGTGAGCATGTTATCTTGCCAAATCCAACTCAGTGTAAAGTGCAAAAGCCTTTTTTGCATATTCTTCACAGTTGTTTATGGTTTACTGAGCAGGTCACTTCCCCTGCTTGCTTGAACAGCTGCTTCATCGATGACCCCCCCCCCCGCCCATCCCCTTCTTCCTAACAGGGGTAGGAAGACTAGTTGTGTGCTGCTCCCTGTCAAGTTCTCCTGTGATTGTGAGGCCTTCTGGTGACCTCGTGCACACAGCCTTTACTGGGGCCATATGAATAATGTATCCTTTGAATTTAGCCCAACCCTGACATTTCGATGTTTGATGCCCACAGGCTTTGGCTTTAACAATATTGATAGTGCTCCTTTCCTCTGTGCATCATCAGATAAAGTCTGAAAGCACAGCTAGTGTACTCAATATACAAATCCAAGCCTATCAGGCAGGCTGCATGTTCGGCAGACTGAATTCCTTTATTCTATTAACTCTGACCGCATCATCTATACCTGTACAGTTAGATTGTGTATAGGTTGCAGACATTTTAATTGAAAACAATGTGTTCTGTCAATAGGAGATGGACAGATGACATGGACATCTGATGGATTGCTATGGGGACAAATATACAGTATACCTTTGTGAAGAATATGAAATATAGAGCAAAATAAGTATGTTAACATACAAAAAAGATAAGAAATATGCCCTGGGCTCAGCTGGTGGATTAAACGTGAAGAGGAGTCTGCGCTGCCCTCTCTTGCAAAGAGTCTGCCTTGGTAAGACTGGCTAGATGTGTTGATGTACACACACAGGTACTTGTACTGTAGGTCTACACCATCTCCACCTCTCCACCCCTCATGATGACAGGTGTCAGTAGCCCCTCGGTCTGCCTGGAAATCCACCACCAGCCCCTTGATCTTACTGACATTTAGCAGCAGATGGTTCTCCTTACTCCACCAGACACCCATTATAACGAAATCATCAAATAACTGCTGGAGGGTGCACGGTCCGGGACTGAACCTGAAGTCGAAAAACTGAGTGTGTGAATCATGAGGGAAAAGTGAATCTTGTGTATTTAAGTAGGTATGATTTATTTATCTGATGATGCATATGCCTAAATGCATTTTAAAACACCCAATTGCAAAGGAAAGGATATTTGAATGTAGTGTAGTTTTCATTCTTTTTTGGTGTTTACTTTTAAATGGTAAAACAATGTTAAACTACTACTTACTATAAACTATTACTATAAAAAATAAATACACTTGCCTACTGAATACTGCACTTTCATGAAAGAAGAGAGTAAGAAGATCTTAGCCTTCCTCAGAGCACATTATTTTACATTTGCAGCTTGCTTAAACCTTGGGTGAGTTTTATAAATGCACAATTCACATTTCATACCAACCTATTCAGCCTCTCATTCCAAAGATAATATTTGATGGACTTAATGTCATCACTCATCATAATTCCATTGTTGAGGTTGAGGTACACTAAAATACATTTATACTGTGCAATTTTCCAAACTCACATTGGTTTCTCGTACAGCATCTCTGTATAGTATGTGTATTCACTCTCTGTCCTAAACGGCTTGTTGGAGCTCCTGCCCCCCTCCCTGTGAGCCCGGTGTGCTCTGATTGGTCGGGACATTGTGAGGCTCGCTGCTCTGTGAGCTGGCTTACTGGTGTGGTTTCCGGGTCTGCGATACAGCGAGACAGCGCAAAACTCATCCTGAGCACACACAAACACTCACAGCCGAAGTTAAAACAATAAATGTGGTTTGATATTGGGTAAGAAAAAGTTTTATAAACGCTGTGAGAATGGGTCTGCGGAGAGCATTTCTCCGCCATCCCAACTCGTCTATTACCAACCAGGGGACTCTATGCAAGCCAATGGGACTGTTAGTTGAAAATGTATGCTAAAGGTCCCCCCACTGCGTTTGATAGTGACACCAAGGGATCCCGGTGTGTGAGGAGCTCCGCGGATTGGTCCATGTTGGTTCCGGGAACCGCATGACGTCATGCGGTTCCCGGAAGAAACAAATGGAAAAAGAGAAATCTCCAACAAGGCGTTCTGGGGCAGCATAGACAGGTATTTTCTGTGTTACTCGGGTGTACTTTGAGGGTTTTTGACTCTGCAGACCGTTTACATGCATACAAACCTTCATAACACACAAGGGGACGGGTAATAACCAGAAAAGCATGCCATGGGACCTATAAATTAGCACTGACTCAGCTTATACATTAAACAAGTTCTGTTTGCTCAAAGCATCCCAAGTAGCTCATTCCAGGCTCACAGGGATAATTTTTCTTCATTGTTCGTTTTTTATCTAACATAACTCCCCCTCAGTTTACTTTCTAAAAATACTTTGAGGGACATTTTCTCAAATGTTGTACTCAGTTTTTTCTCAGATCTTCCTCCTTTTTTCTCCCCAAGGACATCTCCTCCTGCTGCCAGGACCTGTCAGGCAGGAGCATCTCAGAGTAAAGGGGTGAGAGGACACCAATTAGAAAGCCATCCTCGGCCAAGAGAGCCAGCGGCACAGCTTGCCACAGGAAGTGGGATGTCTGACTTCCTGCATGGGGTCACAGCTGTTTGCGAGGAGGTTACCGCTACCAGCCAATACGCAATACCGTTTAGCGTCTGACGAGCCAGGCCTCATTTGAATAGCAAAGAACCATCTCAATGTCACCAATAAATTTACATGATATCTTCCCGGCTACAGCTGGGATCAGAGTGGGGACTTTGCTGGAATTAGGGGAGCGTGTCAATGTCAAAAGTGCAGGACCAGCTCGTTTCAAGTTGACTAGTTTTGAAGTAAAGATTATTACTTCGTTTAGGGACAGTTAAAAGTAGATTCATATAATAAAACCTCAAATCACCAATGTGTGTACCTGAGAACACAATATAGTTGTCAACCTCTCAACTGATAAATAAAGCACATATTTCCTTCATTGATCATGCTTTACTTTTAAGGATTATGCATTTATCTTAAAGTAAGACATTATCGAGGGATGGTAAATAAATGGGAGGGAGAGAAGGGAAAACCTGAACATATCATTTAAATGGTACATTGATATCACATTTAGTATTTTCATACATTCGAAAAAAATTGCTTTAACATATTTGTCCATATCTGTGTTAAGGATTAAGCAATTGTACAATATGTGCAGATGTTTCATTTTGGGAAAAACTTCTTAAAGACATGTAATCAAAATCTCAAAGAAGCTTTTCGGTCATCGAAGAGATTCAAGTGTCTTTACCTGAGGTGGCGAACAACTAGAAGCATGGCAGGGATGGCAGCGTGTGATTGGCTCCTGCTATGAGCAGCTGTCTAAAATGCCCATATTTGGGCTTGACCCAATTACATCCTCTGATCCCGAGTCACTAGGCTGATGCAGTCAGAACCATTCATCTCCCTGGCTGAGTACCATGCCATGTGTTAACAGCCAAGACCCTCCCCCCACCTCACTTCACCGCCAAGCCCCAAGGTTGAAAGTCATGCCAATCAAGTTGACTTCTTTGCCTCTGATATCCCCTTGAGCTCATAGTGATTATGGACAAACCTCCGATGACTGTGAAAAGTTCATAATATACAGTAAACAGGACACACTTTATTCAACACCGCTAGCATTGTTTTCCTGCACTGAGGTTGAAACTTGAGTCAATGTGTGTGTTTTCATATCTGGGGTGCAGGTGTGCTATGATGGAGAGGGGCGGGAGGAGAAGGAGGTCAAAAACGTTCTGGATCTGGGATGTTAACTACAAAATATCCTGGAGCTGTGTCAGGGACCAATTCCAACAAATCATTTTCAAGAGCGACAGTAGTAAACAGTAGAGTTTTTGTTTTTTTGCTACTGCCTATTTCAGAGAAATGAAAGGCACCTTCACGGTCTACAAATGGCTTGTTGGACAAAGAGAAAAAGAAAGCAAAAACGATTAGAAAAATAAATAATTTTACTTGGTCTTCTCTGAATTTTTAAACTATTTGAGTAATGAATGACATTTGATTAAGACCCTTTTGTTTCTTTTCTGAACAATAACATAAAAGCAACCCATCATGTTGTTTTGACCTCTGCTGGCTTGTGTAACAGTGATTAATGCTCATTACTGGGGGAACAGGAACCCAGGCTAATGTAAAATTAGGGAGAAGTGGCCTCATGGTCTGAATTACATGGACCCTCAGTTCCAGTTTAGTGAGCCCTTTCTGTTCACAAAGATTAAGGGAGGAGTCAGGCAGCCCTCCATTGTACCGCTGAGAAAGGAAACTCATTTGCTTTGAGCGATAAATGTCTTACGAGCATAAATCATGTCCCTTAATCCCTTTACCAAGGCCACATAATGCAAATTGTCTCTCATTTACAGATCACACAAAAGAGACAATGAATGAAGTTTGCACACAGAGCTCGTGGCATTGTCCTTCCTGCTGAGGACAGATGGGCTTTCACCTTAGATCGCAAGATAAAAGTGGTCAGTATGCTTACAGTACTTTGTGTGTGCTCATCCTGCCTCTCTCTTTGAACTGAATAAACACTTCTCACTTTATCTCAATCCAATGTAAACGGACACACCAAGGTTAAGATGAAAAGAGTTTTAATGTTTGAAATTTGAAAACAAAAAATAATAGAAAAGCCAAAATAGAAACGGCTCTTACTTTTCTTAATAGGCCAGCCGACAACAACTTTTAACTTGGGTCTATTACACACCTTAATACTTCAGTCTCTAAAACAACATATGAGTCATTTACCCAGGGGCGGCAGGTTGACATTTAGCTCTGTCTGTGCATGTACTCCATTTCTATTCCCATGACAATGACTTGACTTTACAAAACATGCAAGCATCTGAATTTTTACAAGGGGAGATTAAAAAGGGGGAAAAGCGTCCCCTACTGTATGACCTGCTTCTTCATTAAGAAGCTCCCAGATTTTAAAAAGGATTTAGATCCAGCATGATTTTGAATTTCTTGTTTTCTTATTTGAAAAATAATATACCCCAAACAAAAGTGTAGTGCAACATCTCCTGAATATGAATTGAGAATACATCAAATAAGATGCAATTGATGTTAGTGTTTAGCATGTATTTGCTCTATAGAAACGTTCTAGCTGGTGCATGGTGTGACCGTACCTTTCATACTAAAATAAACAGCATGGGGCACGCTGCGCGGGTTTTATCGACAGCTCTTCGCTGTGTGATGTCCTCTCTCCGATTGAGGCTCTGAGGATAAAACGCAAACAAATAAAGCTTGGATGATGCATGTTTTGTGTGCCAGCGAAATCCCATTGTGTATCTGTGGCTGTATTTGTGTGTCCGTGCTATGAAAGTATATAAAGGAGTATATTCATGTGTGTCTGCGTAGCCTACAAGCAGGGGGCGAGACCATGCAATATATTAAGATCAGTGTGTGTTAGTCTGTGTTTTGTTTGTGTCTGCCTCTCTGTGTGCTTTAGTTGGTCCTCGAGGATCACATTGTTTTCACAGGGCCCTGTGGCTGGCTTCAACATCTGCTTTGTGTGGGTGATCCATCTCCTCTTAGCTGCCACATAACAAGTCATGTGGGATTTTATTTAATGGATACCCGACACAGAGGGCTCCATCAAAAAACTGCACCGTCTCACAAGGGCATTGTAGAGATTGTGCTTTTTATGTCAAACAACTAAGTGTTAACTCAACTGGTTATTTTGAGTAATTACAGTAAATAAAGTTTATTTTCTGTCTAGACCAGAAACAAGGCTGTCCTTTTTCACAAACATTAGCTACAATTTCAGTTGCCACGAGGAGAGTCTCAGAATTGTTCGGTAATACAAAAATATTCCCTGCTGCTTATTATCATTAGTGTCATTTTCAGATGGTGTACATGTCACCATGTTTGCAAAGCATCACAGCAACAGTGTCAGCAGTGCACTTTCAACACTGGCAGCATAGCAGGGGTTAAAAGTAAGCTTTCATCCCTCCTTTGGATAGAAGACTGTTTTTAAATGCCCCTGGCTTTCTTCCAAGCTCCTAGCCTCAAGCCTAGGGGTCTAACAAGCATGATGCTTTGAGGATTGACTTGTGATTCAACCCAAATTTACAAGCTGATTATTATGCAGACACTGAGTACTGAGTACAAAAATGTGCTCCTTATCTATACAAACAATATTTTGGATGTCCAGAGAATTAAATGGTGTGCATGTGTATTTGTTTTTTTGGTGTGTCTTTGTGAGCATGTATTTAATGGGGACCAGCTGAAACTTTGATGTAATTGATAAAAGAAGCTGTTCCCCTAATCCTAATGGCACAATTCCTTATGATCCTTTGTACACAGACTTGCAGGGGATCAAAGAAACAGAGTTTTGCCCCAGGCGATAAAATATGTATTAAAAATGAGTTTGAAGGATATATTACCGGATACAAATCCTGTAATGTATTCAATGTATAAGTTTAGCATTGCCTGTAGTTCACAGACTATTTTCATCGTTCACAAATAAAACTGCTCGGCTAACTACAAAACCAACTGTTCTTTGTTATGACTAGAGATACATCCTTTTTTCTCTGTCTCTAATGAGCTGTTTTTCAAAGTAAAAGTTACAGTGGGCCTGGGCTAATAATTTGTCATATGTTCGGTTGTCACGTGGGATTCATTGCACACTTTATATGAGCATGATGTGGCTACAGTCTCTGTATGTGGTGGGTTTTTAATCTGAGTGCTTTCATCAGACATGCGGACAAAAAGTGATTGCAGACACAAACCAGCTGAGATCAGTGTGAGTCTCTCACTTGTATAAAAAGTATTCTCTCCAATTAGGAGGACGTCCTGGGGACTCTCTCTCTCTCCTCTGGCTGTCGGTGCCCCATTTCACATGTGGGATCTTGATCTTGTCATCCTAGAGTTTTCCTTCTTGTCCTTCTCTCCCTCTGTGATATTGTTTGTTCACCTACCTGTATGAATGATGTGATTTAGTTGTGCTTCGTGTGTGATAAGCCTTTTCTAGGTTACATACAGTAGGGTCAATAGGTTCGGGCTTTGGCTTTGATGACACCTGGTAGCTGCTTGACATCCTCCTGGATCCATTTTATATATATATGTACATGCTATCTATACTGTAGTTTTATAATTGTACACACACCATGTCTTGCATTTCATTCTAATTAGGGAGAAGGATTATTCTTCAGTTACTTTTCCTGAAGTTTCTTCTATTTTCCTTGTTAAAGGACTTTGGGGAGTTTGTCTTTATCCAAAGCCAGGGTCATAGGACAGAGTGTGTTATATGCTGTACATGTTTTTACCAGCCATCAAGGCATATTTGTTTCTATGTTAGAAAATTACTTATTTAGACAAAAATAAGCACACACTATTATCACAGAAACAAAAAAAATCAAGCATTCCAAATGTACCTTCTCATGTGAGTGTGGGTAGAGTAGAATTTGACAAGAGAAAACTATCTTGAAAGGAGACTATAACTGCCTAGAAATTAACTAGAGGGGAAAGATTTTCCAGCTCATGATCATGATATATACTGAAAAAATACTTCTATTTCATTGCCATGAGAGTGATATAAAAAGCACACAAAAGGTCCAAGTTGTGGTTTTGTCTTGGGAGCTGAGGAATAGAGTAAAACAAGTCCTGGTAAAATAGTGTGCTACTCCCTTACAAGTGATCTATAGTTTGTCAGCACCAATCAGCCTAGAATGGGCTCCATTCATCTGCTCATGGCTTATTGAAGAGGGTGGGCTGCTTTTGAATGCTTCAAGCCCACATCTCCTTCCTGAGGCACAATTGGATTGAACCTATTTATCTTCCTCTTTATCAGTTGAGAAATGCACTTTTTGATTTATATGTCCATATGATTCTCCTCACTGTGAAGAATTCCCTTACACACCCCACCGGGGCTGGGGCTTCTGAGCATGAGAAATAGTTGCAATGAAAAATTCTTACCAACTTTGAGGAAATATCAACAGGAGGTTTCTGCAAAACAAATGTCAATAGCATTACCTCAGTAGTTATTTTCGACTTAAGTTCAAGTGATTAAAATACACATGATCTTACACTGAGAAAAGCGGTGGTCTTTTAGATGCTGTGAAATAGAAACATTTGCATTTTACTTAGATTTGCATTTAGACAGATATCTCAAGGTCAACAGAGAATTTCTATTTAACACCAACAATAATAGTACACATTATACACAGAAAATATGTTTCAGCGCAATATGGTTCTATGTGTAATGTGAACTCATTGCAGGATGTATAGATTACATAAACCCCACTTTTTAACGTCATAAAGTTTGGTCAATATCTATTGTGCCTTATTGCACTCATCTATCAGTGAAATAAAAGCAATATGTGTTGCCATATATGTACTGTAATAATAAATGCATCCAAAATGTATTTTATATGTAGTTTGTGATTATTTGCTGTTATATAATGTATTTTTTCAGCCAAGTAATTTGGTCAAAGGTGCTCCAACTGAGCAGAAATTACCATAACACTAGACATGTTTTATTGGTTGCCATGCCAATCATTGTTGAAACCAGGGAGCTTGTTAATAATATATTATGTGTACCCTTTTTATATTATATATGCATGCTTTTTCAAAGAAAACTTTTCCTTTAAACATGTCTTTGGAACCATTCTACAAGGCCACACAACTATACATTGAGGAATAATCACTCGCTATGTATTTATAGACATCATGCTTGCATTACGAGGTGGACATTCTTTGCCGGGCATTAACATTGTTCCGTTGCCAATGGCTTCATATGGGATTTTGTATGACAGCTAGTCCATTTCTAGACTGGTAACGTTTTCACTTTTGATCCAACTGGACTACAAATTAAATAGGTAATTGTAATTAAGTCAAATACATATGATCTCCAATCAAAGCTGCACTGGTGTGTATTTTGGTACAACTTGCTTGTTCATTTAGTGTATCTTTATTCGAGCTAGTTATTTATGAGATTACATCTGTTCCGGTGTGTGAAGCAGGCAGGACCCAAATGCAGAATAAAGTGAAAATTCCTTTATTTCAAGGCTAGGTGATAAACAAAGACAAAACAGAACACTCACCGACGAACTAGTCATGACACAAGACGAACCGACAAATACAGACAGAAAAACCAGAACTTAAATACACACAAGACTAATCACACAAACAAGACACAGGTGAGGAGGGAGGAGAAAACACAGGGGCCACAAGTGAACACAATGGAGTAATCAGACACACCAGGGAAACTAACGACAGGGAACCACAGACAGATCTAAACAAGACAAAACACAACGCAGACAGAAAACCAAAAACAGATATAGACAAAACACCATAAAGACAGATCGTGACAACATCTTCCTTTTGCCTTTGAATGCAATAATGTCAACAGTTAAAGCTGAAGGCATGGAAAGTCAAAAATGTAGTGGATGAAGTAAAGAGAAATAGATGTGCAAATATTGACAAAGACATATATAAATACTTTACAAACATTTTAAAGAAGAAAGTTTGTGAAGCAGTTATAAGACAGCAGGCTTCAGTGGAAATTGCCATGGGTATTTTGGGACCCAGAGTGTGGTTGGGAAATGAATTATACTACGATTAAACTGCTGTCTTGTTCCAAGCCAGTTTTAGGTTGTATGTCTACTCATAATAACATACCTTTGTATGCATGGTTGACCCTTACAGGGACATTTAAGGCAGCTGCTAAGAGGACACCAGAACACAACTATATGTTACTTACGTAACCCCAGTCCTCAGAGTAACATGAAGTGAGATGTCTCACTATGGGATGCGCCTCATCGCGGAGCAAACAGAAGCATCAATCTCATTACGCCAATCCTGATTGGCTGGTGATCTTGACGTCAACGTCAGGGAATCACCCCCTATAAGTAGCTTGCGCCACGACGCATGCGTCATTCAAAATAAGCACCTCTTCTCGCTTCACCATAGCAAGGAGGGCCGTCTGGTGAGACATCTCACTTCATGTTACTCTGAGCACTGGGGTTACGTAAGTAACCTATAGTTCTCATTCATAACACTCCGTTCGATGTCTCACTACGGGATATTGTAGCTCCCGTATTGCCAGACGAGCTTATCTCGAAAATCACCGATCAACCAGAACTTAACAGGTAGAGTCCCGACACAACAAGGTGCCCAGCACTGCTCGGGCCACGCTTGGAGCGGAGACGTCTAGCCTGTAAAAGCGGACAAAAGTGAGCGGCGAGGACCAGCTTGCCGCTGCACAGATGTCTTGGATGGAAACACCCTTGAACAAAGCCCAGGATGTAGCCAGGCCACGAGTCGAGTGAGCCCGCAGACCCGAAGGTGCTTGCACACTCTGACTCGTATAGGCCAAAGCAATCGCCTCCACGATCCAGTGGGAGAGCCGTTGCTTAGTAACAGGCTTGCCCTTGTGAGGGTTAGCCCAGGACACAAAGAGTTGGTCATTAAGACGAAGCTCCTTTGATCTGTCCATATATGTGCGTAAAGCCCGGACTGGACACAACAGATCCTGCTGCTGCTCCCCAGAGGGAACCAGCGGCGGAGGAAATGCCTCAATGTCAATTGGGGTACACGAACCAACCACCTTTGGTGTAAAGGCAGGGTTGGGCTTCAACAACACTCTCGTTTTCACTGGGGCGAACTGAGTGCATGAAGGATGCACAGACAGTGCATGAATATCACTGACTCGCTTGGCGGATGCCAGGGCCAGTAACAGCACTGTCTTGAGTGACAGATGTTTCATGTCAGCTCCTTACAGGGGTTCAAATGGGGTCATTCTGAGCCCATTTAAAACCACTGCCAGGTCCCATAAGGGCACCAGCGACCTGGAGACAGGGAGGAGCCTGCGAGCTCCCTTCATAAAACGGCAGACCAAAGGATGTTGGCTAGCCGTCTTTCCCTCAAAGCCCACATGGCATGCAGCAATAGCAGCCAGGTACACATTGATCGTGGAGAAAGCTCTGTGTTTATCGATCAAGTCCTGTAGGAATGATAAAATCACCCCGACAGGACATTGAAAGGAGATGTGTCCTTCTTGAAGGCACCACTCCTCAAACACCCTCCACTTACAGAGAGACCTGGTGGAGGAAGCTCTCGCACTCTGAATAGTGTTTATCACCTTCTGAGGGAGTCCCACTGTATTCAGATTGTACCACTCATGGGTCAGGCCCATAGTGCCCCGCACTCTGGGTGTGGGTGAAGGATCGCCCCCCCCGCCTGAGACAATCTGTCCCTGCGTAGTGGGGGCTGCCATGGCTGCCCCCACAACAGCTGATATATCTCTGCCAGCCCGTACGTTGCGGGCTAGGGTGGAGCCATCAGGATAAGTGTGTGGCGTTGCTCCTTCACTCTGGCCAGAGTTGGGGGTATCAGAGCCAGGGGTGGGAACGCGTACAGAAGGCCCGGAGGTCAATCGTGTACGAGTGCGTCCCCGCCTAACAGTGCGCTTAAATTGTGCATTAAAGAGAACAGCTGTCATTGAGCATTTTCTCTTTATGTGAACAGATTTAACGCGGCTCTGCCGTAACGCACCCACAGCGGACTCACGATCCTTGGATGTGGAGTCCAGTCTGCATAGAGTGGTGCACCTCTGGACAGTAGTTCTGTCCCGAGGTACATCACTCCTGGTACATGCGTCGCTCTCAGAGAGAGGAGACGTCTGCCGCTCCAAGGGATCAGTGTGTGTGACTGGAGACAACGCAACCTCGGTGACGGTGGTGCCCTTACAGCCCCAGCCGGCACTGCGCATGCTCGTGACGGTGGTGCCTTCACAGACCCGTCAATTGTCCGCCCTTTGAGAGAGGCCGTAGCTGCTCTCAGAAGGGGAACAGTTGACGGACTGTTTATTGTTTTTATTGTTTTTCTTTTCATTTTTTCGAGCTGCGCCCTTGGCTCGAAGCCTGGATGCGTCAGCGGAAAATGTTTTATTACAGAAAAATCAATAAGTGTGTGACATGTGTTTTTGCGGACTTGAGGATGGTGTTGAGGCATCTCTCGAGGCGGCGGGAACACATTTAGAGCTGGGGAACCGTAGACTTCCAGCTCTGTCACAGAGGGGAGAAGGAGGGGCTGCCACGCCGCTCACTTCTTCTTCCTCGACTGCTGGCCGAAATTCTGGGTTGGCTGCGCTTGGGCTGCAGCCGGAACCGGAAATGTTCTAGGCCAGCTCGCCCTCATCCCCTGCCTGGGCTGGGGACTCGGGGCGGACTGCGACCTCTGCGTTTTCGGTATTTTGAACCGAGCAGGGTTCGGGGCAGCTTGGACGAAGGGCTGCCGCTGCGAAGGCAAGCAGAGGTGGAGGGCCTCGTCCTCCTTCTTTTTCGACTCGCATCTCCCCTGCATGGAGGCAAGAGCGGAGCCGAAAATCCCCTCGGGAACGATGGGCATGTCAAGCACATCCTCCTTTTCCCGGTCTGGGAGGTTGGTGAGGTTGAGCCATCTAGCTCTTTCTTGCACCACCATGATCCCCATTGTTTTGCCCGTGGCCTGGACGGCGCAGCGTTGGACACAGAGACAAATGTCTGTGACCGCGGCCAACTCGTCCAGAACGGCCGGTCCAGGATTACTCGACATATCCTCACAGAGCTCCGCTTGGTATGCGGTTAGCAGTGAGGAAACGTTCAGAGCCCTGGCGGACAACGCTGCGGCTCTGTAGGACCGTTCAGTCATGGTCGACTGGAAACGGTCCACCTTCGTTGGCAGCGTGGGGTTCCTGCTTGGTGACGGGCCCATCCTCGGTAGGAGGTGGGCTGCCACCAGCAGTTCCATCGGCGGTATGCGGAGCAGGCCGAGCCTCTCCATACCGTCGCAGTCTAGGGAGGAGGCACTCTGGATTGGGGCTTTGTTGCTAAAGGGTCGGTACCTCCACGAGACCGACACCTCATCCAACATCTCCAGGAAGACCGGGAGGAGTTGCCTCCTTGTCCTCGTTGCTTGGGGAGAATGTTTCCCCAAGCAACGGGACCTGGCGGTCTCCTTGGCCATTTCGGGCCACGGGATGTCTAGCCTGGACGCAGCGCGCTGACATGCGGCCTGCAGGTCCATGCTCAGACAGGGCGAAGCTGGTGTGCTATCGCCCGGGAGAGCAGCCATCGCTCCCGGCTTTGCCGTTTGAGCCGATGACATGAAGATATCTTCTTCTTGCTCATCCGAATCAGACAGGAGGGACTCAGAGGTGCCCTCTTCGTCCTCCATGTAGTCTAATTCCAGGACATCCTACGCGGGCGAGACCATGGTGAGGTCTCGCCGGGAGCCCCAACTTGGTAAAGCGTGGGGCTCCGTTCCCGCGTCTCTTGCCGCCACCGGGTCCCGGCCTGACACGGCGTGGGATCCCGGTTCCGCAGCTGCCGCTGTTAGTGAGCCCCAGACCGACACAGTGAGGGGCTCAGTCTCTGCGGCGGACACCCCCCGTGTCTTGATTGACAAATGGCGAATCAGTGGACATGAGGGAGTCCTGTTCCAACAAGCTAGCTTGGTGTGCTAGCCGTCGGTGGAGGCTCTTTCGAGTGAAACGGGCACAATGCCCGCACGAGCCAGGGTTGTAGATAGCCTCCTGGGCGTGTTCCAGCCCGAGGCAGGACGAGCAGACCTGGTGTGAGTCTGTGCCTGCTATCTTCAACCCCCAGCCGCATGACCGAGCCTCCGAGTCCCTGACTCCTCTGGTGTGAGGGAGAGAGGCGTCCATCTTGTTCGCCTCCTGGCGTGGAGAGGACCCGCTCGTAACAGGTACGTCGTTGAGAGAAAAGTGTTACCAACCCATCCTTAATCTGGAGAAAAAGGGACGGTGTGGGTCCTTTGTTCTCAAAGAATATTGACTGGTGTGTCAATATACTTCTAATCCTTTTCTCCTCCGTGAGAGAGAAAAAGAAAAGCGTCCTCGCTACCGTGGTGACGGTAGTAAGGGGAAACTAGCTAGCAACAGGTGTGTTGCTAGCTTGGAAAAATCGGACCTACTTTACTTTCCGGGGAAGAGAAGGGCGAGGTCGATTTCAATACTAATTGGCGTTAGTATTACCGTCTTCCTGCAAAGCAGAAGGAGTAGCCGGCGAGCGCCCGTCGACCGAAATGGTTATATTTTGGGTTCAGTCTGTGGACCGTTAAGCTTTTCCGGCTACTATAGAGATGTGCTCTGAAGCGAGAAGAGGTGTTTGAATGACGCATGCGTCGTGGCGCAAGCTACTTATAGGGGGTGATTCCCTGACGTTGACGTCAAGATCACCAGCCAATCAGGATTGGCGTAATGAGATTGATGCTTCTGTTTGCTCCGCGATGAGGCGCATCCCATAGTGAGACATCGAACGGAGTGTTATGAATGAGAACAATAGTTTCTCTGCAGATTATTAAAATGAAACCCCTTTGTTATCAAGTGCACAATGTGATACTCAAAGTTCTGTGTACTTTAATAAGGATGTTGGCATGACATCCTGCCAGTACACTACCACTATCCTTGCCCTCTCACGTATAACTGCTGTCCTTTATAAATCTGGCATCCTCAGTAATTGGAATGTGTTCATTTATGACATCAGGTGAAATGTCATCAGCTCATATCCTAAGGCACATTATAATCACCTTCATATTTCACATGCGCGTGCTATAGAATATTTTAAAAGTAGTACAACCAGTGTTGTTAAAGTTTTGTCAGTGTAATTACGAATCTGCTATGGTGACAGCTTTTGGAAAGCACCTGGGTCTTGTTGTGAAGCTCAACTGGTTTATCAGCTAAATAAATCCCTCTCATCCACTGTGAACTCTACCTTAACCCACACCTCACCACTTCATAAATTCCACATTTATCCTGTTCGCTCTCTGCTTCTCCGCGACAACTTTTTAAAGTAGTTCAAGATTTCATCTTAAAAGAGAGGAATTTACTGCATTGCCATAAAAGCAAGCAATACCAGAGAAGCACAATGCATGTTCAATAAAACAATATGAGATCATAAAGGGTGAGCGATAATGCATCTCGGAGGCAGATTAAATGAAAATCAGGGAACCAATAAGGCTTGTAATAATCTACTCTGACAGGCTGGCTATAAAACTGGGCAGATATTCACATCAGCATGGCATGTCATTTTACAAAGAAAAAATGATTACATGACTAATTGTCTGGTAACAAAGTTATTAATTTGAAAGAAGCATATAAACAGAGGTGTTAGTTATTAAAGGGCAAAGCAACAGAGGTGAACGTCTCAGCAGGACATGCAGCATGCAAGACTGTGAAATAACTGTCCTTCTATTCTCTAGCATATAGCCTACTTGTACTTGAATGGATGACAAAAGTAATAGTTAAGTTTAGAAGTTTGAAGGTTTCATCATGGCACAACAGGCAGTCCTATTCACAAGGAGCTGAGACATACTGTAGATTAATGCTTGCTGTCTCCGCCATCGTCATTCCATGTCCAGAGGTATGAAGGCCTTTATTTTTGTTGCCATGGAAACATTTTGTCCTTTTGTCACTTATGTTTTTGTGCTTGTCCATCTCAATGAGGCACAGTTCTGATGGTATTCACTCTGAGACACATACAACAGGGTTGTAGGAGCTGATGAACTCTGAGACATGCGTCAAACAAAACACTGTGGGACCCTGGCTTAGGGGAATACACTTGTATCTAAAAGGAAATGCAATAGCATAGCAGCTAAGGGACATACAATAGATGCAAAAAAACGGAAGATGAACCTGGAAAGATGTTCAATAGGCAGTGTCACTCTAGAGGTTATATAAGATGCCGAGCCCACCTAATAGCAGCCTTATATGTTTTCCAGGTTGCTTATGTCAAGCCGATACCATGTTGTCAAAGCTTTTATAAATACATACCATAAAAAAACATAGAAAGCTTTGAGGAAACATCATAACAAAACTAGGGCTGTCAAGTTAACGCGCTACGCTAACGCCAAAAAGAAATTCACGCCGCAAATTATTTTAACGTGCGAGTAATGCATGTGTATTTGTCCTCGGCCCGCCCCATAATTTCAGAGCCCAAAGGCTTGACGTTGTTGTTGTTGTTGTTAGTTGGATGGTGGAAGATTCTTGCTGACAGCCCCGCTCCTGCCGCTCGCTCGCGGCAGACCACGCTTGAAAGTTTGCCGGGGAGAAGCCTGGACACGGCGTCTACGAGCAGCAAGCTTTCAACAGTGAAAACTATAGGTTACTTACGTAACCCCAGTGCTCAGAGTAACATGAAGTGAGATGTCTCACTATGGGATGCGCCTCATCGCGGAGCAAACAGAACCATCAATCTCATTACGCCAATCCTGATTGGCCGGTGATTCTTGACGTCAACGTCAGGGGAAATCACCCCCTATAAGTAGCTTGCGCCACAACGCATGCGTCATTCAAAATAATCACCTCTTCTCGCTTCACCATAGCAAGGAGGGCCGTCTGGTGAGACATCTCACTTCATGTTACTCTGAGCACTGGGGTTACGTAAGTAACCTATAGTTCTCATTCATAACACTCCGTTCGATGTCTCACTATGGGATATTGTAGCTCCCGTATTGCCAGACGAGCTTATCTCGAAAATCACCGATCAACCAGAATTTAACAGGTGGAGTCCCGACTCAACAAGGTGCCCAGCACTGCTCGGGCCACGCTTGGAGCGGAGACGTCTAGCCTGTAAAAGCGGACAAAAGTGAGCGGCGAGGACCAGCTTGCCGCTGCACAGATGTCTTGGATGGAAACACCCTTGAACAAAGCCCAGGATGTAGCCAGGCCACGAGTCGAGTGAGCCCGCAGACCCGAAGGTGCTTGCAAATTCTGACTTGTATAGGCCAAAGCAATTGCCTCCACAATCCAGTGGGATAGCCGTTGCTTAGTAACAGGCTTGCCCTTGTGAGGGTTAGCCCAGGACACGAAGAGTTGGTCATTAAGACGAAGCTCTTTTGATCTGTCCATATATGTGTGTAAAGCACGGACTGGACACAACAGATCCTGCTGCTGCTCCCCAGAGGAAACCAGCGGCGGAGGAAATGCCTCAATGTCAATTGGGGTACACGAACCAACCACCTTTGGTGTAAAGGCAGGGTTGGGCTTCAACAACACTCTCGTTTGCCCTGGGGAGAACTGAGTGCATGAAGGATGTACAGACAGTGCATGAATATTGCTGACCCGCTTGGCGGATGCCAGGGCCAGTAACAGCACTGTCTTGAGTGACAGATGTTTCATGTCAGCTCCTTCCAGGGGTTCAAATGGGGTCAGGTTGAGCCCATCTAAAACCACTGCCAGGGCACTAGCGACCTGGAGACAGGGAGGAGCCTGCGTGCTCCCTTCATAAAACGGCAAACCAAAGGATGTTGGCTAGCCGTCTTACCCTCAAAGCCCACATGGCATGCAGCAATAGCAGCCAGGTACACCTTGATCGTGGAGAAAGCTCTGTGTTTATCGATCAAGTCCTGTAGAAATGATAAAATCACCCCGACAGGACATTGAAAAGAGATGTGTCCTTCTTGAAGGCACCACTCCTCAAACACCCTCCACTTACAGTCGTAAAGAGACCTGGTGGAGGAAGCTCTCGCACTCTGAATAGTGTTTATCACCTTCTGAGGGAGTCCCACAGTATTCAGATTGTACCACTCACGGGTCAGGCCCATAGTGCCCCGTGCTCTGGGCGTGGGTAAAGGATCGCCCCCCCCCGCCTGAGACAATCTGTCCCTGCGTGATGGGGGCTGCCATGGCTGCCCGCACAACAGCTGATATATCTCCGCCAGCCCGTACGTTGCGGGCTAGGGCGGAAACATCAGAGTAAGTGTGTGGCGTTGCTCTTTCACTCTGGCCGGAGTTAAGGGGAACAGAACCAGGGGTGGGAACACGCACAGAGGACCCGGAGGTCAATCGTGTACGAGTGCGTCCACGCCTAACAGTGCGTTTAAATCGTGCATTAAAGAGAACAGCTGTCATTGAGCATTTTTTCTTTATGCGAACAGATTTAACGCGGCTCCGCCGTAACGCACCCACAGCGGACTCACGATCCTTGGATGTGGAGTCCAGTCTGCATAGAGTGGTGCACCTCTTGACAGTAGTTCTGTCCCGAGGTGTATCACTCCCGGTACCTGTGTCGCTCTCAGAGAGAGGAGACGTCTGCCGCTCCAAGGGATCAGTTTGTGTGCCAGTGTGTGTGACTGGAGACAACGCAACCTCCCCTGGAGGTTCATACACGATATCGTGTTGTCTGTCCTCACGAGGACATGGTGTCCTCTGAGAGAAGGCAGGAAGCGTTTTAGGGTGGGGAACACCGCTAAAAGCTCCGGGTAATTTACGTGCGCCCGCTGGAGGTCTCTGCTCTAGAGACCTCTGCTCTAGAGACCTCTCACCGGGCGACCTTCGTAAATACCCTATCAGCCTGTCTGACATGCGTCCGTGGTGACCACCTTCCGTGAAAGGACGGCACCCGTAGGCGCGTCCCGCACTAGAAAAGTCGGGTGTAGTGCCACTACGCATTACATAATAACTAGGGCTGTCAAGTTAACGCTGCCACCAGCGGTTCCATGGGCGGTATGCGGAGCAGGCCGAGCCTCTCCATTCCATCGCAATCCAGGGAGGAGGCACCCTGGATTGGGACCTTGTTGCTGAAGGGCCGGTCTCTCCATGAGACCGACACTTCATCCAACATTTCTGGAAAAACCGGGAGGAGTTGCCTCCCTTTGCCCGCTGTTTGGGGAAGATGCTTCCCCTCGTAGCGGGACCTGGAAGTCTCCTTGGCCATTTCAGGCCACGGAACATTGAGTGTGACCGCAGCACGTTTGCACACGGCCTGCAGGTCCATGCTCAGACCGGGCGAAGCTGGTGTGCTGTCGCCCGGGAGAGCAGCCCTCGCTCCAGGCTTTGCAGCCTGGGCCGATGACATGAAGGTGTCCTCTTCTTGTTCATCCGACTCGGACAGGAGGAACGCCAGGGCGTCCCCCTCATCGTCCTCCTCATAGTCCAACTCGAGGACATCCTCCGTGGGTGAGACCATGGTGAGGTCTAACCGGGAGCCCCAGCTTGGTAAAGCGCGGGAATCCGTTCCCGCGTGTCTTGTCGTCACCGGGTCCCGGCCTGCCAGGGCGCGGGATTCCGGTTCTGAGGCCATCGCTGATAATGACTGCCGGCCGGCGGGTCCATCGACATGGGGGGGTCCTGTTCCGACAGGCTAGCTTGTCTCGCTAGCCGTCGGCGGAGGCTCTTGACTGTGAAGCGGACACAATGCCCGCATGAGCCGGGGTTGTCGATAGCGCCTCGGGCGTGTTCCAGCCCGAGGAAGGACGAACAGACCTGGTGTGTGTCTGTGCCCGAGATCTTCAACCCGCAGCCGCAGAGTCGAGCCACCGAGTCCCTGACTCCTCTGGTGTGAGGGAGAGGGGCGTCCATCTTTGTCGCCTCGTGGCATGGAGAGGGCCCGCTCTCGACAGGTGGGACGGGAAAAAAGGTATTACCACCTTGTCCTTAATCCGGAGAAAGAAGGACGGTGGGTCTTTTAATCCCGGAGAATACTGACTGGTGTGGCAGTATGCTCCTCTTTTAATCCTTTTCCCCTCCGTGAGGAAGAGAAAAGAAAACTTCCTCGCTACCGTGGTGTCGGTAGAGAGGGAGCGAGCTAGAAACAGGTGTGCTGCTCGCTTGAAAAAATTTGACCTACCTTACTTTCTCGTAGAGAAGGGCGAGGTCGATTTTTAAGTACTACCGTCTTCCTGCGAAGCAGAAGGAGTAGCCGGCTCGCGCCCGTCGACCGAAATGGGTATTTGGGTTCAGTCTGTGGACAGTGAAGCTTGCCCGGCTACTGTAGAGATGTGCTCTGAAGCGAGAAGAGGTGTTTGAATGACGCATGCGTCGTGGCGCAAGCTACTTATAGGGGGTGATTTCCCTGACGCCGACGTCAAGATCACCAGCCAATCAGGATTGGCGTAATGAGATTGATGCTTCTGTTTGCTCCGCGATGAGGCGCATCCCATAGTGAGACATCGAACGGAGTGTTATGAATGAGAACTACCTGGAGTAAGGTAGTTATAAATGACTAATGATCCAACAGATGAAGTAAAAAAAAGAGCTTGACTATTTTATTGACAGTGTTTTCAAAAGAAATTGGTTTACAGAAAGAGAAAAAGAGTTTCCTTGCATAAAACGTGTAATCTGCCCAGCCTTAAATGGCTCTTCCAAACCCATACATCCTTCCAAAATACTCCCTTGAGACATACGTTAGTTAGTATTATATGTCCCAATAATATTATCAGAAAATATGTTACCACTTTTCTGGATGATACTGCTGACGTATCAAAGGTTAAATAATGTGGATTTGATGACAATGAACTTGTGACTTTTGATGATCAGAGTTTGTACATCCACAACATTGGCAGTACTGACAAATGCCTTGATTTAAGACCCCGGGATACCCTATTACATAACATCTGCCTATCAGAGAACAGTGAGCAAAGTAACATTTACTGTTTGGCAAGAAGGCATACTATATTATCAATCCCTCGGTTGCAAATGTAATTGTTTCACTTTTTTTAAACACACACAGACACTGTTTATATACAACACAAACAGGACCTATACATATGCATTTATGTATTTAGAGATACAAGAGCCAGGGGCTGCCTTATAGGATGGCAGCCCCAGCAAAAGGAGGTTCAGAGCATCGCTCTGGAGGCAAACTGGCAGCCCTCCAGCTACACGCCTGACGGAGCATCCACACTACAGCTTCAAAAAAAGCTTGGAGCTGGGCGTGTCTGGAGCTTGGGGATTTTATTCAAGCAACACGACCAACAACCAATCACATGAATCTCCCGCCCCTGACATACAAAGCATATATATAAACTCCCCAAACAGGCGAAAACCTACCAGTTTCCCCCACTGTCTCTGCCACCTCCCTCCATGCCTGGTTCCTCCGGTTTGTATCCCGGTAGGTGAAGAGGGTCTGGTCATACAAAACCGGGTGATCTGCTACGGCGATAGTTAGTTTCTCCTCCAACTTTTTTTGAAATATAGAAATGAACAGCGGGATATCTCTCCCAGCTTAGACGCGGTTTGATTGGCTACGGCTTGAGCTGTCAGATTTTCCGAAACGGGATTTGATTGGCTGGCGCTGGCTACTCCGGCGTCTCCGGCGGAGACGGACCGCTCTGCTACCCACAATTCAGTTCGACGAAAAAGCGAGGCAACGTGACGTCACCCCATACAAAGTGAATGGGCAGATTGGAGTTGTCGACGCTGTTGACGCTGTAGTGTGGACGGGCCGTTACTGTGCGTGAACTGCTGACCATTTGGATCCAAAGTCAAGTCCCCATGGGTGGAGGTATTGCTTCCCCCAACGCCAGACTACCCACATTTGTCAAACTCAAGGCCCGGGGGCAAAATCAGGCCCTTGGTGGATTTAATTTCGAATTACAATTAGATCTGGCCCGCCGGTATATTGCACGCACACCTTCACTCAATCCTGAGGATTTCCTCAGCTCAGAGCCTGACCCCAAACATTGATGAACTTGCACCCAAGATGAGATGCCAAGTATCTGGCTTGAACGAGCATCACAGAGCAGCAAACTGAGTTTAAATGGATGTTTTCTTTTTGCACTTTTTTTCTTGAGACAACAGGGCATGTTTGTTTTTTTCTTTGAGGGAAATAGTTTTTTTGAAGCTGTAATCATAAGAAATGACTCCGGAAAATCTGTAGATAGAGCCATAAGAAATTAATGCAACTGATTATTTAATGTTTAATGTTGTTTTTATAGGCAATAATGTAAGCTTTGTTAGTTCCAGGTTTAATATGCGCAATAAGTTCATTTCAATACGTTTTGCAATAAACATTGAACCAGTCCGGCCCTCGACTAGTACCGATTTGTAAATGTTGGCCCACTGTGTATTTGAGT
This sequence comes from Pseudochaenichthys georgianus, assembly GCF_902827115.2. NCBI lineage: Eukaryota > Metazoa > Chordata > Actinopteri > Perciformes > Channichthyidae > Pseudochaenichthys > Pseudochaenichthys georgianus. The sequence continues at coordinate 18,978,175 of NC_047512.1, forward strand.
TTGACACCCTTGACCTAGAGCATAAGTGTGTCCTTAAACTTCAGCGTCTGTGTAGATCAGTACAGTACCTAAACTTTGACACAAACTATACATTTCCGAAACCCTTGAACATTTCTTTCAGAAAAGCATGTCACTTTAAGATCGTCCATTCATATCTTCCCTTAAACATATTTTCTGAGTTTGATCTTGGGGAGAGACAGGAATGACAGGGGAAACAGGGACGACAGGTAGCGAAGGGCCTTTCCAAACCTCAGTTGTCCTCATGGATACCATCTCCCTCTGACTGGTTTTATTGGTGTTCTCGACTCTAACTCCACTGATGCAGAGGATTTTGTGCACCCACGCATATAGGGAATCATTTATAAATCCAGAGGTTTATAAAGTGTCGTAGAACTCATATTGACATTTTCCTGTGGTCTGCTGTATGTCAGCCAAACTAAACAAGCTCTAAAACTGAGAATAGCATAACATAACACTGCTATTCACACTTTTGAGAATGCTATGGCATGCCATGAAGTGAATACAAATTCTGGATAGACCCTGAAGTTCAGGAATATTGAAAATAATGTCCTCATTCGCTATGGAAGGGGCATTGTAAATTGTTATAGAGAAAAAGCTAAAAAAATGTATAACATAATATAATATATAAATGTAACAAAGCATGAAGTGTAATTTTTTGGTAATCTCATATTTAATTTGTGGCATGCCCTGAGGCAATATCCAAAACTGGCCGAATTGTATGATGTTGGTTTACTACTAGAAATTGTTTAATAGATGAAAAACGAGCTGGACGGCACATACTGACTTGACCAAATCTGTAGAATTAATTGACAGAGAAAAAATTGACACGTGGGATAGTCCTTAAAAACATGGCAGATCGGACAATGAAAATACCATTTTAGAAATCTCATCAATGAATTTTTCCTAAGTTACCTACATTAAAGAAAATAACTTGTTTTATTTATTTATCATAAAATAACAATTTCGACAATTTGGCCTGTAAACTCACACATGACGACCGACTTTTGTTGAGCTCCAACAGGCATATTGGTGTGCTCTTGAATGTAGAGTTTGCTTAATATGCAGTGGAATTTCAAGATTTCCACAGTTTAAAAGCCTCCACAATAATGTTCTCCCAATTAGAGCCACAATCCTTTGTTTAAATTGATATCTGGATTAAGGTGAGAGAAAGGGATAGTAAGATCACTTTAATGAAGGTTTGGCAGTGAAAGGATTTTAGCTGGAGTTAAGGACACACATCATATAATGAAGAAAGTTTGAGAATATAAAACTCTAAGTCTATTGATAAGAAACATATGGCCTTAGATCTAACTTAATTAACAGAAATGCTTCACCCTACAATGTGTTCCGTTGTGTGAAGCAAATCCGTGCCATTCTCCACTTAGGCCTACTGTGACAGCTTCAGCCTTCTCTTTCAAAACTCTTCTAAAGGCACTGCTGAGCTTTTCTTGAAACCAACAGAAGTAATTAAGATGGATGTATGAATGTGTAAGATATTACTCCTGTCAATTTTTCTGGCAATGGCTTCAATTACACAGCTGAAGAGTCATGACTGGGCACTAAAAACAGTTGTCATTCCACTTTATTTTTATTTTAAATTTTTGTATAAACTACTATTAACCGCTGCTGCTCATAAAGGAAACATTTAGTTGCTTCTGCCATTCTAATGGTGCCACTATCTACCCAAAAAGAGCCATGCAAGCCATAATTGGCAAAACAAGCTTGGTCTTAACTTTGCATATTTTAGATACATGTTTACACAAATATACAGAAGAGAAAAATGATGCTCAAGCAAAAAGTGGTTTCTGTTTGTCCCACACAAATGCATTTCTAACCACTCTTTATAAATACAATCTCCCTGCAAACATTTCTGAGACGCTTGTCCAAGGAGAAAGCTTAAGCTAAACTATGTAAATGGAAGTAATTATTGTATTAGTATTATTACAAGTGGCATTTGAAAAGAACACACAACACTTGAATTGTTTATGTCTGATCTTGCCAAGTTATATTTCTAGGCAGATAATTGATTTTGTTGAATGAGGTTTGCATTTATATAATCATGTGTTTTTTGATAATAAAAAAAAGGTGTTCAACTAAAGCAGTTTCAAACGTTTCACTCAGTGGAATATTAACATATTGCATTAAATATTTAATGCATCCCTTATTATAATAGTAACAAAATGTCCTTGCTGTTCTATAACAAATCATGTTTCTCTGTTGCAGCTGCTTAACTTTTGCTATCCACTATATCTGTGTGGTAACTTTATCCATTTCTTCATTTATAAGATTGAATGAGATGGAGTTGAATATGGGATCAGGTTTCCACAGCTAGAGCTTTGGAGAACTCAGCTGGAGGCTAGATGCAGACCTGGAGATAGGTGCAGGCAGGGGGTCTATTAACACTTAGGGGAGCCAAGCTTGACAGCTCCTTACTCATCTGGGCCCCACAGGGAAGCTTGTTCTGGCTCCGGCACTGTTGTGATGGTCAATACCGGTGCTTCCAGGGACACCTGGATGTGGGCTGGGATATTCGGTCATTGTAATGATAGTGCTCCATCTGGGACTTGATCCACTGGAGCTGATTGCAGGGCATTTGTTTTTTTGTTTCTCTATTGCTGAGCTCAGACAAGAACTCAAAAAGCAGCAGGCCTTTAAATGTTGAAATAAGTACAATGCACGTAAACCAGGGCAAAGCAATATACCGTAATTGTGAGATATATCATTTATGTTTTGTTCTAGTTATACAGAGAATGCTGGAGGCTATAGAGCTATCACAAATAATAATGTCATGCAAACTCATTTTGTCTGTTTTGCTCTGTAAGTTTCATATGTGAATAAAGAACATAATAACAAATAAATAATAAACAAATGACTTGCCTAATGAGGAGCATTATGCTCCTACTGCTCGAGTTGCAATTGCATGAGAGTTGGTTCCTTATTTTTCCTATTTAGATAGACCTATACATTTTCCCCCTGCGATAGTCATATCACACAATCGTAATTATTTCAATGACAGTATTCCACAAAATAAGATTTAGCTATCACCATTATGGCTAGTAATTTAAAAGAAATTCGGAATTAGGCTGTTGTGGGGAAATTCAATAAATGAAGTTAACTTGTTAACCTAGGTTCAGGAGCCACGCCTAAACCCCGTCTCTAATCACAGCCACCCCTATTTATATCCGGCCAAACGTCCGGTCACTTCCTGTCTCCATTCACTCAACGCCAGACAGGCAGACCGTGATTCACGCCGCGCGTCGTCACGGTTCAAACAAACTTTAAACGCTACTACTAAAACTATTTAAACTCATCAAGGATCCCGAACTGCTGATCAACTCGCCGGAGTCAGACAAAGATCTCTTCGACATCGGCTATCCGCCATCCACGGCAAAGCAGTCGGATCACAGCCACCATCCAAACGGAGCCGCTTGCGCTCGGCAATCAGTGTCCCACACACCAGCCGTCACTTCCACTCAAGCTCCCCCAACGAAATACCTCCAACTCCAGATAGATCCCAAGCTTCATCTCCTCCGCCAGCGAGGGCAAACAATTGGGGCCACAAAAGGCACAGCCAGCTCCAATCTCCCCACCACCGGCAGCTTGCCTCATCCACAGCCCCCGGCCACTCACCGCGGAGCACTCAACACGCCTCTCGGATGAATCTGCAAACGGAGCTTGAACTCAGGAAGTGGACAGTCTTCCGACTTCAATGTTTCCTGAAAGAACATGGCATCCACTTCCATCTAAACGACAACAAGGCAAGACTGTTCAACCTCTAAGCCTACAGCAGCACACCAGTAACAACAAGACCCTCAGCTCTTCCCGCTTCAGAGGCATGCAGCGTCCACACGGCGGCATGCGTTGAAGCTTGCCGGTGGGTGTGTCTGAAACTCGATCACATGAATCTCCCGCCCCGGACACACAAGCACGCGGTTTGATTGGCTAGAGCGAAGCGACGGAACCACAATGCAGTTCGGCAAAGCGTGACGTCACCCCATTCAAAGTGAATGGGCAGAAGCGTTGAAGCTTCAACGCACGCCGCCGTGTGGACGGGCCGTCAACCACCGCGCGCACCACGACTCGTGACGTCACCGGCCTCCGTTCTCCTCCACGGACACAGCCTGAGTCTGCGGGGGCCAGGTCGTATTACCCCCTGTGCCTGCTTTCTCTGTGTCTGACATGTCACAGCTCGTGTCAACCTTGGCCATACACAGCTCCAACACCATCGTGAAGTTTGCTGACGACACAACCGTCATCGGCCAGATCACAGACGGCGACCAGACGGCGTACAGAGAGGAGGTCGAAAACCTGACATATTGGTGCCAGGATAACAACCTCCATCTCAAAGTCAGCAAAACAAAGGAGCTGATTGTGGATTACTGGAAGCAGCAGAGAGAGGGACACGTCCCCATCGCCATCAATGGGACTACGGTGGAGAGAGTCAGAAGCTTCAGGTTCCTCGGTGTCCACATCACTGAGGACCTGACATGGACTCTTCACACCACCACCATCACCAAAAAAGCTCGACATCAGCTCTTCTTCCTCCGCAGGCTGAGGAGGTTCAACATGGACTCCAGGATACTCTGCAACTTCTACAGGTGCACCATAGAGAGTGTCCTGACTGGCTGCATCACCATCACCAACACAGTCTCACTCCTTGAACGTCCAGGAGCGACACTTGGTCAGGGTCCTTTGGCATGCAGTTGTGACGCGCCGAGGCTCCTTCAGCTTCATAAACGGACGCAAAGAGCTTTCAACTGATTGCAATGTATTCCCATCGGCGGCGGTATTTGACGCTCAGGGAAGCACCGCATCGGTCCATGTCGGCGGCATTTAAAGGCAATGTAAGCATCCATTCCCATTGGATAATGGAGGATTTTACACCCGGAAGTAAGTATTCTCTTTACTGTCGATTGATTTTACAGTGATATCTGCACTACTCATCAACTCAAAAACACCAGATTATCCTTGTTAATTACACAACATTGATTGGTTTAAATTGTGTACAATCCTTTTGTATTTTTCCTCTTCGATTCGGAGAAACAAATATTTTTTCGGAGTTTAGGATGGCAGAAGACACTACACTACCCAGAATCCTCAGCTATCGTTTTGGACTACACCATGTGCTTTGCTTCACAAACCCTGTGATTAGTCCTCAAGCTCTGTGATTGGATGTTGGAGTGGCAGTGCCCGAAGTTTACACGGAGTGTCAAACAGCACTTTGAAATGGAATGAATCCCATCGCCGGCACACTAACCAAAACAGGAATCGAACATGTCCTACCCCCCCTCCCCCTTTAGGTCACAGGCTCCTCCAACAGTGCAACACAATAAAAGATACACAGAGAAAATAGTGCAAGTAAATACAAAAAGAAAAATAGTAAATAGTAAAAAGTGAAATAGTGCAATAAGAGTCTATATACAAGTGATTGGAATATGATATATTTGACAAATAATTTCTAAGTAGCAGCCAGATGAATGTTATGGATGTTGTTTCTAAGTGCAGGTGTTTAACAGTCTTATGGCCTGTGGGATGAAGCTGTCCCTGTGTCTGGTGGTTTTAGTCCGGATGCTGCGGTACCGCCTACCAGGCGGCAGCAGACAAAACCGTTTTTGGCTGGGGTGATGGGGGTCTTTTATAATCCTGACGGCTTTCTTTAAGGTTAACGTGGTATTTTTACTCCACTACATTTATTTTAGTTACTTTACAAATTTGGATTAATTATGTGAAATATAAACAACGCTTACATCAGACTTTAGTTACACCTGAGTAAAATTCAGTGAAGGTGATTGTCAAGTGCAAACAATCAGGCGAGATATTTGATAGTTGGTGCTTGAGAAGACTAAAAATGTATCTGCAGATCCGTATAAAGCATATTCATTACTCGTTATTCTCTAATCGTTCATCAAAAACTGTATATAATGGCTATTTTTCACATCCCTTTCAATATTTCAAGATTTTCAAAGGTTTATTGACATATCATACACAACTACGGTGTAGTTATGCAATGATGACAAACTTGGGTCATAGGTTCCTCAACAAGAGATCTATCAATATGTGTATACCTCTACCATTAAACTGTCATATTCTGCACATTTCTTATTCTATCTACATACATCTTATAAGAGTATAATAAATATGTATAATATTGGTTAAAATAAGTGTTTCAACATAGTTAACATTGCAGGAAAGTTGATTGTCAAGTCCCAAAACAAACCATGCAATATATTAAACGTTAAGTACTTTGTCAGGCTTAATATTTATCAGATACCCCCAAAGCTTTTTGCTTACATGTATTTAAAAGAAGACCTTAACCTAAAGTAGTATTTAATGTTTAAATAAAGCCTAATTAGTTTGTCTGTTTTGCACATCCTCCTATCAGGCACTACACTTTTTTATTGTAGGGATCATTAACAGTATCTTCTTGATATTTTCTATTCTATATTTCTATCATTGCCCTTCTACTGTCCTCCTATTTTGTATGTACTCTTAATATTTAAATGTTTTCATAAAATATAACACATTCAAAAGTGCTTTACAAAAGTGAGAGACATTAAGAAAAAGGCATTTTAAACAGTCATTAAAAAGCAACACAATCTACCTGCATTGCAATTACTCTAAACGTGTAATAACGTGCTTTAACCAGTAGGGGGTTTGGGTTAAAAAGCTGTCAAGTTTACAGTGTTAACAAAATAAAATATACTGCTGTTTCCGGTTTAGTTTACGACGGATATATTTTGTTATTGTTTTGATATTTGTAACACAAAAGCGATGGAAAAAACCCACAGCAACATAGAAAAGATGGTCTTAAGTAGTTAATAAAAAACAATGATATCAAAACAAAATACTACTACTAACTTTATTGTAAAATTAAAACAGAACGGTAAAAGAATAGTTTCCGGTCTATTCTGAGGCCCGATCTCTGTAGATAAATAAAGAACTACGACAGATGTGTAATATTTAATGCAGCCGAACCATTTATTACAATGCAGTCATGTGATGACTTTCAAAGAGTAAAGCAAGCACTGCTGAATAAAGTATGATTTTATCTTTTACGAAACGTTTTTTTTCATATGGAATGAAGTTGGAGGTCAACCAATCACAGAGCTTGAGGACTAATCACAGGGGTTGTGAAGCAAATACTGTGTGTGTGTGTGTGTGTGTGTGTGTGTGTGTGTGTGTGTGTGTGTGTGTGTGTGTGTGTGTGTGTGTGTGTGCGTGCGTGCGTGCGTGCGTGCGTGCGTGTGTGCGTGTGTGTGTGTGTGTGTGTGTGTGTGTGTGTGTGTGTGTGTGTGTGTGTGTGTGTGTGTGTGTGTGTGTGTGTGTGTGTGTGTGTGTGTGTGTGTGTGTGCCGTTCGATATGTGTGCACATATATGGGTGATATTTTACCTTGAGCCAATGTGGCAGTTCCCTTCTCACAATGGATTCAAAGGGGAGTTCATCTTCGTGTAATTCCAATCCATCTCACCGAGCTCTTCCCTGAAAACTGATATGCCTATGAATATTTGCTCCCATCCTTATGTAGATGTGTCTTAATGGACTCTGACAGCTGTGTGGCTATTATTGATGTCCCTCCAAAGCATAATGAAAGTGAAATCACTCCTCAACAATAGGTGGCAGCTAAATGGTAAAAATATTTGCAGCTCTGACATGTTAACATGTATCAAAAAATTACCCCAGCATAGCTAGTCTGGAGTCATTAGTGAACTACAGTAGGAACATCAAACTCATTTTATCTGAGACCCTTTATGGAGATATCTATTTTGCACATGTAATGAGTAACTGCTGTATAATCCTCTGGATGATCTTGCCCATGCAGGAGGATTTTTAATGGCAGATTCCTGGACAGACATTCAAATTATGCCTCGCTCTGAATAAAACAATAATGGCAGTCTTGCAACAGAAGTTGCTCATTTGTACATTTCCTCCATATTTCACGGGAATGCAGGTGGTATCCATTGAAATTCTGGGCACCTCCCAGCTATGGTCATCGTTAATTAAGGCGGCTGTGTTCTGACTTATTGACCCCCGTAGCTCAAGGGATTTTGATGGGTTATGGAAGAGCTCATGGAATCTGGCCCGCGGCCCAAGTTCTTTCCGTTGTGGTCATCCTCAGTGTTTGATGCATGGCAATTTAAATCCTCTCGTCTAATTAAATGTGATCTGCACTTGTGCTAAATGACTTTTTCTTTTGCCGCTGAGATATCAGCTGCCTCTCACACAAGGTGACATTCCACTTTTCCATTATGCAGGATTAGAACAGGTAGGAAGGACTTGGAGGATATAGTGTATGTAGAGAGCTGCAACCACACTGGAAGTCCCTTTTTTTTCTTTTTCTGGTGAATAAGTAATGGTGATGAGCAGACTGCCAGCCAGGGGGAATCGAAAGGATTTGGGGCTTAATTCACAGCTTAGCTACCCCATCTCTGGTGTCAGCACAATGCAAAGTTCAGCGCTAAATCATTAATAAAATAATGCCATCAGTCAGCTAACAGTCAACGCAAAATGTTGAATTCTAATACCTTTTGTGGTCAATACTTGAACTCTGGGACGTTAGATGACAAATGTGTGTATTATGATTCCCAAATTGAAACAAGATTTATAATTAATAATTTTTAAATAGACTATATTCTGTCTGTTATTTATTCATCTTTAGCAATCACAAACAATTACCTCACAACCGGAGTAATGGTACAACAATGAAACGTTGAATGAGAGGTCATTGATTACATATTATGTCTAAGGACATTTGTAAGTCAATAAACATTGTATTGAGTGTTTGGATGATTTACTGTTATCAGTCCCTATTTCTTAACCTGACAGTATGGTGCTTTGTCTTGAAACATTGTACCAGAGAAAAAGCTTTTCACAGTTCTGGAATTCTGTTAAATGGAAATCGTAAATTAATGTTCATGTGTTTATTCAATCAAAAGTGGCTATGAGGAATACAGCAGAAGCAACACTTTTGTCCATGGACAAACCTCATCAGTCGAGCATTGGATGCCTAAAAACCAGTATGGCACACAAGCGGAGCTGACAGTCCACTAACTGCTGAGCCGTTTTGATGATGAGACGATTATCTGGTTGGAAACTTCAATACTACAATAACCAGAACCCTTAACATGTAGCACATCTACCTATATTTCTTCTGTCAAAACATAAGAAGTGGGTTAAGTGCCCTTCTTACATTTCTATCCATTGGCCCAGAGTGCAATGACCTTTCACAGTAAATCTTTTGCCGTTGGTCTTGGTTAAGCTGCTAAGTAGGAAAAAGCAGGCTACTGGTCTTGGCCCTATGAGTGGCTTGCAGCTTCTTCTTAAGAAAAGCCAAATCAAGCTACACTTAGCCATGGCTGGCAGCCTCGTTTGGATGCATAATAAAGGTCACTTAGTTATTTGTGATGCAGAAAAACATCTCAACATTTCCAAAGAAAATACGTTATTTGGAACCAAATAACAGGTTGTTTTTTCATGGTTGTTTATCACTTATTGTCATGGCCTGGGCAATTCGGTACTTAGAAGTAACGTGTTACTGTCATAATGCAACTGTTGTTGTTTTGATGTAGAATCAAAATCAACTTTTTGATTTATATTTACAGATTATTGTTAGCTAATTTGTTGCCAGTAAAAATTTAGCATTTCATAATTATATTTAGCCATTTTTCTATAAATATAAGACAAGTGAAGAGAAGCCTTTATTGATCCTCAGAGGGTCAATCAGCAAAAAGCACAGCTTACCAAACCCAGGAACTGCTGTTTAGTAAACCGGCAACCTAACCAACTAAGCCAACAATCCACTGTGTTGTTGACAGATTTTTGTATGTCTTATGACAAAGAATCAGTGCAATGTATTCAGCTGTTGGGAGGAGGACTGGCTACATGTTAATCAAATTATAGTTTAAATCACAGTGTATGCATCAGTTGGCATGACGAGTAGGAGAAAGATAGTCTGTCATGAGCATTTCGGTCTGGGTGGTAAGGAATGGTTCACTGGGTTACTCTTGGTTATCAAGGTTCTTCAAGCACATTTGGAATTTTGTTCATAATTTACTGGCAATCAAGGTGTTGTCTTGCTATGACCTCAACAAAGAGATTGAGTGATTTGTGAATCTTTCAGTAAACGTGAGCTGCATTTTGAAAAGAGCAGATCTAAGGGGTGCCTCAACTTAATCCATCCCTCTTGCCTGACAACATTTAGCTCTAACTCATCAGCACAATGCATTCAATCCTCCCACCCGTAAGCATGACAGGGACAGTGACAGAGAGGTTGCATCATTTGTCCCAGGAAGATAGCAAACCAAAATGGAGTCCTCCTACAGCTGTTTGCGCGCATTCCTCAAAAAGTGTTATGGCATTAAGCTTTTCGGTGTACGAAGGACATTTTTGTTGGAAGTTACCCTGTCAATATCTGGGTATTTCTACAGGGCGGTGATTACCCTTACAGTAATGGATATGAAGCATACACGTGTTGCGCAAGAGTTTTATGTAAAGGGTCGAAAATGTAATTTAAAACCAGTTAGAAGTCATTACAACTGTATAGTTCGTTATGAGACTTTGTTACAGTTCACGGGTAAAATAATAAATTAAATCCTTTTAAAAGTAAAAGTGTAGTCTGTTTTCAGTAATTTGGGAAAAGGCTCAAATACAGTAGTTTGTGTAATGGAGTTAATCTAAGAGTAATATGAGAAGTACATTAAAAAGTTACTCACTGTAAAGTTGTACATTTTTGTTTAATGTGCCTGATTACAAATTATAAATATATTAAAATGGGAAAGCTGATAAGGAATACATTACCTGTTGCATTTGTGGGTCACTCATCACTCCCAAGTACTGTAGAGCTGAATATACAGTATGTGTCTATTGCTCTGCAATGCATTCAAATCCTACATCAAAGCCTGTTGGAACCATACAAAGAAAGTCTTTGCCTTGCAGCGCATGTCAGTTGGCTTTAATCCATTTGAAAGAATTGTACATCACAAGACAGTATTTTAGAAAGACACTAAGATCACGTTAGCTGCCAATACAAAGTCTACTGTATGGTAATGAAGCTTTGTATTCTTTGAGTGTATGATATATCTTTCCTTCTCTTAGGCTCTTAGGTCTTCTCTTTAGTTCTCTATCATTGTCCAGCAAAAAACTCAGTTATCTTGATCACACTCTCTTTTTCTCTACTTTCCAGGAACAAAGCAGTTCTTTATTCTCTCAAGGGGATTGAAATGTGCTGTCAGGGACTCTGATGCTTTAAACCTCCAATATAATGGTTACCTGATGCACACAATCTATTGGTATAACACCATTCTCACAAAGCGGCGGAAATGATACTCACTAAATGGAATGGCAATGTACAACTAACTCAAAGTAGACACATCAATTGAGTCCTATTGTGTTACTTTTTAGCAGCTGTACGTACGACCAGAAGCACTCATAGCTTGAAGTGTGCTTAGTGCCACTGCCAATTTTGAAATGAATACCCTCTCTTAGCGTCCGGTAGCAACATTAGCAGGCAATTGGCTAGACAACTTGGGAATCACTTTATGAAAACATAAACAGTCTGTACACATTACCACTAACATATTAAACAAGATTACTCATCACAAAGTAATATGCTTGAATATTCAAAAGAGGAACCACCTGACAAAATGACACTCAATAATTGAAAACAAAGTCTTCATTCAAGCTGTTGCTGTGACATTGAATGGCACTTGTTTCTGAGTGGTCAATGTCAGGTAAACAAAAATAACATAATGAGATGAGTGGTCTGGTTGATTTTAGCAGCAGCATATGATTTCCTCTAAAAACGAAACCTTTGGTTGCTCTCCAGGATTTGATTAAACTTGGCTGACCTGCATGCATACTAATGTGATGAAGTGCCCCAAAGTGTCCATGCTTGATTGCAATATGTTTTCTGATTGCCATTACCTTTGACAGATAATCTTTTACTATTGGAGGTTGAGGTTGCATTTGACACATATTTATGTGATGTTTGATAGTAGTAATGCACTTAAAATGGTACTGAGACCAAAGAAGTAGCAAGGGATTTGAATGAGTGAGCACCCAGGGAAACAAAACAAATGGTCCTTATTCTAACAAATTGATGCAACACCAGTGGGCTTCTTCCCAGCGGTTCTTTTATAAATTGGGACATAATGCGGCGGTAAGTCAAAGCATCTCTCCTTTTTTATGGGACAAAGTTTACTAAATGATCTGTATGAGTAGTGTGGGCTAGAACACACACACCAATGCACTCAGACTCTCTCAGGCACATCGAGACACTACACCTGCAGAATTGTAGGCCGAACTAGCTGGCTTTAGTAGGAGGGGATATAAATGGCCCATAGCGGAACCATTCCCAGCGGGCAGATAGTGATAGTCAAGCAAGTTCAAGGTATAATCTCTGTTGGCCCATGAGGGGGACTAATGAGTGACTGGAAGAAGGGGGAGGAAGATGATTATACTTTACATACTAACCTTGGCAACTGGGCCTGTCCTTTAATGACGGCATAATTCAGCGTTCACCTTGGGAGACTGCCATGGGTTTTGGTTTATGAGGTCACCTGGGTAACCTCAATCATTCAAGTGCATGCTCTGTCTTTGCTTCAGTGACTTCCCTCAACACACACACTCAGAGGCACAAAGGCACATACACTGCCCCTGTGTTACAGATAGGCGGCTTGCCACCACCACCAGCGGCAGAGCAGGTCAGATCACAATCTTCCTTTACTGTCCCTCCCTGGTTGGGATCCTTGTGCTGGACTGACTTGCAGTTATGAGAGCATTGATAGATGTGCATATTACGCAGAGTTAATCTTTCAGATGCAGTTACAAGGCAGAGTATTGACTTCAATAAATGGATTGTACTTATAACCCGTGCAATAACAGTCTTCATTTAGTGTTCTTCCTATATCACATGAGAAGTTGATCTTTTTGTTTATCACTTATGTTGTTTTCCTTGAGAAAAAAATTGCTAGTTAGTAGAACAAAGAACAGCTATTTTGGATGCAAAAGCCTTGAGACTTTTAAATAACCGAATATTTTTTGCTGGATTTATTGCTATGCTAGCCATTTCTTTGTCACTTTTGTAACCTTTTTAGAAGTTGTCATCCTGCTAATAGAACAGTCTAAACGCACTGTAGAAAACCAGGCATACATAAATATGTTTGATCAATAGAGTGGTCATAGCTGTGCCACAGCATAATGATGCTGTACATCTAAAGATTTCAATATTCTGCTTTCAAAATTGAACTTTTAAATCTTTATTGTGCGATTTGTTTATTCCTGCTGTTGCAGCATTATTACTGTTATTTTACTTACTTTTAGAATTGCCATTCATGTGAAGCTAAATCTCTACCTTCAAGCATCACTAATTGATACTAGATCTTATTGCATATATTGATCAAAAACAGGCTGCGCCACGTCCAAGAACATTGTCTAATTAGATGATGTATATTTCATATGACTCTTTTTCAATACAATACAACGTGCTGATGTATTAGAATATCCATTATTCATACGGAAACGCCAATACATTTGACATGTTTATTTTTCAGTCTGCTTTGGCTGCCAAGCTATTTCAGAAGATGCATGCATTTTACTTTTTGTATGCATTGTGCAGGGTGGGGCAAAGTGGCTTTCTTGTCTACATTATTAAAGGCCTTAGATATGTTTTTCTTGTTTTCAGCTGATGGAAATATATTATCATGAAGCTGTGGAGAGCTGCAGCGGCACAGCAATGTATTAACAGCTCCTGACTTGCTCTGGTGCAAAGTACAGGATGAGTATGCTTGACTCTACAAATATTGCCTGTGCTCCCCATGTATACAGGAGAAGAGGCGAAGCGTGTGTGTGGTGATCAGAGCAGAGTTTATATTTCAAGTGTATTAAATCATCATTCACATTGTGTTAATTATGTTAAGAGCACAGAGCTTCAAATGACTAGCGGGTTAAAATATAAGAGAAGTAGAGGGGGGGAAAAACATAATGGGAGAAATAAAATGAGGATTCAACAAATACATTTGTCATCTAACAAAGCAGTTTTCAGATGGCAAAAAAATTCCTGCAGCAGTAGTCGATATTTTCTTAGCTGCGCAAGGCAGTTTTTTATGTAAAAGACACCCATTTTATCAGGCCCCTCACAAAGTGAGGCTACATTAGAGAAGACAGTTCCATCCCTCACTAATTGAACATGCATTGATTTGGCCTATATCTGCCGAGATAAAATCCTGATGCTGTTATGGATACGTCTCAGCAACCAAACCTCTGTGAAGAGAGAGATGAATAACTAGCAGCAGATTCTTTTATCTCTTTTGGTGTCTTTTACTATAAAACCAGTGAAATAAAAAACATATTTATCTGTCGCGCACTGATGTCATTTTATAGATTTAGAATATGAAGTCATCATTTTTCAAACAGCTGCTTTGGGAACAACCTAGAAATACAGTTACATTTACAGTATGTAATGAGTATGACTTTTACTCTTATAATATAAATGTGGGACCTTAAATCAAGACATACCTCATGTCTATTCATACAAATTATACCTACAGAATAATCTTCTACGAACATACTATACAATGAAAGTCATTTTCAGAATAATTTACAGCTGTTCTATCACTCAATCTCCTGCCATCTCAATTACATTCAGGACTTAGTCTTGTCAGATTTAGCCAAGCAGAGTCTCTTTAATGACGACTTTCAGCTCGTCTTTAGAATTTACGGAGAGCTTTGATGTGAGTTGCCAACTCAGATTGCATTCAAGCACCTGTCACTTTTCCACATCCGAGTGAGGGGAGATGGAGAGACGTACAGAGAGAGGGGGATCAGCAGGTGTGTGCTAAGCCTAGCAGTGTAGACAATATACTGTAGCCAGACACAAGCTGCAAAACAGATACAGGCAGCCGTCGACTGTGATCATTATTGGCGAGTGCTACTTCTCAACTAAAAGTCTCGCTTTTTTCAAGGTTTGGGCAAAACAGTGGAATTGATCCGGAATTGATCAAAACGCCTGTACGGCTCTCTCATCTAAAGGGGATTTCATTGATCTGCCAAAGTCCTATTCTATAATTGCTCCAGTGAAGTGTAGTAACACCAGTTTCAGGTGGGTAGGTATCACAAGAGAGAACACAGCCTTGACAATTTGCAGTTGCTTAAAGTAAAAAGACCACCTCATCCCCCCACCACCGCAGCCCAGACTCTATTCTTTACAACTGCATCGACAAAACTAGTGATCATGGGGGAAAGAGAAAAACAGTGATTACCATAGCCAATAGGACTCTTCATTTACAAAACTTATTTTTAAGTTATATTTTAGAAGGGAAACATCAAATTATATATTTTGATAAAGCTGTAAGACCCCCACATTTTGTTTATCCATATTATCGGCTCATCTCTCTGTCTGTTGATGTATGCATGCAGGCTTATCAGCCAATAGGTTATATGTTACTAGACTGCCACCTAGTGAATGCACCTAAAAGGTCCCTCTCTGGTTCTCACCCAAAGCGAGGTGTCTAAGCTTGTCTCCCGCAGACCCTTTTTGACGGCAACACATTTGGAGAAATCTAATTATGGGTTTGTAAAAATCACTATAAAGAATCCAATCAGTTTACACTTTGCTGCTTTGTTAGACATTTTAGATTTGATATTCCTAAAACTAAAACTTAAAACTGTCCTTATATAAAATACATTGAAATGTTTGTCTGTAATTTAAGACGAATACTGTAAATCAGAAATGAGTTTTCAGGAAGAAAATGCAGTTTCATCACCAATTAGGACTGCAGTCTACCCATCAGTCACCCTCAACACCTAACTCTCTCCCCCCCTCTTTTTTACTTTCCCTTCCTCACCCCATCCTTCCAAGGGAAAATCAAAAGTACACTTTCCATTAGTGAAATCCACAGCGAGTGGAAGAGTTGTCTAATGTAAAAAGCAGAGGCAGTGGTTTCGGAGAAATTGAAATGACTCAGCACAGCTTTTATTATGAACACAAACCGTAGTGAGTGCGCCTGAAAGAGTCTCATATAATCGTCAAAACACAAAAAGGAGGTATTCACTGGATATATGAAAGATGGAAATGTACAAGAGTGGGATAAAATAATTATATCAGAACGGTCAGAGAACTTTGTCTACCAGTAAAACAACTGTTACCCCTCCACTGAAGCAGAGCCTTTTCATCATGCCTTAGAACAGAAAAAAAAGTACAATTTCTACAAACTGAGTAAGACCAACTTTTCTCATATCCGAAAAAGCCAGAAAATCAAAAGCAAAAGAAATACGGGCAAGACATTGTGATGATTTTTGTTTCCAGCCTGTGATTGCCACTTGGCAGTCCAAACAGAGATTTGGTGTTTTATGGCCAACATTTGAGCTTAACTTGACAAGAACTAAGACAAATAATATGTAGGTGGCTTCAACAAGAAATGAAACTGTTTTCACTTGGTTTTGATGAATTTAGATCTCTAATAAATAAACCAGGAGGATCATGCTTGAATGACTTTTATCAGACTGTACATTAAGTCTCCAAAATATGCAGAAAGCAGGGCCCCATCCCTAAGAACTGAGAAATGACTAGCCTGGGTAAGTATTGTTAAGGGACTCTTACAGCCAACCAATGAATTGCACAGCAGGGGCTAATTGAGAGATAGAGACTGAGGCATGATTGTTGCATTCTCTAGAGATGGTTTTGTCTGAGGCCAGGCGAAGGAGAACAGTGCCTTATCTCTGCTGCTATCACCATTTGTCAAAAGCATTATTATACTCATAAGTATTACTATAGGTTACAGGCAGTATTTATTAAAAAGCAACCTTGCGTATGTTAAGATTTATCAGACGTCCTTTTCATTTACAATTCATTTGAGATTCTTAAATGGATCTTAATAATAGATGAGCTATAAAAGAAATTGAAAAAATAATAACATGTAACTGTCATTTAACTGTTCATGCTGGTTCTGGTTTTTAATACTGTGCTGAAGTGAGTGCTGTGTATTTGTGCATGCTTAAATCAATTAAAGCGTTTTAAGGGATGATTTACCCAGCTTTTTACTGTAAGCATATATTCTGGCAATCTATTGAACAATGGCATTTGTAAAGACATAATTTAATGAACATCTGGTTTTCTGAGGATGCCTAATGATTTCACATTCATCTTCCTCTAAATGGCTAAAGTGCACGCAATTACGTTTTTAATTAGCTGTGAATATGTTTCTGTCAATTGGAGTGATTCATCTCTTAAACATGAAATATATCCCATGATTTCAGGGAGGGTGCATTGGTTCCGATTTTAGTGAACCATTCTGGGTTGAGTTCTGTAATTGGAATATAGGTCTCTCTGTCTTTTATGACTCTTGATTTATGCTCCTCTCCAAGAGCAGATCTCTGGATTATCTAGCACAATTCATTCTTTCGCAATTCACAACATAAAAAATGTAATGACAGGAACACACATATATTTAATTATTGCACTTCCCAGCTCGGCCGTTTAACTATGCTGACTGCCACTCAAGTAAAATACAAAAAACATTCTTCTGGTCTCTAATGAATACTGTTTGGCACATCCCAGTCTCCGAGACCCTTATGACTCCTGAATTCGGTGCTGACAGTCATTTCTTCTGAACCGATCACTAATTCCTCATTAGAAATGATGAGCTTCTTCATCACCTCTCTTTGGGAAAGGTTAGTCCTGGGCCACCAGGAGAGGTGGCGAGTCCGGACCTGACGGAAGCTTCACAGGCCTGCAGCTATTGATTGGGGGCTTCAAGTTGCCTCTCCTCCAATGTAGGGGTCTGCACTGCAGCATACTAAGCTGATGTGTAATCAATGACTCATACCACAGCCGTCTTCTGTGCACAGACCCGTCAAATTATACAGTAGCCATCCAATATCTGACATAGTGTGTTTTTAAAACTGCCTTCCGGAAGAATAGTGCACACAGTGCACACACACCAACGCACACAGGTAAATACACTTTGGAGAGCACACAAGCTGAACGGTATACAAGAATGTGCATACAAAATATATATTTGCAAAACCTTGCAGACACAAAAGAAACCCAAAGACACACTGAGGCACGCACAAACTACCACTTGGTCCTGCAGGGCTACTTTGATTTGTCTCCCTCTGTTCAGATGAAATGTTTATCATCTCAAATACTGTGTGTAAAAAATATACAAGTTATAAAACCCAATCCTTTTTAGAAACGGATTCCTTTGGAGTCTAGCAAGCGCCAGCTGTGAGACGTGGCCTATCCGTGCTCTGGGTCTGGCAGCAGCTCCAACGTGCCCTCCTCCTCTTCATGGGGCTTAATGATATGCACAAGCACACTCCGGGGCCAGCTTCCCAGAGCATTTAATCCACAGAGATATGATACTATGCTGAATGTTGTGTCATCCATCACAATCTATCTCCTTCTTTTTCTTTCTCTTTCTACATCTCTCTTTCCCTCTCTACCATCATACCGTTCTCATATTGCTTTATTAGGGGCTCTGTTGTCTATCTATCTCTCTGTCTAACTGATCGTCTCATCTATCTACTTTTAATTGATGGAATAATCCCACTCCTTTTAAAGTTTAATTTAAAGACCTTGACACAAAGTGTTTTTGTTTTTGTTGTTGTCTTTGCAGCTATCTTTGGTGCCAAGTGTTCATTTATGTGGTGTGGCTGAACTAAGGTCCCCCGAGATATCCTGTCAATCAAACAGGGTGTTGCATGTCTTTACTTTGATTTCCCATTTATAAAATGTGACTGTCTGTACCTGGTGTTCTTTTTGTGTCTGCTCAACATTAAATGGGCATCTACGCTCATTATAGCAGCTTAGTTCTTCTTGTGTTCAATTGTTTTATTGTTGTCTCTTGCAAACCAATGTTTATTTTCTTTTTGTGCAAATCATTATCTTCTATGTGCAGCACCGGAGAAGACCTTTTGTGTTGAGAAATGAACATATAAAAGCTTTCACGTTATATGATATTATGTACTGATAACGAGTATGAAATTAGCCATTTGTTCTTATGGAAATGTCACACGTTATTACTTTATGTTGATGCAAAAGCTCTGAGCTATTCCTTGTATAAATCACAAAAACTGCATTAGAGTTTGACTGGAAGATTTTTTTTTCCATTTATCAATATAAATGTACCAGATCAATATTGTGAAGTCAACACATGCCCATCAACACAATCCTTTATCCATTACATGCTCCATTACATTGTCCCTACGGTTTCCCGACAAGCCATTAGGTAACAAAATCTCGAAGGAAGGAAACCTAGTATTTCACATTGCAGGGCGGTCAGTTTAGAGCTTTTCTCACAATATATTTCCCTGCCTTCCTCTGGGTTCACTGCGTAGTATGGAAGACAAATGGAAAGCCATTATAAGTGTATTAATTACATGTACAGAATTACTTTGTTCATCAATCAAGCTATTCTTCCCCTGACTTGTCAGGTGTAATTTGGTAAATTAGGCCTTTTCTGTTCTGATGTTTGCTGTTAGCCTGTGTAGTGTTGACGGACTGGAACACTGAATGCACGTCCCTCTTGTTTCTTCTACAGAAGCACACCGCCATGCCACCCTGCTAAGCAAAGGTTCACAAAAACACCTCCAATAGAACTGACGCAAATTATCATGTCAAGATAAATTAATTGCAAATATCACTGAAAGACTAATGATTACCACTGTCAGAATGCAAAGACGCCACAGCAGTGTAACCACTTTTTAGTGGGCAGGCATCATATACAATTATCTGTTCTTCTCTGCAAGAATGAATGTCAAAGTCGCGTCTAAATCCAAATACCACAAATGATTAGAACGTTTAAACTTTGAGCCGTCATTACAGAATAATGGGGAAGTATTTCTAGGCTCTTTGCTATTCAACTGAATTACTCAGAAAATGATATACAATATGAGGCACCCAGTTCATGTGTACACAAGTAATGAATCATCATTTTGGGTATAAAGTTTCAGCAAAGACAATGGAAACAAATATAAATAAGGGATATAATGTTAAATTGCATAGGGACATGTTATTTATGTGATTTACATAATGATTAAAGCATGTATCCATATGTAATGTAAACAACTTTGAAAAGGAAGAGATAAAGATAAATACATGTACAGTAATAGAGTGATGCTGATTGCCGGGTTGGGTGGCGCAGTGGTCTGTGCATCTGATCATCAGATCAAGGGGGGTGCTGGGGCACTCCAGTTCGAAACCTGCTCCTGCCGCCACTGCGTCAGGCCGTTGTGTCCTTGGGCAAGACACTTCACCCGGATTTGCTCCTGTGGGTATTGTCCACAGTACATGAATAATATCAATGTGTACTTGTAAAAGCGCCTCGATGACTTTGAGGCGTGAAGATGGACGGTGTGGCGCAGTGTGCTGTGCAATGATCATCAGATCAAGGGGTGAAACCCGCAGCTGCTGCGTCTGTAAAGCCGAACTTGCTCCTGTGGGTATTGTCCACAGTGACCATTGCATGTATAACAAATATGTGTATCTGTAAAGCGCTTTGAGCACTGGAAAGGCGCTATAATAAATGTAAGGAATTATTATTATTATTGATGCTGAAACCAAGATGTGGATTGAGCATCCACATCTTTATCTGTCTTTACCTATAGCCTTTATCTCCACAAAGAAGTGATGTTAATATTTTAAACATTGAGTGTACAACTTAATAACCATGTTTAACTTACTACATTTATATGATATTACTTACTTTTACGGTACTGTTCGGCAGCATTCATAATTGCAATATTTATACTCACCAATATTCATACTCACCAATAATCGCTCATTCCTACGGTAACATGTAGTCCTTGCAGAATGGGGAGCAGAACATTGGATTGTCTCTGCAGATGTATGAGTAACTCTGGTGTAGGCCTGAGGCATGAGTATGACAACAGAGGTAAGAACAAACATGTGTACCTCCTCTGAGCCTCTGCACTGCATCCCTGGCCAGTTTAATGTGTGTGGGCCCCCCTGCAAATACACCGTGTGATACCATTGACACAGATTATGGATTTCACCTTCTTAAAAATATGCTATGTGGGAGCGTGGAAATGTCAGGGAAGGCACCCAGGCTCTGAGATTTACTGGGAATTGATAGATCGCCAAATGCTGCTCTCTAAGGAGGAAGAGAGGGAAAGTCCATGCAGGAGGCTCGTCAGAATGCAACCACTGTTTCCCATTTCACCCCGAGCAAGAACAGATATCTGGCAAATTTGCATATACATGCATTTGCACAGATCCAATCAAACGTCAAGGTGCCGACACAATTCCAGGATTCAAAGCAGAATACCAACCAGTGTTTCAGCTGTAACTAATACCCGTAGCCCAAGGAAGTGTAAGGGAGGGCGCTTTATCTTTGGAAGAGATAGCATTTAAACCACAGAGGAGTTTTAAGCAGACGGCATATAGCAGCACAGGTCAGGTCACTTGTTCTTGTTACAGCTGGGGTGTGTCAAGCAAGTAGAATGGACAAGTAATGCTGTCATGTACCATTCAGTTCAATAGGGCATATCCTATGTATAGTGTTAAATATCTTATTATTTGTTGAAAGCATTGAATGTCTCAACATTATATGCCTGATAAGCAGGAATATAACAGATCTTTATGGTAGCGCAACCCATTTTCAAGGTTACACTGTGAAGCCTATGGCCGTACTGAGATAAGAATGTATGCTTACATCAACACTCATATCTGTGAATCTCTGCTTAGAAAGTCTGAATCCTTGTGTTGCACATGTTATAGTCTTGTGCTGTTTCAAAGACATCTTTCTAGCTTTCATTGAAGTTTATCAGCAGCCGTTGACCGCATACTGTAAAACCAGATGCAGTGCTTGTTAAAATCATTTCAAATCAAAGAGTAATGATTGTTTAAAATCTTTTTTTTTCTTTCCCCTCCGAAATACAATTAATGAAAGTGGGGAAACAAAGTGGAGGAAGGGAAATGGAACAGAGGTGGGGAAGAGAATATATTAAGCTCTGAATGGAGAAATGGAAGAAAAATATTCGTCATTCGGAGCCTTCCGAATGTGTTATTAGGGAATGATTTCAACAGGCTCTTAGTAGCTCTCATTAGATGGTGTATCAAACCAGAACAAAACTCACTTCTCCTAACTATGTGGAGGAAGTGGATTGGAAAATTAAATGGGGAGAGGAGAGTGAGGGAGCAGTCTCTGCCACGCTCTTGTCACCGTGCCCTGCTCCCACTAACAAGTCCGCTCAGTCGACTCGCGCTGAAAGTCATTCACGTAGTCTTTAATTTCAGTTCATTGATTGGAATTTAAAGCCCCGGAATATAGCAAGGAAGACATTAAGATTATCTATATTCCCTAAACCATGCACTGAACATTTGTTTTTAAATTGCTGTACAGTATGGCTGAAAACTTGTCTTTTCAGTTTGCAGCCCTAAAACGTCAGAAACTTTGCAAACTGAGTTTGCTCTCACAGTAGGGTACAACATGAGTGCCTCTAGTTTCTAAATAAGTATATATTTATATACTGCGTGCTGTAGATCAATAAAAGTAACATTTCATTAATCTTGACATGCTGTTCCTGTTTGATGCCAGATGCTGGGGACACAAGCTGTCGAAACAATAGACATGCTCTTCAGTGCTTACTTTCCCCTTCCCTGTTTGTCTTTGTTTCCACTTCCAAAGACAGCATTACATCTGTCAGCAAGACATGATTTACATAAACATCAAACTATTTTTCAGAGTATCTGTCAGGGAAACTCTTGAGACTTGCAAAACATTAGCATTTCAAGGTTGCATTTACACTATGTTCACGTCTATTTTGCATATACTATTTTTGTGTGTTTTTAATTTACGGTTATATGGTTGCTTATGTCTGACCAAAGACATACTTGAGATTTTAGGCATTAAATATTAATAACCTAAAAATGTGAGAAACAAGAAAAACTGCGCCTTACATTCTATATAGAAAACAGTGCATAACACGTCAACTTGTCTGGTAAGAATCAATCAACAAAAAGAAAACAATTACAATTCACTTCACTCAGCAACTGCATGCAATCACATCTTGAAATGGAAATTACACCTTGAACAAGTGCATGGCTATTTTATGGATTACTTTTGCCACTGATTGTACTCGTGTAGTACAACAACGACTGTATGATGGAATTGTGTTGAACAACAACTGTATGGAAATGTCCTAATGTTTTTCTGCGGTACTTATTTTGAGTGCAGGCTTGTGTTAGTTTTGTGTAGACGTGTTTGTGCATGTGATGTGTGGTGGGCACTGAATGTGTAACCTGTGAAAGAGACCAAAGTGGCACTCTTGGTGCTATTTGCATGATTAGTTGTTATTGCTAGACAGGGCTGAGCACTTGCCCGGAATTACAGTTGTACAGAGGGAAGAAAATGACCAGAGATGGATTACTTTTTAACAGTGAAGAAAAAAAGTCTGAAGAACACGACTTGAATCTCGGTAAACACCTAACTGTGCCCATTGAGTAAAGGTTAGTTGTTCATTTTCTTTTTTCTGTTATCGCTAATTCCCTAATCATTGTTGTATTCAACCTTTTACTTCAACTTTCCTTTTTCCCCCAACGAAGCTATTCTGCACAAATGTTGGAGGACTTTCACATCACATGCTAAGACCCAAGCAGGCCTACTCTCTGACCTATACTATCTGGTCTACTGAACTTATATCTTAAACATTATACTTCAACTACTGTATACATCAATATTGCCTTTATGAGAGGTGTTGTACTTTGCTCCAGTGTGAGGATCAATACTCTATGAATTTGTAAGCGCATCTCAGCTTCGGGGATAGCCTGTAACCTGTGGCACTGACAATCTCATTTGTGCCTTCAGTCCTCCTCAAAGCTCTGAGTTTAGTTTGAAGTACTAAACTTATCTTGACGAGACAGACACAGGGGATCCTTGGTGTACCCAGTATTTTCAGAATAATAATGTTAAAAACCATTCAAATTTGTAGGCATTTGAGACATATTGTTCCAAATGGACTGTTGTTCTCCTGACCTCACTGCTGCTTTAAAATAAATTGCATTCTGTAGATGGGAAGATCTACACATTTAATTTCCCTCAGCTCTGTGCTGACACTTAAGTGCCAGTGATGGATCTGTAAAGAAAGCCCTTGCTCTCCTGTCTGTAATAAAAGGAGTTGTTTCAGTTTTACGTTGTTCCATTTCATTTACATGAGAATTGAAAAGTAAACATTATCCATTTCAGGATCAAACTTTTCAGAATATGGTTGGATTTCAATAACAGACTTGAGGTTAACTCTTCTTTGAATTATTTCCACTGCTGACCACTGTGCATGTGCCCTAAAACAAAGTTGATGTAGTGTATCGCAGACAGCTACTGGCATGCCTGTGATGTATTTGCAACTAACACCAACTTACACAGACTACATAATTGGCTGCTTTGCATTTTCTGTATGTCGTTGACTTTTTTCTATTTCCAGCTGACATCCTCAGCTGGCTTTTTGTGTTGGTTTTTTTAGAATGCTGAACACATGCAAAGAACGACGCTCTCGACTCTAAACATTGCATTGGCTACAATGGAAGTAGTTATCTTATGTATGACCTCTGATAGATGGCATTCACTTCTTTGAACTGACATGTGCCATTTTGTACTGCTGGTGTTTATTATGTTCAGGTCAGTTCTGGAAAAATGCAAGGAGTATTGAGACGTTTGGTTTATTCCCTCAGATATTTGAGTGTTCATATTATTAGAGTCCTTAAGATTAACAACACATATTACATTTTGGAGCATTTTCTAATTTGTGGACAACGTTAAATCAAACATCAAGCTATTACATTTTTAAATGTATTGAATGTATATTCAAGATATGGCTTGCACTGAAGGTGTTTTGTGCAAATGTTAAATATAAAGATTAACATTAATTAAAAACTATAATTCAGTTGCTATAATTCAATTTGTCATGGTGAACCCCTCAAGGTATCTCAGGGCATCGGCAGGTGAGTCTATTTTCTTGGAATTAAGGCAAAGAGCTATGGAGCAGCAGTCAGAGTTAAGTGAATCAAATATTTCTGAAGTTGTGCCCAAGTTTAGAGCTCCATCGCAGCTTGGTTCTGAACTCAATTTATTTTGATATGGATTTTTGTGGATTTAAAAAAAAACATCAAAACAGGAAGTCTGTTTTGTGATGGGCCTCTGAGAGTTAACGAAGAACTTCACGAGCAGCTGAAAGACTGAAGATGGAAAAGCCTTTTTTTGGGAACTGCCATTGAAAACTATTTTACACTAAAGATAAACTAAAGCCGGTTCAGCACACCGAGACTGCTGATATAACTAATGTCTGATGCCAGGGTGGGAAATAAACCTAAAAGCACATTTCCTATAAATCATAATCTTACATTAAGCACAAGATGGTGTTTTCCATTTATAAAGATATAACATATATATCTTTGAGAAATCTGCTTTCTTGTTCGTTGGTGGCTACTTATATTACCCTAAGAACAAAAAAAAGGATTTGGATTAGATTGTGTCATGCTGATGTCAGTTTATGTATTTAAAGTCATCAATACATATATCAATTTATGTTCAAGTCATGATGAATGTGTGTTGAATTTGAAAAAATTCAAGTTACATTTTATAAAATTCTGACTTTCATTACACATACTGTGACTCATTTTAGGAGTTACCTTTTTGTAAAACCTACACACACATCATGTCCGAGAACACCTGTCAAAGTACTGAAGTGCAGTACTTTGTAAAGGGAGGTGACCGTCATTGGCAGTCAAAAAGAGATCAACCTCTCAGAATTTGATGCAGTCTGAATTTTGTCTGACATATGATTTCTAGTCCATATCATCAGCTCAACCCTTCTTAAGTTGTATTGGCAGAGAGAGTTATACACGTTGGGATGGGTTGGACTATAATCCCTGTGAATACACTGAATCTACATCGGCAAAAGGACAATAGAAATGATATTCACCTAATCTCCCCTGACAGATTCAGGACATGCTTTTCATTAACACAAAAGTGGATAAGAGAGCAGTAAGCACTGTTTCAGAGTTTACCTAAATCCTTTAAAGCTAACGGAGATTCACATTCTGGCGTTGCCTGTCTCTGTCTGCTTGGGCTTAAACCAATGCAGGTACCGTATTTACAGAGCTCTTTGACACACTTTTTTGGCGGCTATTTTCAAGGTGTGATTACAAACAATTGCAGGGACACTGTCAATTGCACAGCTGGCCATGTGAACTTAACAAACACGAAAGATACATGTTCGAAGATTCTGTGCCTCTATCTTTGGTTTTGACATTCACAGTGAATGAAAAAGAAAGGTTATTGCTAAATATTGATTGTAGAAGGTTGTTGAAAGTGTCCTAATTCTAAATAGTTTTATCTTTCCTAATGTGCTTAATACCTTTATAAAACTGCCTCTATATAATCGAACTGCACATTCAGCTGAAGTGTCAAATCACAAAGGATTATAAACATATTGAGATAAAGGCAATCATGAGCTGATGATCTCATCAGATTATTCAGTTTAATTAAAATACACAGGTTTTCAGTCTGCGTGTCTACTTTCAAAAACCTTCTTTATTTTCTGAAAAAGAAGCATCAGATTGTGCTGTCAATTATTTTTGTTAAGAACAGGTGTTATTCAAACCCTATCTGATTTGATAAAGGAAGGTTGCATTTCTTGATGTTTGGAGGAAAGAATCAGAGGCAATCGTAAAAAAGCCAATTTCTCTCTTTTTCACATGAAGAGAAATAGTGCCAGTGAAGTTTCCATTCAGATTGCGAAGGAGGAAAGAAGAGGGAGGATAGCACTTATTTTTCTTTTTAATTAGCTTCATCTGAGGAATTATCCAGCACTAATATAATGGCCCGATTCATCTCCCACACCATCTGGTGTTAGAGCGGTGTACCTCTGGAGCTGATTGCTTTCCCCTGGTGCTGTGTTGGGGTAATAGGCTGTTCAAAGGCTGCTCTGGGCTCGGACAGCTGAGCAGAGGTGGGGCAGGAGCAGCTGGCCTTGGCACCTTCACCTGCTGCCTGTCAGAAGCCTTTCGAATATGGTCCATCCATGCCCTAAGTGTATGGATCTATGTCTGCGTATGTGTGTGTTTGTGTACACGTGCAATGTGCTTGAGAGTCAACTTTAAGCAGAGCAAAAATGTCATCCACGTCCTAAAGAAGACTGGAGTGAGAAGGACGGAGAGAGCACGTCATTAGAACTCTTGTGAACGTCTGGGAGAAATGATACCAACATTTCCATTAGTTTGCACTTTTGCCCCTCATCTCAAATGAAACTGCCAACAGTGTGTTGTTCTCTCTATTTCGAATACTTGAGCTGTATCTCAAGAAATGTTTTAATCAAGTCATTGTCAATAGTTTGCTAATGTTGCTACGTATCTACTGTATCTGTAACGCATCTCTTTATTAAGTTAATAAATAATATTCCAATGAATAAAGTCACAAAGTGGCCCAAAGAAATAATGAATGGAGGTTTCAAGGGATATTTAGCGTTGTTTTTTTTTTTCCCAGCACTTTCTCAAAGCAGATTGTGCAGATGATAGGAGCCATATTTTAAATGATGCGTGTTTTCCGTTTGCCTGTAAGCTCATCCCAAAATCGATATTATAGTTTCAGGAGACAATAGGCAAAAATAAAAACATTTTCAATGACCGTTCTGATAACTGTGGCTAATATTAGCATTCTAAAAAACAAATCATTATTGCTTACTTTTGGAAAAACCCTGATTTAGATACTCAGCCAAGCCTTTCCCTTCGTTTGTCTTTGCAGGTCTTTGGGTAGCTGTTTGCTGCAACCCTTTTGAAATAAGAACAGGTGTTTACATATAAGGTCACTGCTCTGTGCTGGTCTTAATTAAATACAACAGATAGCTGCGACTAACATTGAGAAAACATGTAATGTAATAAAGACACATTGAACAGTGTAAAGAGCAGGAATTAAGTGTGTGTGTCTGTGTAGAGGGGGGACGGGTGAGGAGGGGGGACGGGGGCTGATGTTATTGAGGGTATCTTATCTAACAGTTGAGCAGCTTTATGGCTTCTAATAGGCACCCTGTCGGATTGAATTGTAAATATGGAGCACCATTGTGCATTCAGAGGTGTGTACATCCTCTGCTTCATTTACCAGATTCTAAGTCATGACCAACCCGTTTATTACACCGGGCAATTCACAATTAAAATGGAGAGAGGCTCACAAGGAAAAAGCCATTTACCTTAGCCCAACCTGCACTTACACACCAGATACACATTTCACTGTTACTTGAAAACTTTCCATGCATGGAGCACATTATCATTTGATTTCCATCCAGAGTTCTCAATTAAAATTATACAGAGGTTGCATTTCATTACCTAGGCTTGGGGCAATTTGCAGGCCATTAAGCTTCTACCTGTATCAGTGGAGATGTTTTCGAGGTGAACATCTGGGGTTGAGGAGGCAGAGCATGAAATGAAATGCCCCTGGCTCTCTGCTCTGCCTTTTGTCCAAAAAGGGCTAAGGGTATTAAAACGCCATTCATAGTAAAGAGCGTGTTTCCACGGGCTGCAACAAATTGTTCTGGGATCTGAATTGAAATAGAAAATCGACCAGGAATGTGAGGATGCCAAGATTGTCATATAGTCACCAAATATCCACAAATTGTATTTCAATATTAATATAACTATTGGGTTGTTGGATGCAGAAAGTATACTTGAGTTGGTGTTTTTTTAGTTGGTATTATTGTTATTATTATTAATATTAATAAAATATTTGAAGAATTTCTCTGCTGTCTAACTCCTGGAGACCTGAGAAATGCAAAGTGTTCCTTTATGAATTTCCCGTAAAGGGATCACGGTTCTCTATAAAACTCTAATTGATTTCTGTACCATGCAATAATAAAGACTTACCATGAGAAAAACTACTCTTACGAGACCTTTAAAGAATCAGTCCTTATTGCACCCCAGATCTAATGTTTTCCTCTCAATCAGGATTTGAAATACACTGTGCAATTATGTTGCCTAATGATATCATGTAATTTGGTTGGTACCTTATTAAAAAACTGTTGGTTACAACGATTAATCTCTGCGATTCTCTGATTGAGATCTGATATGTATTCCTTGTGCAATTTTTTGCTCAGCATGACCTGAGACACAGACCACACAGTGGTGGTTAAAATTAATCTTATTAGATTTATTTTTAAGTTATTTAAATGCCACAGTGATTTGAGTTGCAGAACCTCTTGTAACAAAACATTATTCTTATAATACCTCACTATTGTTTATAGAATAGAATACCCATAAAGGTGGGGTAGGTAATTTTGGAGAAACCAGCTCGAGTGCGCGAGAATTTGAAAATGCACAGCCGGAAGAAATCTGCCACTTCCTTACAGAGCCCCTCCTCCTACAACACACGAACGCGCACATGACCAATGAGGGCACGAGATAAGTTTGTGCCCCGAGATGGAAGGCTGACGGCTTCCACAGATAACATTTTTTAATGGATTTGTTGTCAAAGCACAATATTCATTGCTATCGGGATGTTAAGAGCATTCCATGGAATATAACAAAAAGTGTATCTCGAGCCGGTTTCTCAAATGTACCCTACCTTTAACTGAGATTATTAACCTCTAAACAGTCTGAATAATTAGTCCTGCCTATACGTAGGTTTGGTACCAAAATTAATGGAAGAGATCATATGAATGGATTAGAACAATTGAGCAATAATCTCTGTATTTTCATTGCCTCAGATTTAGCATTTCTCATTACATTTGACAGCATGCTGTCACACGCACAAACTGTATTGACTGGTGTCCCTTATGTAATAAGAAGCTTCTATGCAAAGAGCTGTTTTATCAAGGGTTACTGTGCTTGCTATTGAGTACCACCCCTTAATCTTCTGTATTTAAAATAAGTCAAAAGAATAAAAGCCAGTCTAATATGTTTTATGAACAAATTGAGGGAAAGATCAAAACCCTGTAGCAAAACCCTGTGCAGGACAGCTTTGATGCGTCTCTTTCCACACTGTTGTGAATAATAACATTCCTTTGTTGGGGATTATAGGTCCTTGCTACAGGGTGTTCCAAATAATTTTTCTTGCAACAGCCTGAAATGGCTTTCAGTTTGTTAAATAACTGCAGAGTTGCTGTCTAAGTCATACAGTGAACATTTCGAAGATCACTTCCCTCAACACTGCGAGGCAGCTGCGTTAAGAGAGCCCCAACACAAACTGGCTTTTCAGTTCTGTTATCATACTCCAACAGTATGGGGATCTCACTGGAGATTTGTGTGGTACAAGTTGTATGCTAGATGATATGCAGTAATCAGGCCCTTTGAGTCTCCTTCTTTCTCTCTCACTTTCTCTCCAGTCTGTCTCTCCCTCTTTCCCCTGTCCTCACTAAAGCTGGTGAGCACTCAAGTTTTGCAGTGTTTTTGCATTACATCATTCCACATGGCACACTATTAAGCTTCTGGGAAAAGGGAAGACAGCCGAAGCCTTTAGATTTGTCATAGCATTGAGCTCCATTGTTGCACTGACCAGATGAATTGCATGCTGACCAAAGCGGCACGAAGCTGGGGGAGATAACTAATGCGAAGCATGGTCAACCGATGACACTGAGACTAGTTGTCAGATTCTGTCCCTTTTGTGTAAACATTTGGGACTCGTTCTGCAAGGGGCATGGCCCCCATCCATCTATCACCTCCATTTTCCCATATGATATTCCATCCAGGTACAATGTCATGGCGACGCTTAGTTATGCAGCGGAATTTATTGTCTGCACTGCGGCAGATTATCATTGCTTAACATGCCACACAGGAGACTTAAAGAGGCAGCACCTTCACAGTGTTGCATCCTGCTGGCAACCATGTTGGAAAGCTTGTGGCATGCTGGGAAGCCGGGTCTAATGCATGGTTTCCTTTAATGTGAAGTACATAAGCCTCACACTACAGAGCAAGAGAAGAAAACGGGAAGACTGAATATATTTAACTGTTTGCCCTGGCACTCTTTTCACATTTACATTTGTTATTATTCGTTTTTATTTGTTTTTATTGTGCTTTGCTATTAATTTCATTTAAATGTAGCATATGTGTTGACTTTTAAGAATATAGTAATTGAAAGCCAGCTCAGATGCAGACATCTAGAGATATATGTTGTACTTTCACTTGCAAAAATGTGATATGCTTAAGGGCATTCGGGGGAAACCTTTAGTTATGTAATGATCAGGTGTGCAAACCCACTATTTACAAGGTCAATATTGTGTGTTTGATTCACCCAAAGCAGCCTTCAAAGCTGGTAACTTGATACGTTTTAGTATTCCATCCAACTCCATTCAATAACACAATACAGATTCAACCTAAATAATTTAACACCACTGCACGTCAAACAGGAGTATCAGGCATGAGCCTCAGGATGAATGTGAAGGGAAAGTTCTTTAAAGAGCTAAAGGCTATGTAACAAAAGACTTTGAGAACAAGAAATGTTCTCGCAAAAAGATGTGTAGTTAGAAGAGAATTAATCTTTTGAAGTTGTTATCCGCATGCATATGCTATGAGATTCAGATACCAGGCTATAGGAGGATAAGAAAGGTTCAGCTTTTGTCCACCGTGGGCAATCCTCCTGGCAATATGGCTGCCATGTGGGTTTTGCCTGTGTGATGCTAATTGCCTGGGGAGGAGCAAGAAACAAAATGTTCTTAAAATTGATTAAATCAACCGTGGTGTGCCTCAGTCTAAATCCCATCTGTAGGTAGTTACAGACATGCCTGCAGAAACACTGTAGCAGGCCTTTAATATCTAGCAATATACTTTAAAGAATACCCCTCTTGTGTTGATTTGAGATAGCATGCCGAGTGACAAATAATGGTTGTGTGTGTGTGTGTGTGCCTTTTTACGCAGAGATACATACAGCTCTGTATCTACCTCCGGTGTTGGCTTAGCGCCGGAGAAACAATTTCCCATCATTCCAGGTCTGTAGCTTTTATACAGAACAACTAGGCAGAATAATGGTGACGCAATCTTACCTTGAACAGACTGTGAGGAAGAGGACAATGCTTCTCCTAAACTAAGACCTTAACATAGACAGAATAAGTAAGTATAAAGCAATATAAAGAATGAACCAACAACTATTGACTTTATTATCTATTAGCTTACCAGTAATATTTAAATACTTACAATTTATAATGTGTGTTTTCTAAGCCAGTAAGCCAGTTTTTTTAGCCAAACGTTAACCTACACTACTGTGTACCCCTTAACAAAGTTAAAAACAAAATAATTTGATCGATAAAAGGCTGTGTCTGTGTAAAGAATGTTTGTTTTTTTTAAATAAACATCTTTGGCTATAGCTAATTTACAGGATCATTGATAAGAAGTCATATTTATCAATTGTTGTGAGCCCTGGAAACTTGCAGCATTTCTGTGTGCTTCTGTTTTCTTTATTTGCGGTGGGCTTAAATTCTCTACCTTAGTTTAATTTTATTTTCATAATGTTCTCAACCTGAATCCAGCCCTCCGACAGGGCAGCGTAAAAGTGACCCAAAGCCTGCCGAGCGGTGGACATTTGTTGGCTCTTCATCCATTCCAAGGCTTTCCATTATGGCTGTGGATGACAGATGTAGATACGGCGATGTTCTCCCCAAGGCTGTAAAGCATGAGGCCTAACCTTCCTCTCAGCAGAAGTAATGGTCCACACCTTTAATTGTCGTTGGCTGTTCATCTTCACTAACAATAGCAGTAAGCAATGGGTCTGGGAAAGAAAGGCAGTCGTGTCTGACAAAGGAAGTGATTTAGTTCTGGAGGCAATTCGTAAGCGGCCATTGCTAGGGCAGCAGTAATGTGCAGAGAGAAAGATCATACGGGGTAAGAGGCATAGCCGATACAATAGTGGCACACAAGCAACGCTGTTCCCTCCCATTGCAAAGATTTATCGGAAAAAAGAGGCAGTAAAATGTATATTGCGTGTGTCGTTCAGAGGAGCGAGAGCTTGTGTTATTGAAGTGGACATCATGCTTTCTAGATGATTGATGCTGCAAAGAATTTAAAAGTGAGTTGGACAAAAGCAACTTTGTTGTCTTGATATCAGTCACAAAACAAGCAACACATTTTATTTAAAGAATTGGGCTGTTTGCGTAGGTGATCTTCTTCCGGTTTTGATGGCCCCTCATTATCCCATTTGATGTCAAAACATCATTTGAAGCTCAACATCCAAAAGTCTGCTTTTAGTTCTGTATTTCTCCATTCCACCCAGCCTTCCAAAGAGGAAAAACTGCTGTGAGAAAGAACACATCTATTGATGGGTCACTAGTTTACTGTCAGCATTAGAGACGTAAAAAAAGGAATAGACAAGTGCTGTTACCAAATTAAAGCGTGGTCCCTGGGAACGTTGATGCCCATTAAAATGATAGATTGCATGGTGTATGCAAAGGCAGGCTTACACCCACAAAACAGTCTAATTGCATTCATTCTTTTAAGAAGTCCACAAATGTTGAATCTAGATTCTCAGGCGTATTGGCAGCAAGCTGCTAGACGGCAGATGACTAGCTTCAAACGAGTAGCGAGGGGGAGGGATGTAAAATCTTGACAAACAGTGAGAGCGAGTGTCCACATCATCTCTCGCCCCTGACAGGCTTCCCCATGCATGAATTCAAAGCTGGTACAACCATGGCTGGATTCATTTTGATCTGACATTCATCATCAGTGTTGTGGTTTCACTGTACTGTGTCCACGATAAGATGTTTGGCAATTGGCCCATGACATCTGTTAGAGCCAGTGAAGAGAAACTGGGACCAAATTGGCCTTTCTGTCACACGTTATTGTTGGCTTTTGGCTTTGAGCACTATTCATTCTTATTAGAAAAGTCATGCTAATCAAAACTATTCCTGAATGGAATTGAATTGTATGTCTAAATTAAAAAAGTTAATTTAAAAGCATGAATAAGCTACAATATATAAAGCTAATCATATTCATTGAAGATAATTTTTGCGGTTGCAATTTAAGGTGCCATTGCATCAGATTGTGTGATTCTATGCTGTTTCTTTACCCCGCGGAGGGTTTTTTGCAAATTGGAAAATTGGAAGGGACTGCAGATTCTATTCTCCTTTTATTTGTCTGAAGGAACTATAAAATAAACCTTGCAGCCTGTTGCCGGGGGGGAAATTAGTTTTGGGTACTAGTTTAAAACCATTACAGAAAAAAACGACATTTTAATGATATATAAGATGCAGGCTAGACGCACGTTAAGAGTAACGGCCTCTTTGATATTTACCACTGTCACAGAAAAGAAAAACCTCCCTGCTCCTTTGTATTCTCTTAATACTAAGTTATATGCAACCATGCAGTGATTTTGTTAATACCAGTGCCCGAACCTGCTTAGATTTCAAGCCTCACAGCTGAATTATAGAATTACAGATACTGCTTGCAGTATTTCTCAACCAGCTTGCATGACTCAAGCATGGTGGCATGTGTGCGGAAGGCGTTAGGCAGATGGGATGTGTCTGATATCTCTCACTCAACATAATGAGACCAGAATGCGCTTCACCAATCTCAGGGCCCGTCTGATGGCAAGAGACACAGTGCCCACTCATACGGGAGGGATCCATCCCCTCTTCAAAGATAATGAGATGACAATGTATTCAACTATCATTAGATAGAGACAGGATTTAGGGGGGAGAAATGGGTGAGAAACATTCTACAGCACTTGTCTGCAGCCTTTGATCAGACGAGAAAAGCAACTGTCATTCTTTGTATTAGTGCTGGACTCAAGAAAGCGCAGCCAACTCACCGCCAGTGTCACTGAAAGGCCATAGTTTGTACTGTATTTCCTCAAGCAGGGGATTTCTCAGGCACATCTGGATTATTAACCGAACAGAAACACACATCTCTGGTTACTGTGCTGCCCATGTGATATGTTCAAATATTTGCCTCTTTCTGAATTCATTCGCTTGAAAAAATGTGTCACAGTGTAACTTAGATTTGCCGTCACCTGGGAAGAGAAGACACAACATTTTGCCAGACATGGCACTCCAATGCAACATGTCAAAAGTGTGGCTTATTTAAGCAGGCTTGACGAGACAATCTTATTCTAAGTTGACAGTTTGTTGTGGCACTTGTAGGGGATCCATCTTGTCTTTTGTCCCCATGGTGGAGACGATCCCTCGCATGCTGTTTTTTTTATTCTCAGTCTTTCTTAGAACACTGTGTTTTGACAAATAAACCATCCAAATCCTTTTTAGTCAGACATTCTTCAGTGAGCATTAGGCCAACTGATCTGCACTGAAGTTCTGAGACAGTATTTTGACAGCAGACAATTATGCAGCGTTATCATTTATCTGGCAGAAGAAAATGTATTTGGTGCAATCCAAATATCTGTAACATGTTATCTTTGCAATGCAATGTTTTGTTATTTATAAAAACGTTTTATCTTTATAGGAATATGTATAAGAAGAAAGCAATCTGGTAAACATATGATGTGTCTTCTTGGTACAATGTTTGCTATCCTCACACTCTGCTGTTGCAGCGTTCTCTCATCGCTTTCCATCTCTGTTAACTGTCAGGCACACAAAAGAGAATTAAATACAAGGCAGAGCTGCACTCTTACTCCTGAAATAATATCCCCCTAACACGGCAAGGAGCTGAGCTTAAAAATAGAACAATCTGTCTACATTTGTCACACAATTATGTGAGATTGATCAAACTTTTGTGATGCCAAAATCCCTTTAAAACCTGACAAATCACCTCTCAAGTCGGGATTCATCTTGCTTGTATAGTCTCCGTGCTTCCCTTAAAACTCAGCATGATGCTCATTTGAAAGTAAGAGGAGACGCCTTAACATCCAATTTCACAACATTTCATCATCATGTCTTAATGATTATGCAGGGTTATTAGCTCAAATATTTGTCCTTGGCATTCTTAATGCCGGTTGACATTTATTATGAACAGTGATGGTATTGGAGAGCTTTGATTTGCCGTTTGCGGTGGTAAGTGTGGTTTGGTGTGTTCTGTGCAGTGCAACAGCACCCTCTCTTGATAATGTATGATATTATTACATCACCATCAAGGAGCATACAGTATGAGTGTGTCTTCAAACTGCTAAAATTAACTAAGTGAAACTGTCCCTTAGATCATCGATCATGGATGCATATATCAATACTTTGTTTGCATTCGTTTTTAGTACCTTAAAGAGCCTGTGACAGCATCCCAACAACTGTTGTGCAATGAAATATTGGGCTACTATAGTCATCTCGAACCGTCAGTTTAAAAAAGAAAAAGCGATACCGTTCCGATAAATATCAATAATTTCGAACATCGCGGGCGAAATTCCTTCGACTCATTTTGAAGTTTTGGGGGAAGCCGGAAGTGACGTCAATGCGGGAACGCTTCACTGTGCGGCGAGAGAGCCAAACACGGACAAAGTGTGTTGTAATGCGTAGAAATGGTGAATTACTGAGTTTAGGCACGTTAATAACGTTGTAATGAAGTTGACTACAGTATATTCATATTTGTCAGTGCTTTCATGTCAATTCGGCGAACATAAACATAAATGATCGTGGTGAAGATGATGATTAAATTAGGATTAAAAATCGGTAGTGAGAGCTGCTGAATTTCCTCCCGCCAGATGCGGTGTGACTAAAGACCGGAGGGCGCCGGAGGGCGCCGGAGGGACAGGGAATCCAGTGCAGCTCAGCGAGCACTGGCGAGATGTGGTCGTCTAATGCAGCTCTAGAGATGAGACGCGCTGCATTGTTCTGTACTAATTGCAGGCGATGGATTTGTTGTTGTGGAATTCCTAATAACAGAGTGGAGCAGTAATCCATGCGCGAAGCAACAAGGGTCTGGACTGCTGCCTTGCACGCATCTCCAGTGATGTACTTTCGGATCTTTCCAATGTTCCGAAGGTGGTAACTGCAGCTTTTCACTTTGCCAGATAACATCCAGCGCGCCCTCCGGCGCCCTCCGGCCTCATCCAGCGCGCCCTCCGGCCTCATCCAGCGCGCCCTCCGGCCTCATCCGGCGCGCCCTCCGGTCTTTACGGCCCGTCCACACAGCGGCGTGCGCTGACGCTTGCCGGCGGGCGTGTCTGAAACTCGACCAATAACCAATAACATGAATCTCCCGCCCCTGACACACAAGCAGCGGTTTGATTGGCTAGAGCTTGTACTGGCATATGATTTGATTGGCTGACGCTCTGCCGAGGCGTCAAAAGTTGAACATTGCTCAACTTTTGCAGCGAGCTACGCTCCACGTCGCTTCCCACGATGCATTTCGGCTAAAAGTGACGTCACCCCATTCAAAGTGAATGGGGAAGCGTCAACGCACGCAGCTGTGTGGACGGGCCGTTAGTCACACCCGTCGGATGTGATATAAAAACAAATCGATTATTTTTGTAGTTGTAAACTCAAGTGGATTAAACTACATTTATTAGTGCTTTCATGTCAATTCGGCGAACATATGATACATTAAATGATCGTGAGGATGATGGTTTAAAAATCGTTTGTTTGAACCAGTCTGCATTTCCTGATGAGAAAACAAACCGATGCTTTTTGTAGTTGTAGTAGGCCTACGCCAACATGGATTAAACGTGTGTTTTTTTTTACCACAATGTTGGGGAAATTAATGGATAAAATGCACGGATTATGATTATTATTAATATTCCCACTCCGATCGGGACACTAGGTCCACCGTTTCCCCCCCCCGTTGACAGTTTACGTGGGCTGGAGTGGCGGACTGGCCGGTCCCGAAGTGGGCCGGTCGGATAAGTCACATCCCCCACTCCCCCCGTTGACAATTTACTAGCGGTACCGAAGTGGGCCGGTCGAGAGTCCCGGGATGATTTTTAGTCCCAGTCCACCACTGGCTACATGACCATATGATCGCCCATATTGACGCACCTCATTCCTAAACTTCTAACAGATACAACATAAACCGATCCTTCAGCCTCATATGAGCTCTCAGACACGTTCAACATTAACCTGTCATCGCTGTCTGAGCTTGCTGCTGTGTGCGCCGTCGTGCGTTTACATCTGACTGTATATATATAAAGGTTTACATGCAGATGCTGGGATCCTGGACGGTGCAGCTGGAGCGCTGTGCCCGCAATTACATCACACATCATTTGGCGGGACTTGAAGAATCCCCGAGAAGATCCAGAAAATGGTCAGCATTGAAGGCAGATTAATGGTTATCAAAGTACAAATATCCAAAATTAGTTCAGTAACGATTTTCAAGGGGACAATCTTTACTCAAATTGATGGGTTTGGATGATGGGGGAAACTCGTGTCACAGGCTCTTTAAATAGTAGTTAACAATCTAAACTTGTGCTGGGACCTTCACGCTTAAAAGCTCTCATCTGGTTCCAACTTTCTGTATTATTTTGTTCTAAACTGAATACACAAAACCACATTTCATTTCCAGTTTTTGTCTCTTCCTTTGTAATAATGTTGAGGGGACCTTATTTAAGGAAAGTAGTTTATATTCAAGTTCATTCAACATGAAAACATGGAATCATCATAAAATGTGGCCTTGTTACCTGATGTTGTATCTTCACTTATCTTTGGATAATGCCTGCTTTCGGTTGTGAATGTACACTTTGCAGGGAAGGATGAACTAATTGGGCTGTGTTGAGATGGCATACTTGGATAAAAGTGCAGCGATCAAATTGAAGATGACTGAAATGTACAATAAATGGACATACATATTAATAAGCCGGCATGTTGAATTCTTATGAAGAAATTCAAGGAGAAACTTGGAAACTTTTATAAATCAATATGTTTTATTTAATCATTTGAAATACTAAAGTGTTTAGGTAATAATATGTTAAAGATAGACATGGTTTTGATATCAAACTTCAGCCAGCTCTAGATCAGTACAGCACCGCCTTTCTTCTAAATGTAAATAGAAATTCCTGCAAAACATTAAGCAAAAGTAAATTAACACGAGTCAAAGCAGCAAAAAGCTAATTCTTACTACAGCCCTTATTGCCAGAAACAGACTTGACTTTGGGAGAGTGTCATACTCTCACCACATTTTAAACTGCAGTTGCTAACTATTGGGTAGCAACTTGACCGGAGTCTGCAAAGCAGTTTAGTATAACATATGTAGGATTTAGCGATAGTGAGAGACCTCCCAAGAAAATAATATAAGGTTACAAATGTGCAAAAATGTTATCCATTGCAGGGACAAATTGAATAAAGCTATTTTCATCACTGTTGGCTCGTGTTACTACAGCCATTATATTATGCTGAATTCATTAGACAGAGATATATGGAGATATATATTCTACATGGTAGGGCTCTCGGTTATATTATACCCTCCAGAGGTGAACTAAGGAGAAAGCTATTATCCTTTATTGATCTCCATTACAGGATCTGACAGGAGATGCAGATAAACAGAAATAGGAAGTTAGAGGAGATTTATCTTCACATCAAATGAGATGCATATTGTGCAAAAAGGGCTTTGCTTCAAAATAAATAAAAGATAAAGGAGTGTTATATTTGGTGTATACCGAGAAGAACTGTGGACATATAAGCCCAAATTGTGTCTGCAAAAACAATCTTACCAAACAAGTGAGAGGACGGTGAGGCAGAGTGAACTATTTAGATGGTAAACAATGAAAATAAATCAAACGCAAACAATAGCAGTTGGTCCTCAGTCTGTCGAGAGGCGCCTCAAACATGCTTGCATGATTTAAAAAGTGGGTGCTGCAATGAGAAAAACACTGAGGTTAATGCCGACATCAAAGTAGCTTCCAAGTCTGTTTAGTCAAGGAATCGGTTTAGTTTACTTAAAGCAGATCAAGGGACATTTAAATATCCCAGCCTAGGCGCCTCATTCAGCTCTACACAAGGATCTGACTTGCAGAGAAGACTGAAGAAAGTTTATTTATAGGTTTGCATGCTGTACAAAATTATGATAAAAACTAACATTCGGCCCCAAACACAGGTACAAAGTGTTCTTATTCTGATAAAGTTATTATTGTTGTTACTTTTATGAATAGAACAATAAACTATGGACCTAAATATGCAAAGACATACAAGTAAAATCTTGTTTCTGAGTAATGCACATAAGACTCAGATAGCCGGTTTAGTTGCAACTGCTGTCACTTAGACAATCTGCTTTTTCTTCTAAATGAATCCAATGGGTATGTTATAAATTATAAGATCATCCACATGACCGCAAATGCATCATATCCTTAAAAATGCAGAACAGACAAGGATCTTGATATATAATATTGTATAAATCAAGTCAAACATTCGCTCAGCCAGCATGCCCAGAAATAAAAAAGAATAATAACAATAGTAATCACATTGGTGGTCAGCAGAGTGCACTGGTTTAGGCATGATTCTAACAACACACATGTGGTTTCAGAAAGTTCACAAAAATATGTACAGCAGTGTGAAATATCAATATGATATATTTTCTGTAATTTACAATTTTGTAAACTTTTCTTTAAAGTGTAACAAGACCTCTAAGACAAACAAATTACTTTGGTGTTCTGCAGCTACAGTCTCAATAAAAAAGAAAATGTTCAGTTGTATATTTTAGCAAAAATCTTGATTTCATTCCTATTCTTTAAACCAGTCTGGACAAACTCATCACAGTGGTCTTCTTTGCTAAAGAGTAAGAATCTGTACAGACCACTCACTAAGGAAATACACAGGTACTTGGTTACATGTATGTATCATAACAACTTTCAATTGAGTGGCTATAAAGTGAAATATAAAGCCCAAAATATATTGTATGTGATGGCACTGATAAGAAAAGTCTCTGTATAGATGGCTAATTTGCTCAAAATGTCACTTCTAAATTAAATGTAATGGACATACACAGAACATTTCAGAAAACTAACAAAACAGTACAACAAAGGCTTGGCACTTGCTACAGCTTAGCCAAGTCTGAAAATTCTTGATCGGTTGAGAATGTGGAGAATGTGCATTGCATTCCAGTTTCTGAATAAGTCCTCCCCAGTGGGAAGGCATGTCCACTAATGATAGGAACAATGGTTTATGGGCAAGGCTCTGTCTGTGTTTCCCTCTGAAAATGTTGAAAGCCGAGTTAAAAAGAAAAAAACATGACTCTCGAAGGATGTGTCCTTGATCCGCTGTTTTGTTTGTCCACTCTTCTTCGCCACTTTCTCATTTGTTTCCCATGATGTCGTGAGACAAAACGCTCAAGGCAATTTCACCACCACCACGCAGGCGCCTGCCCTGCCAATGTTGAGAGGGACCTCCTACAGGAAGACAGAGAGGTTAACATGCAGCCTCCCATCTGAGGCCGTCTTCAAAAAGAATCCCAGATACTTCATGCCGATAAGAGGGTTACAGAGGCAAGAGTGGGAACACAAAGCAAGCTAAGGAATATTGATAGGATTCAACAACTTCATTTATTTTCCCAAAGGATGTAGCCTACGCTATATAAATCACATGCATTAGGCCTACTATTATTATTATGTTAGCTGGGACACTGATGTTACAGTATTAGCAACCATTTCTGCCAAAAACAATCAGCAATTCCTTTAAAAAGTTAAACCATTTTAAAAGTTAAAAATCCCCAATATTTCTATTAAATATGATACAATGTCAATATCATATTTAAACCGTGCTATGTAACAACATGATGTTGGGATTACCTCTGTCCACTCATTGTTCTGTGCATCATAGGACTCGACAGTGTTCAGATATGACTGGCCGTCGTACCCCCCCACAGCATAGAGCCGGTCCCCCAGCAGGCAAACACCCACTGCGTCCCGGGGGACACTGAGGGACGACACAGTGGTCCATGTGTCCGTCTTTGGGTCATACCTGTAATTGCAATATTTTACTTGTTTTTGCATTATGATTGAGATGATGATAAGGATGTTATGTTAACATGTTGCTGTCTCTTTTGTCCTGTGTTTTGACGGTGTCTAAATTATGTTTTATGTTTTCCGTACATCAAAAAGCCCTAAAGGTTATTCAAAGTTTAAATATATGGTCTAAAAGATTCATCGTATCAGCATTAATCTCAAGAGGAAACAGTGTCCCTTCCCCACCAATTTAAACATCCTTATATTCCCACTCTTTAATCACAGATGTCTGAATGGTCACTGGCGGCAACTCTTTTTTAGCACAAATAGAGAGCCAGATTGCTTACTTAAAAGCAAAAATGGTCTCTTGGACAGATGCTGGTGGCTGCTGGGTCCTCAGAGAGATTCTCTTTACCATGCTGTTGAGGGAAAGTATGATACTTTACATGATTCCTCTTCAATAACTTGTTGGTAATGAAGTCATTTATATTTATAAAACACTTTTAAGTGAACAAGTTCAACTAATGATATGACAGAAGAAATGTATCTGTAATTAGGACATTTTTCAATAGAAACACCAAATGCAACAATGACAAAACACTGTCCGATGTAATAATATGTAACAGCGATTCAAGGCACCATTAAACTCAAAATTATTCAATATTATATATCTCTGATTTGTTTTGCTAACTAAAATATTTGCATTTAAAAGTGAGTGTTAGGGTTAGGGTAAAAGTGTTTAACACTGATCTTGGAGACAGTCAGACATTAAAGCTGTAGTGGGGGGACTTTTAGATAAATTAACATTTGGTACAATTAAGACCTTGCTTAACACATTCACACAATGCTTATGCACTCTGTTGCCGGGAGGGAAAGCTCTCTGTATAATTCGATACAACGAAGGAGTTATGGTGTCTGGTGTCTGTAGCGACTTTCCCATGCTGGAGCACAAATGCCTGCAGGTGAGATATCTGCGTCTCCTCCAACACCAGGAGCACTCTCACTAAATCTTACTTTGTATTGTTATCATGTTATCCTTCCTCTGAACTCAGCTTTCTTCTATCTGGAGATAGCTGCTTCTCTGTTGCTCTGGTCTCTTTTTTGTGGCGATACCTCTCACTGCCAGAGGGCGGTGAAAAAACGTCCATTGGTCCAGCTTTATCCTAAGGGGCTAATCAACTAAAAATCTCAAGACAAAATATCCCCAATGCTTCCTGTGAGTAAAATCACTGTTTTAAAGATCAGAAAGAAAGACACTGCTGAAGAGATATGTGTATACTTTAACCATGTGTTTTTTGAAAGGGGTGAAGTTGAAGTAAATGATTGTATAACAGCATATTGTGCAAAATGAACAATTGAGTATTATCCTACACATTTTTTTTAAATGTATATGTAGGGGCTTTCTCGTTTCTCCGCTTAAGACATAATGATGGACTATTTGATGTGAATTAAAAGGTTGCAGAAGCAGCGTATCTTATGCTTTGAATACACAATTTTGGTAAGCACACAAACATGAGGTCTAATGGAGTTGGATTCTTATAATTAAATAACGACTGGAGGTGCTACAGAGTCACATCCCATTCAGGTTCAGGGGGGTATTATGGCCAACAGATGGTGCCAGATACTATGTTATAAAACAATGTGTGTTCAATTGAGTATTGTTGTAGTATAACACAGACGTGTCTTAAAATGCAGGAAAAGGGTGGGGATCAGGAACAGTTTGTCTCCCTTTTGTTC
Source organism: Pseudochaenichthys georgianus (assembly GCF_902827115.2). Lineage (NCBI taxonomy): Eukaryota > Metazoa > Chordata > Actinopteri > Perciformes > Channichthyidae > Pseudochaenichthys > Pseudochaenichthys georgianus. The sequence continues at coordinate 19,021,663 of NC_047512.1, forward strand.
TACAGCCTGGTCCCCACTCCCCACTCCCCACCCATGACTGAATTCAACAACAATCCAAAACCTGTTACAAAACATGTGTGTGTGTTTTCTCCAGAGAAGAAGCATTCAAAGACCTTTCAACACAATCGGAGAGTCTGGAACAGTGGTTAGAAGCGGGGGCGTCGTGTCCGCCTACGGCATACAGGAAGTTGTTGTATGTTGCCACACCCACTCCTCCTCGCCTTTTGGCCATGGGAGCACACATACTCCACTTGTTGGTGTGCGGATCGAAGCACTCCATGGACCTCAGACACGAGCTGCCGTCTCGACCACCTACTGCAAACAATCTGAGCAATATAACAAAATGAGTTAAAAATCCCTAACATCAGGCATGTACATAAAGTACTGGTCGATCTGACAGGAGTAGCTCACATCAGATGTTTTAAAAAGAAAAGCATGACAAAACAATGATAACATGACAGATTTTGTCAGAGGAGTTACTAGTAAATGCCATTTTTCAAAGGCCCTTTCCTTGAGAGTGTTCTCTCCCAGAGATATCACATCAATGTTTTTAGTGCTTGTAGCTCACAGGCCCAACAGCAAGAAAGTAGAGGCTAGGGAAACAGCTTCTTTTTTGTCTATTTTTGACCTAGTTGCAGAAATAACTCAGCATAGACTTGTACACTGAATACTGGATGTAGCAGAGCAGCAGCCTCTTTTCTCCTTCGGCACAGAAACATATTTAAATTAGTCTGAGAGCCGGTCTTTTCTTTGCTTAATTTACTTTCAACTAATGTTGTCAGGCATTTAGTTCATTCAAATATACAAAGTGTTTTTATAGAGTCTAAATTACACTGTATGAATTACCTCAGAGATCCGAACAGCCCTCGCTGTGTGCTGCTGACTACTGCAGCCATGTTGTAGTTTATTTCACACAGACCACAAGGGTTGATTTTGCATTCAAGACGTGTAATGTTGTCAAACTACAACTGCACTAATGCTGCACAGCTTTTCCTGGACCAGTGCACTATAAGTTACATAACCATGCCTGTGCTTTTTGCATGATTCATTTCAAGTTACGTTTCTGCTGACCATTTCACAAGGCAATTTATTGTTCATGTTTATTTTACATTTCAAACAGTCCGCAAATCAACTTTCAGAATATTTTATTATCATCATAAAGATTATCTCTACTTAGGTTCCTCTCAAATTTACAATATTTGTTTCATGAAGATAACAGATGTTGATCTAAAACCAAATATAATGTTAATATCTACATTCTAACTCTATACACAATTTGCTTTCATATGTTACCATTGTTATGTGGAAGAGCAGAACTCAATGAATATAACCTGATGGAGGGAAGAGGACAGTGTGGGGGAGTCTTTTGTTCTTCAACACTGTAACATTCATCTTCATTTAAAAGGAAAACTTGTATTAAAGCAGACCCTGCACCACTTCACTGTTGGTTGTGGCTTTACAGATGCCAGTGACTTCGATCGACCTCAGGATCCAATATATTTCAAAGACACAGAAATACGACAATATACTTATCCTCATAGTGTGAGGTTGCACATTTTAAGCATTACAATGACTGCAGGGCTGTAGGTGCGATTAAGTTACTTACTTTCCATTGAGTGCTGTGACTCCCATGGTGCTCCGTGGTGTCGACATGCTGGCCACGTAGTTCCACTGTCTGGCCTGCGGGTCCCAGCGCTCCACCGTGTTGAGGTAGCTCCAGCCGTCGTGGCCTCCCACAGCATACATGGGGCCCTCTAGCACAGCTATACCTACACAAATAGAAACAAGAGATACAAATGACCAAAATACATTTTGATTTAGTAAAGAAGGAAAACAATCCTCTTGAACACTTATGATATCTATTATTATATTGTTATATTTTGTTTATTAATACACCTTATGTATTTGTATAGGATGATCTAAATTAAATGGCATTACCAAACTAAACTCTTGTCTTCTTTCAACAGTTCTTAGAAAGAGCTGCGACAGAGGTACATTTCTCATTTTAGATTTGGGCAGAGTGAGTCATGTAGCTGACCGACTGCATTCAGAAAAACAGGAAGACTATAAAACTGCATGGTTCTTTCTCATTCCCAAGTCACAGAGGAAAGCGTTGTCACCCAGCAACATTGCACAGGATGTTTTACACAATGGATTTTTATATTACCATCCTTATTTCCTTTGGTGAGAGTTCAATTATTTTTGAAGGAACATAAGGGCAAGACCGCATTCAAGAAACCTCGAATGTCATAAACACTGTCAGACCAAAGCAATTGTTGTGGTTAAACTCCTTTTATTGCCGACTAGTGGCTTTGGAATACAAATAAATACTTTTACTTGTCCTTACTGATAATGCATGCAGCATGAAATGGTTGGGCTGAGATGTTGGTAGACATAAAAGCTTAAATGTATTTAAGCAAGAGACATTTGCTGCGGGGAGGATCAAAGACAACAGAGGTAATCTGTACAGTGTGATCTCCTGGGCTGGCTGATACGTCCGACCACAGTGGGTGAGCTGAGCGGGATGAACTCTTTGACAAGATCTTCCTGTTCTGTTACCAATACCTGTTTCAACTGTGAATCAAAATGCTTCTGATATGAGATGTATTGGGCAGGAAAGGGTAAAGAGGAGCAGAGCCAGCACAGCATGCCCAGCTTTGATAAGCGAATGTGAAGATATCAAAGGTCTGCGTATCTCAAAAATAAATGTATGATTATTTTCTACAGCACGCCTGCTGTGACCCTCCTGAGCATGCATCCTGCAGTTGTTGGTTTTTCCTACCACCAGGTTGCCTGACCAAGCTTATACATCATAAAAAAACCTAATAACAAAGTCAAAATACATTCGGCTTGAGTATGACAAAAACTAACACACAATAAATAAATGGAAGTGAGAAAAACATTGAAAAATTGAGGACTTGGAAATCGTTTTCTTAATACCACATGGTGCTATGGTGGAGTTGTTCATCAATACATTTGATATGAGAAGACTAACCAATATTTAGTTGCAGCTCTACTGACATACTGTATTTGCCATTAGAGAGTGTCCAATTGTTGTTGTACTTTTTAAAATGGTTGATGAGTGACTATATTTTGGAATGGCAAAGTAATTTTGTTATGTCTTTAATCAATAGATTATGAAAGAATGTGCCCTTTTCTTTTTCAAGATCACCTAATGAGTGGTGCAGTGCCAAGTCCTAAAACCCGGAAGTGAGTTAGCATTCGACCACTACCGGTTCCATCGTCTCAGAGTCAATGGGATTTCTCCATAGGATTTTGGAAAATAGCTGGAAATAAGGTTTTACGTGTCTGAAAAACGATGGTTGTTAACAAGTGGCTGAATAGGACTACAGAAGTTGTCGAGGACGTTGTACGTCATTACGCCAAACACGTAAACACTCCCGCTAAGTTTGTTTGCCCCTCTTCTGCTTGAAAGCAAGTACCTGCGCTCTTGCAAACTGTTCAAACAAACGCTTCAACTTCTACAATTTGTAATCGGTATTTTTAAATATCGATCTTAAGTTGGCGTGACGTTGAAGTCGTGTGACCCTGCTGTAGTTCGTTTATAGCATAACGTTAGCATTTTGCTTCTGGCCATTCGATTTATGATTAGAAAATTATAAAAGTAGGGTAGACATGTGGATATTATCCGGCTGAACAAAACGTGCATTTATCAAACAGGTTAGTTTCCACAGACGTTATTTCGAGCTATTTTCCAAAATCCTATGGAGAAATCCCATTGCTTTTTTGTCGAGGGAACCCATGCGCAGCTTACTTCTGGGTACATTTTTCATCCCTGCACCACTCTATACTCTATCAATAGTAGAGCATATCATTATCGAGCTATTACGACATGTGTCTATTACTGTTAAATGAAGTAATTTGAGCTACATTTATCTCATTGGACACACTTACCAAGTCCATGTCTGTGTGTTGACATCGGTGGCATGGTGGACCACACTTTATTGATAGGATTGTAGCACTCCACCATGTTGGACGTCTTGAGTCCATCCCTCCCTCCGACCACGTACAGCTTGTTGTCTATTACTGCTACACCAAACTGCAGCCGGCGTCCGTTCATTACTCCAACTTGGACCCAAGTGTTAGTCCGCAGGTCATACTTCTCTATGGTGGTGGAGCCTAAAACCACAGCAAGTAATACAATTAAGTCAAATACAATCTTGCGTATTGATACCTCGAGCATACGGGCCATGTACCTTTGGTAGAATCCATCCCTCCTACAGCGTAAAGTGCGCCCACAGTGGACTTCCTAGGTTTGGTTCTTGGGCTCTGAAACATCGGACGTCTCTCAGGCAGGAGATGGTACTTCATGGCCTCCATCAGAAGCTTTTGGCATTCCAGATCATCAGAGAACATCTTGTTGTTTTCCAGATCTGCAAGGAGCTACAATTCAAGAAATCACATCAATAGGCTACATTCTCAAAAATGGAAAAAAGGAATAAAGTAATTTTTGAACAATAAAGCATGAAAACATGTCACAGTAGATTCACAATAAACAATTATGAAACCTGAAAATGTGTATAATAGGGCTTCTTTAAACATCTAACCTCTATTTGATATGCCTGCAAGTTATGTGGAACAACGCGGCTCATCTTTTCAGTTTCTACAGTAACGGTTATGAAAATCACATGTGTTTATTTGCCTCACAACCGACAAAATCTCCCAAGACAATTTATGAGATAACTTCTGTGCTGGATAATATTTACCACTTATTTGTGTTATTCATAAAAATAATTCACTTCATAGTTGTGTTGAGAATAATGTTGAGGGTTATGTTTTTATTTCACCAATATAAAGTGAGAGTGAAAACCATGTGCATAATTAGTCTTGGAAGTCTGTCAGTGAAAATAAAGCAGTAATAATTTAAAAAAGGAGATGTTTTCATACTTCAGATCTGGAAAATATTGCTCATCTGGGTTGGATGGCATGTAAATTGGTCAGACATGACACAGTTGTAAATGCTTCTTATCTGAAATGCAGCTGTCATAAAACTTGAGTTGCTGTTCTTGAAACCATAATAAATCAAACATAAGCAAGCAATTTAAAGTCTGGTAATGCATATAACAAATTATGTTTAGCTGTCATACTGTCAGTTTGATTTATCATTGAGAGTAGAATTGTTTTTGTACAGCCACTAAACAAAATGATTATTGACAATACGGTAGTTCGCGGCCTTACAGTGGTCAATTGGATGTGAACTGGGTGGTTATCTTTCAGTTAATGTATGTGACTTATAACTGAAACAAGTAGTCAATTCATCATTTAGTAGATTGACTTTCAAACTAAAATGCAATTTTGTATTGCCTGGTTCCAACATTATAAATTTGCAATGATAGTAAACTGAATATCTTTGGATTTTCAACATTTGAGTATGTCATGCTTTATTTAACATTGGTAGGGGCCTTTTTTCCTATAGACAAATCATACATTTTCCTAGACACCACCTCTACCCCTTTCCATGTGATCTCACCTGTGGAGGAAGAAGAGGCAGACGGATTAAGGCGAGCAGCATACCGAGGTCTTTTTGTCGCTGCTGGACGTCATACCGCACCCACATCATCAAAGCTTGGAAGATGGTCTCCTCATCGGGGACGTTAATGTCATCGCTGGAAAGCAGCTTAACAATCTCAGCCGTGGGGAGCAGCAGAAACTCCTGGTTCTGAATGACCTCCAGGAAGTGTTCCTGGTACACAGAGGAGACGTGTAGGAGGCAGATAATAATCAGTCATTAGCCAGGGAGTATGCTCGGTGCAGTGTGTGTGTGTGCGTGCGTGCGTGCGAGCGTGCGTGCGTGTGTGTGTGTGTGTGTGTGCGTGTGTGTGTGTGTGTGTGTGTGTGTGTGTGTGTGTGTGTGTGTGCGTGCGTGCGTGCGTGCGCACGCGCGTGCGGGTGGGTGTGCGGGCGGGCGTGTGGGCGGGCGGGCGTGAGGGTGTGAGGACCAAATGGAACAAGAACAGAGACAATAAGTAAAAATAATGCAAATAGATTGAGAGAGCAAATGTAGCTGTAAAGATAAATAGATGAGTTGTCAACCATTAAATTAATGGCAAAATATTCTAATATTTGATTCTTCAGTTTGAATATTTTTTTACGGATAAAAAAGCTATTATTTTCTAGTTTTGTTATTACTTAACGACAGTAAGATATCTAAATTACGCAAGTAATTTAAGGACCCTATCTTCGTGCTTGGCAAACACTGAATAACACTGACCAAACAATTAATCTCTCAATGGAGAAAATGATTTTCAGATGAATTGACAAAGATAATAATCGTTGGTTGCAGCCCCACAGATTACATTGATGAAATACACTCTATCTCTTGCACATTTTTACACTCAGCTGGCTCACTATATACAAGAATCAACATAGCAGCGGGCTTCAAATCAATCTGGCATAAAACACCTCCAGAAAAAGCCTCTTTATAAGCTTACACAACATTTGTGCTGCTTATTGTAGATGAAACCATTAAGCCTTTTGATGAGAAACAAAAAGGCACACAGACAGTGTCCAGATTTAAGTTTTGTAGAAGCTGCACGGTTTCTATTTCTATTGCCTTAAGATTGATCTTCCATTTACTGGCCAGTAGCCCAGGCGACATTACAACGCTGCATGGCTACCTCTTCAAGGACATTGTCTCACAGCAGCTCCATTAAAATGATGCTATATAAAACACCCTCCTGCTTCTGCTGCATATGTTATATCCCACATTAAAACAGATGAAAGACATACAGAGCAATCCGTGCCATAATCACGCAGTGATTTCCCTCTTTTAACGAGGCAGCTAAGCATTAAATATTAAGCCGCCTGAATAACTTAGACTGGATGCTCAACAATTACGAAAAAACATGGACGCTATTGATCATCAACTTGCAACAAACTACAGCAATCTATTATGAGAGCAGGTTTTAAGAGCTTAACAGAAACAGCCCTAATGAAATGAGGGACATCTATTGATCTGTTGTGGCAAGAAGGACGGAGAAATGCCATCCAACTCTTTGACGTTACTTCAGGCCAATTATTTGTGATTACCACTGAACAGCTGACAACCAAATTGAAAGCTCAACAGAGTGTTTCATAAACATTTAAAAGCATGTGTTTTCAGATGCTGGCAAACTCATTGGTGGTAAACTGCTTGGAAAACAAGATCAGCGGGATAGGAAACTAATTGATTTAACGACTGCAAATTAGTAATTCTGTAATAACGGTGTTTTCTGAGGAGGAACGCTGATGTTAAGGGGAGTGAGGCAGCATAATTACTGCTCAAGAACATTTTGATTACCAGACAATTTGCAAGGCCTGGCAGAGTCAGATTGCTATATTCTAATATTTTTCTTAATTGAGATTCATTTTATAACATCCGATTTCTGTGGTATTTATTGTGACATGTAACATAAACATGCTTTATTGCTAAAAGAAAATACTTTCATCCCAAAAATAAAACAATACAGTCTTATCTACTGCAATATAAAAATGGCCACTATTTCATAAAGGAAAAGGATGTCTGAGGCGGATCTCAACTGTGTCTAACCGTGAAAAACAAGCTTATCCAAACAAAACTTGCTCCACTCACAACCCGGAGAACGGACTTCCAGGAAGCCCACAGCTCTCGCTGCTCATTACACAAGTGATTGAACAGGAAGTTGGCCCTCTTGTGCAGTTTGATGATTAGATTAACCTCCTGGTCCTGGATGGGGGCTATGTAAACAGACTGAGCAGATGTCCTCTAGGAGATAACGCCTGCCTCATGCTGTCACTTCTGCATGGCCAGCAAGACGTTATCTGACAAATGTGTGCATGAATCTTAATCCAATGCAAATACTCTTTGCAGGCATATATATAAAAATTGCAATTTCTTAGGTCTGGCAGTGCACTAATCAATGTGAAGCGTAGTGGTATCTGGTACTGACAGCCACATAACCAAATTAGATAAAGTGAAAGCATGAACATTTTCAATTTCTATTCAAATGTGGACGTCCTCCGTTTCTCTACTCAAATTATATTAAATAAATAACCCAGAAACAAATATGTCATTCTTTTACAGGTTGACATGTTTTAAATAACATTAAATAACATGACATGTTATTTGACTTAGCTAGCCTAGCCATGGTCACAATAATTCACTGTGTTATGTACATTATACCAAAACCTGACGTCATTGACAAAATAATGCTTATCACACAGGCTACTATACATTTAAATTAGAAACAAATATGAAATTGAATCCTCAGCTTCTTACATACAGAGTTCATTTTGATTCACTACAATGGTGATCGCCTGTCCTGTGAAAGTGGATATCGTTGATTAAACAACATGTTTAGATCATCTTTTTAATGTTAAAGCTTCCATTGCCGCAGCTATTGTGTATGCAAAACATAACCACTGTCAGGGTGCAAACTGTAGTTACAAAATAAATAATTCAGCCCACCCAGCCATATAAATATATTCTAGTTCTACTCGCTCTTTTACCGTGGTGTAGTTGTGAGCCACATTGAGCAGGTCCACGCAGCCCTGGGCGTCTGCAAAGGAGCGTATTCCCAGGCAATTGGAGGGATGAAGCTGTTTCATCAGAAAGTTACAGCAAACCTGGATGACTTGTGAAAGCTGGAGGAGGCAAGCTGCCGCCAATAAACTCTCAATGGTCTCCTCTTTCAGCTCAAGGACACCTGCAATGTCAGGACACAAAGAATGTATTTTTATGTCATGACGGGTGGTAGCCGTAAGGACAAACACATTGTGGAGATAATTATTAACATCTCATACTGGATCAACAACATTGGGTTATTTTACCGTATTATAGAATTAAAAAAATGGGGGTTTGGATATTCCCAACAACAGACTTATCAAAGGGGATTTGTCTAGTAAACAAAACAACACTGTTGGATTGCTGCAGTCAGTAAGCCCAGTGGTGAATTACCTTATTGATCCATTTTAATCATGCTGGATTTCAGAAGTCTCATAACTACTTACAAGAGCTAGTGAACGTCTTTACGAGCACTCACCGGTATAGGCGAAATGAACCAGGGACCTGAGGGCTTCTGGATCGACTCCCTCCATCTTGATCTCCTCCTGCTTTGCCTCTCTCACGTCGCTGGTGAACATAGCAGCAAAGTAGTCCGACACAGCACTCAGCACCAGTCTGTCATAAATGAAACACAGTGAATTATTGCTCTTGTGTACTGTACATTAGTTGGTCTGACAATATACCGTAAGTGAGATCTGAATGCAGAATTGTTCCAAAGGGTAAGTGAATCAATCATTGTGTTTCCTCAAAAAAGGGCATATCCTTCCAGTATATTCGGCTTCAATGTTCTGTGTATTTTCATGTATAACTGTTTCTTAACTTGATTTATTCTGCTTCTGTGCTTGCAGCATTTTTGGTATTGTCCCCCCCCCACATTCAACTCGTTCAGTGTATAATGAATTAAGTTATCTCATTGACTTAATGTTGCTAATAGTTACTCTGCTCCAACTCCTAATGTTTTCTCATTTGCCTAGCTCATACAACACAATGGTTGATCATGAAGAGAAGGAGAGATCACACTGTGATAAGCGGAAAGGACAGTCCAGCAATCGACATCTACATTTCAATATTTGTGGTTCATCCTGTATTCTTTTTGGCTGTCGACACACCGTTCCTGCTTTACCTGGTTTACAAATATACACACATTGAACCGGCAGACAGAGAACTGACTATTTCAACGAGGTCAGTCACTTATAATTCCTCTCTGTGGAGTATTCTGGTTTCTGTTTTATAAATCTGTCTTGATGAACTAACAAAATGTGCCGGTAGCAAGACGTACACAAAAAGATGCACTCAGTGAACGTGATGCCTCTCTGCATTCTGGGGATGTCATGCGATATGTTCAATTCTGCCAGCCGAGGGCTTGATGCATCAATATTGACATACGTATTGAATCTCACTGCTCTCCTCCACTGCACAATTGTAACGTGGAAATGAGGAAGTGCAGTGGTGTAATTAGATTAAAGCAGTGTGCATGATTTAGATGCCAACCAGTGAGCATAGAGTATGCATATCTTTCCTGTCACTGAAACATCTGAAGAATCTTGCTCTTGCATTTTAAAGATTATTCGATTATTCCTGAGATGAATCGGGACTGACATAATATATTTTAACATGCGAAATGTGGTCCAGACCAAATCCTGGGCGCTCGCATCTGCAACCAAATGAAGTGAATTCAGATGAGCTTCTGTATCTCTTAACTAAACCGATGCAGTGTAATTAATGAAATCAAAGAGGACTGAAGCGCAAACACCAACCTGTGAGCGGGTATCTTATGATCCCCCGCTATCAAGAGAACATCACACAGCTGCTTGTGCTGGAGGTAGGTTTCCATCTTACGGAAAGTCTGTTCTGCATGATTTGTGGCCTGGAAAAACTCATCCGAGGAGTTGGTGTTCATTTTGGAGAAGGTGCTCAGGGCCAACCTGTGGAAGAGAAGAGAGATGGTTTAAGGCTAAAACAATGCACTAAAGCATGAATATTTACTTAAATTGCTTAAAAGGTTTTGTTGCAATGAGCTTTCCTCTTATTTTTTATTTTGGAAATAGACATATGTAAGAATTAGTCGTCAGCATGACTTCACTTGACGAGGACTTCGCATAATGCGGACAAAAACAAAGAGAAAAGATCGGACACTGAAATAATAAAGACATTTAATTTAGGAGGACTAATTAATTGAACCAACTTTTGTTTCCTCTCCCAGTCCCCTATCATAAATATAACATTAATTACAAAAATTAAATAAAAAATCTGTACGAAGCAAGATAAGCAACATATTATTGAGGACACAAAAAGGCCTAGTCAAACACATCGCACTCTACTCCCTGAGGTGTATCTGCAGCTTTCTTTAAGCTGAAATTAAAACTGTTATGGACACAACTCCATACATAAGTCGATAACTGAGCACTGCAGTCCGATGGGACAAGCGAGCTTCCCAATCTATGCAACAGCTTTCCAGACAGAAAGTCACTGTGTCTGTAATGTGTGTATGCCTTTGTGTCTGTTCCTGTGTGCATCTATATATCTGTGTGTGCACGTTGGTTTTCCAAAGACAGGGACTTAACAAGTGAACAAGCCTGTTTCTTACAGCATTTCGTTGAGGCTGAGTCCTTGTCCCTACAGGCTGCTAGATTACATGCGGCTCTACAGGCACCCAAGTAATCCCTCATACATGTGACAAATAATGCAGCCCAGACACTTTGGTGTCCTTCACAGAGCAAGTCCACTCATTGACATTTAGGGTTGTTTGTTACGCTACATAAGCAGACCCAAGCTGCCTCTCCCGGGGGAATTTACTGTCATCTCACGGCTGTTTAAAGACTGATTTTGCTCAAGGAAAAAAAACTCACTGCTATTTAAATCAACACTTAATATCCCTGCCCATTACCACTTATGCACCAACATGAGAGCTGCATAAACTAGCAAAGTTACAGATTTGTCGATAGAATGAGCGATAGAATTACTAACAAAGAACTGCTAACAATGCACTGATACCAATAAAGGACTGGCTCATCTAAAGCCAGTTAAGTAGCACTTGAAATGTTTGGCTCTAAGAAACCTGATGTACTTATATGATTCTGTTTTCTTCAAGGTTGTATCTTCCTGGTCGAATGCACTTATTGTAAGTCGCTTTGGATAAAAGCGTCAGCTAAATGCAATGTAATGTAAGATTAAATGAAAACCCTTGGCTGCACAATATATTGGCACATACAAAGATTGATAACACAGGAGGGGTGTAAGGGAGTGATGGCCCTTATAGATATCCTGATTAAGACACTATTATAAAGTTTTTAGCCTGGTGTGCGATTTCTCCTCTTTGATTACCAAAAGCAACATTTTCCCTTGGGGATTTGTTTATACTGCCCCCCGGTCACTGCAGAATCCTATAGTCTAACCTTTATTGGGAGACTTTATGCTAAATGCAAGAGTAATTTATTGCTCTGTCACGATAATTCCCCACTGACTCTGGAGTCTTGGAGAGGAACACCAAACAAGACTGAATAAGCAATGGGGCCGTAAAACTGAGATGCATTGCCTTTGTATTGGCTCCAAAGCATGCTGTAAGGATTTTTCATGCCCACCAATCTCTCCGACACTAATTGCTTTGGTATCACATTCTAGGGAGCAGTAAATTTCTCTGAGGGATATATTTCACTTTCAGTAGAGGGTTGGATCATCAGAGGTATAGCCCAATTGTATTAAGGCACTAAAGCCCCAGAACACCTTACTCCAGAGAAACTGCTGTAGGTACATTGATGTACATCACATAATACTGAGCCATTCACAGAGTCACACACCCTAACAGGGCCTGTAGATTTATGTTGTTATCTACAAACGTTCAATGTGCAAACATGTATTGGTAGAACAGTATAGAACAATAGTAAAATTGCCTATATGCATTAATAGAATAAAATAGAGGGCTTCATCCCTCCTCACCCTACAGTACATGTGACGTTGTCTTCCTTGACTGAACACATATCACCTGAAGTCTTGTCATTATCTCCTCACACCTTCCTGAAGTTATCACACCACAACGTGTCAAATTGGATCTGAGAAAAACATATTCATTTAAAAAACCTGAAAAGCTTTTTAGGTGAAGATACAACACTCATTACAAATAATATATGAGTTATACAGCATATTAAATATCATGTTTGTGTTCCTATAATCATTCTGAATTCTCGATGGGTCAAAACGGTCATCCTAGTTGAAAAGTGGGACAATTCCTGATACACTTTGGTTATCGAGGATTAGCCTGTAGCTGTAAAGGTTATGAGTTAGACATGTTGCTGAAAATCTTAGTCTTATTCCAACTAATGTCAATTCCATCCCTTTACAAGAGGGAAAGTCGTGCCTGCCTGGGCCAAATGTGAAATGTCTCTTTCAAAATGGATTATAATAGCCATTTGCCCCTAAAGGCTGCTGAGTAGCTTGGGTTGGGTTGAGAATCTAACAACTCCAACAAATCCTCATGCAGCATGTGCCAAGTCTATATATTCCATGAGATCTCTATATGCCTCTGTGCTTTGAAAGTCTGTATTACTGTCATTCGGCTTTGTGTGGAGAGAAATATATACACTGACTGTAATAGCTTGATCCCGGCAGTAAGGCTGAGATGATAACTCTGGACAGGAATAGATTTTTCTCTCTGCACTTTACTATCTCACTGAGGCTTCGCAACAGACTTCCTTCTTCTCATTCCATTGTAATACCGGACATGCTTGATAATTGATGGAGGAAATGAAGCAGCATATGGGATCCACGTCTTTTGAAATCTGCTCTGAATGTGGCCTCTGGGCTCTTTATGTGAGAGACTGCGGTGGAAAATGTACACTGCTATTAACAGAAATCACATATTGCCTTCTTACAGCTTTTACCAAAACCGCACACGTTGTAAAGAAAAAAGTGATGGTGGAGAAGTCATGTCAGCAGAATTTCTGCAAAAAGCTAATGAACATCTCAGGTAAGGTGGCATACTAATTGATGTTTTGAATATTAAGAAACTGCAAGAGGAGTTACATCTTACACATTAAAAATGAAAATCATTTGTCAAAGTATGTCCGTTTAATAATGAAAATCTACATAATTGACTTGAAAACTTAAGGGAAATATCTGCTTGAAGCCACTGAGGAATAATGTGCCAGTAGATGAACATATTTCAAAATAGAGATTATAATTGAGTGTTGCTAAACACAGAATATTAACACTGGGATTGGAATGGTACATTTTAATGAGTTGGTAAATCTTATTTCAATAATGGCATTGTTTAAGCCCCTGTCACACTGTCCCGAAATTGACACCAGATGGAAACACGATAAAGGAAATATCGTGTGTGTGAACTCATTTGTGAAGGCATCTTAAGCCATCGTTTCTCAGGCTCTGGCAGCAACTTCGTGAGCGGTGGCAAAATCTTTGGCATGCCAAACAATTGCCGAAGGACCTTGTGAAGGTTCATTTTCGTGTTGAATTCGTGTGTCCGTTTTGCCCTTCGTAAGTCACTCGTGAGGGCATCTTGTCAAATCGTGTCATCTTCGTCTGATCATCGGTGCCATCGGGCATTTTTCGCCCCGGCAAAATGGACACACAAATTCAACGCGAAAATTAACCTTTCGCAAGGTCCATCGGCAATTTTTTGGCATGCCAAAGATTTTGCCACCGCTCACGAAGTTGCTGCCGGAGCCTGAGAAACTCCACCGGCGGTCATACGATGGCTTAAGATGCCCTCACGAATGGCCCGATGTTGTTACGATCAGAGCCTAATTTGAACATTTCCTTTATCGTGTGTCCATCGGGTTGTTTTATTGCACAACAAAATCATGTAAACATATTATGTAAATAACCCAATTTGTGTTCTGTGAAAATGAAAAGGATATGACATTGTTTTTGTTACTTTCGTGGCAGTTGTATGTCTTAAATGTAATTTAGGTTAACTTCCTGTTTTATTTAGATGCTTTTATTTTGAAGGCGAGTTGACAGGAAGTTGTTGTTGCTATGGAAACAACATGATGGAGAAAACTTAATATCTTCTACATATAAAGACGGAGAAAGTAAAGAAGAAAGTCTGAACATATCAGTACAGTATCATAATACTTTAACATAATTGTTTTTGTTACTTTCGATGCAGTTGTTTGTCTTAAATGTAATGTAAATGTTGCCTTTGTGTGTGGTTCGGGCCATCTTCGTGCAAAATTCACAATTCCTTATTCGTGTGTCCATGTGGGGTCAATTTCGGGACAGTGTGACAGGGGCTTTACAGATTAACTTTGAATACAATGCTGAGCTCTGCATTATAATGCTTGAAAATGTGATTGTGTGTGTGTGTGTGTGTGTGTGTGTGTGTGTGTGTGTGTGTGTGTGTGTGTGTGTGTGTGTGTGTGCGTGCGTGCGTGCGTGCGTGCGTGCGTGCGTGTGTGTGTGTGTGTGTGTGTGTGTGTGTGTGTGTGTGTGTGTGTGTGTGTGTGTGTGTGTGTGTGTGTGTGTGTGTGTGTGTGTGTGTGTGTGTGTGGGTGTGTGTGTGTGTATGTGTGTGTGTTGTGGGTGTATTCTAAGTGAAAAATGTGCAGATCTTAGCAGAAAGCTTTTACCTGCTTTGCTGATGGCAGTTTACTCACATAGTCTGTCATCATTGTTACATCTGTAATGTATTTACATTGGATGTTAGTGGGTAAACAACTTAATCCATATTATTAAAACCGTGGAGCCTGGGTTGCATGCATTTGGTTTATACTGTGTATTAGATAGATTTAGATCTCCAGATACAATATGGATTTCCAACCTTTCTAGCTTAGAGGGTTAAAAACTCAGATTTAAAAATGTCTTAAGTGCCATTTTTATTTGGTGACTAAAACCACATCTTTTTAATTAATTTTCCTGAAATCCTCCAACAGATCTAAATGTTATTGAATATGCAAACCATGCATTTTACAGAAAAAAATACTGAACACTTGTCTGCGGTCGGATATGATTAACTATGACATTTTCAGCGTGATCACAGTTGTCTGCGCCTCAAAGAAACTTCTTCAATGCAAATAAGTTAACGTGAGTGCCTCAGAAGTCATAGCCCCTACTCATAGTGCCGGTGTAACATTCATAGAAAGCTGTGTGAGGGATATTTTGCTTTGAACTGGGTCCATTCGGGTGGAAAAGATGACTGATCTGCATTTGAACAGAAATTAGTAATGTGTCCAGCATAAAATAAAACCGTACCTCTGTCCACAGCCTTCTGCAAAAGCATAAGGAGGGGTTACTAAAACCTCTGGTTTGATCTTTATCTTCCATCTGCAATGGCCTTGTTGCACACAGAATGCTGATTTGGCAAAGTTGAAGCATGCTCAGAATCAATTATATGCGATCGCAATATCTCCTACATCCCTGAAGATGTCATTTTGATATTACAACAGATATACTGTATTTTGCCATTTACAGCCTCTTAAGGCATCCTCTGGATGTGTCACAAGGAGACCGAGACCCTGTAAGCAATGTGGTGTTATGAGACATCCAACAAATATCTGAATTACTGCTGTTGACAGGGCGTGAGGTGGTGGTATTTCTTTTCCAAGGCGGTGGAGAGAGAATTGAGATATCATTCAAACTAACAGTCCGCTGACTCAATCCTCTGTTAGTGTTTATGTGGGAGAGGTCAGGGTTTCTATTCCAATCAGGTTAACTTCTGTCATATATTCTCTGTCAACGATGGGGAGAGGTTATTTGGATGAGTCATGAGGACACAACAAATATACAGTATATATTTGAATATAGAGCATTAGGAGCAAGGGTGGAAAACAACGTGGTATTATCTGCTGCTTACTAAACTACATTTGATTGAACAACTCTGTGGATAACTACCAGTTAGTCAGATGTAAAAGGTTGGATAGGCTAAATAATATATTCAGAGTATATCTATGATGGGACTCACATGCACTAACATGCATGCACTGCCAACCCGGTTACATAAAGAAAGAACAGAAACACTTGTATTACAACAATAACAGGGGAAGTGTGCCTTCATTCTGTGCTAACCATGGCGATATTCCACTATGTCTTTACAAAGCACATAGTCGTTTATTGCTTCATTAATGTTCTGAATGTTATTTATACAACCTTAAAATACATTCAAGAGAAAGCTAACAGAGCAACAATAAGTAGATCAGCATAGACCACAACATCAATTTACCTTTTGAAATTCCTTCAATACTCATCAAGGCAGGTTTTTAGAATGTGTGACAAAACTTAAATAACTACAACAAAAATAATAACAAAAAAGACACAAGCTCAATGGTAATGTTGCCAATACCCTTCCTGCTGCTGAATAACCTCTCAACTGATATACATTTTCTTATACATTTATGATTAATAAGCCGACTAATACTAAGAATACTTTCTTAAATTCAGGCACAATGCTAAATGTATAGCCACTGTGACCACAGTATTTTGTCCAATAGTACAACCACCCAATTAGGATGAAATATTTTGGTTGAATGTGCCAGTTAGTTCAGTTTGACAGCAATCTGCAATATGAATAACAAAAGTGAGAAACACATCTATAGAAGAAAGGAATAAAGTGGTGGGACAGATTTTTCGGTAGACATTGAATGATACTAATAATCACTGAGGGGCACGTCACACAAAATGACTGTCACATATTTTTCCAACTACAAAGGAACGGTTACAACTTTTGTATAACTCGCAGCCAGCAGAACTAATTTTTTCATTCTGCCTGAGGGATTGTGACAAATTATATGTCAAGGATTTATGATGTGAGACGTAATAGGGCCACCCAGCTGGTGGAGTAAATGAATGTGCATATCTCAGTGACATCTACTTAGCCATGGAAGAACATACAAGCCATGATGTATCACACAGTCACTAGCTCAATCTTTTACATCTAAATGCAGTGCTTGTCCAAACCTCTCAGAAACTAGTGCTTCACAGGTAAGAAATGACTGCATTAACATTATACACTTAATTGAACATCCGTATCATCTCACCACATTAAATGATGTGCTTCCCTGATAGCCCTGGTCAAACTCATTTGGCAGCCTGCTGTTGCATAAACAGAAAAATGCAAATGTCTTGATTGAATAATTATGTAAAATAGGCACAGAGGACGATGTATTTATTTAAATGAAGGGATAAATTGATGGAACTGTCTGTCAATATTCTATACAGTGTTATCTAGAATAACAGAGGATTTGTTTCTCTGACATTGTTGACAATTCGGGTGGGAAAAATCCTCAAATAATTCAAAACACTTTTTGTTTGTTATATTACATTGCTGATTATCATATTCATGAATGGATATCAATACAAGTCTACCCGAGATATATTTATGATCCACCAGAGAAGAACCATTTTAATGTTTCTGTATTATTGTCAAAATATAATGGCTGTGCTATATTTTACATGGCCATCTTGAACTCAAGGTCTGCATTGAGAGCTGTCGAGTTACACATTTGTACCTTGAGGCACATATTGTATGCATGCATTCTTCACATACAGGGACCCACAAACATGAACATCTGCCAATTATACCAACACTGGATGCCGAATGTCAGGCTGATTCCAAAACGGTATCTTAACTCAGAATAAATCATGCTCTGTTCAGGGAACTCAACCGTCCACTGCTCGTGGCATTGATTTAATCCACATTGACATATTTCTGGCTGTAGACAGAGAGTCTGTATTCAGAATTACCTGTTTAATCACGGTGAGCTCTTTGTAAAACAAAGGGATAGGTACACTATCATTGCCCACAGGTGCATGAAAACAAAGGCACACAGGGAAGCCTAAGGACCAATCATCTTAGAATGTCACAGACCAGATAAAAGGGAGACTTGGGCTTTTCATCCTTGATGTGGGGTGCTTTTAGTTTACTGACACACACACACACACGCGCGCGCGCGCACACACACACACACCTCTAACCTGTTTACTTCCTGGAGGAAGATGTAGCATCACAGAAGAGACAGGGGGAAAATAACACTACCTGGAAAAGCAGGGGGTGGGATTTATTACTGGAAAATAAACATGGATGACATGATTGGTATCAGGATTTGTGAAAAGATGTTATTAGGAAATTAATTAAATAATACCCGTGATAGCCTCTAGCTATGAGAGCTTTTGGCTTATAAAGTGGTTGTAGAAGCAATATGGAACTGGAAGGTCACCAGTTCAAGTCCCGGCAAGACCAAGTGCTACCGAGGTGTCCCTGAGCAAGGCACCGCTCCCCACACTGCTCCCCGGGCGCCGTTCAAAATGGCAGCACACTGCTCCTAACACTAGGATGGGTCAAATGCAGAGAAACAATTTCCCCATGGGGATTAATAAAGTATATCAAAATAAAAAAATTAAAATAAAAAATCTAGAAATTCAAGTCACTGCAATGTTTCCTCTTTTTAGTTCCTGCACATGGTTATGTGATTCAATAGCTATTTATCGCTTTTAACTCCATGGAAGAATGAATTATTGTAATGTGTACAAACTTAAGAATCTGGAGGAATCAAGTAAAGTCATAGAGTGCATGTCATCTGGACCACAACACAGACAATGGAACAGATAAAGCCTTGGCTTTTGGTCCGATGAATAATTAAAATGGTGCTATATTGGTTTACCTTGCCTAATCATGCCGTGGACAATAAGAGTGATCTTCCCCCAGGTGAGCCATGAGAGCAGCTGCAGAGCAAGAGTACATTGGAAAATGAAAGCTGTGCATGTATTTACATTTTGCTTGATTAATGGACAGGATGAAAGTGTAAATATTGAATGAAGTTGAGAGGCTCTAGATATACTATGTATGCATTTAGAAATATTTTAAATAGATTTAAAGTATGGCTGGTATGTGCTAAATAAGCAACATCCAAGTAGTGTTGGGCTATTTTTTTAACAAAACATCATCAAAACTGTTAATTAATTCATAATTTTGAAGCAGCTTTACTTTCATTACAAAACTGGAAGAGACAACTTCTTACCAGAATAGCAGTATCGGGTTTTGGCTAATCAAGAATACACAAGGTTACTGATGTAGCATGAATCTGTCTCCTAAGAATCAAATGACTCCTAACCGTCGTACCTCTCTCTGGCCTCCACCTCTGCAGGTTCCTCTGTGCTGCTTTTTACATCTTCCTGGCCAGTGATGGTGTCCTCCTTTCTTGTGGTGCTCGGTGAGGAGCTGCTCTTTGAGGATTCCTCGTTGACCTGGAGACCCTGAATGGTGTTTTGCTGATGGTGCCATGATTGTTGACCCGTTCTGACATAGACAGGTGTGGGCCCTGGCGTAGGTGCCAAAATACTGTGAACCGGGCTGTTATTCTTTCGTAGTCCTCCAATGCCTCTTTCACGTGAGTGGCTTTTCAGCCGGCCCTGGACGGGCGTCCCTCTGTGGTCCAGGCCATCCTGCTGGATGTACCCACCCACCCCTCCACCGCCTCCGCCTCCACTGCCAGCCGAACCTTGGGATGAATGGCTAAACCAGCGCCAGCGGAGCCTGAGGATCTGCTTCACGTCAAAATCCTTCTTCCCCGACACAGACATCCTCCTCTGGGTTTGGAAACGAAGGCAATGGTATGTTGAGTCCCCAAAAACATGGAGAGCAGAGAAGAGCCTTGATTCCAGTCCTCAGTGCCTACAATGTGACTCTTCTCTTTCGTTATTGCCTCACTACTATCATGAACATCCCCTCCTCCTTCTATGACTCCTCCGTTGTTCTTTTAGTGGAGATGGAAAGCAGTCCTCTGCAGCTATTGTTCCTGTGCCTGAGACTACTACCCTCCCTCCAATTCTCCCTTTCTGTCTTTCTCTCTATTCCTCTCCTGTGCTACTGCTGTTTCTGTTTGCTGCTGCTTCTGCTGCTGCTGTGCCGCTGGAGCTGAGTTAATGCACATGCATGATCCACACTCCCTCCCCTTCGTCTCCCCTGTTTCGCTTTCTCTCCCTCTCTCCTTGTCTTGTCTCTGCTCTGCAAACACACACACACACACACACACACACACGCACACACACACACACACACACACACACACACACACACACACTGAGATATAGACATTTATACTCTGAAAATAAAATCAGAAAATCTTCCAAGCCATGCCCATTCCTCTCTGATGCTGATGCTGTTCTCTTTGTTCGTGTGTGTGTGTGTGTGTGTGTGTGTGTGTGTGTGTGTGTGTGTGTGTGTGTGTGTGTGTGTGTGTGTGTGTGTGTGTGTGTGTGTGTGTGTGTGTGTGTGTGTGTGTGTGTGTGTGTGTGTGTGTGTGTGTGTGTGTGTGTGTGTGTGTGTGTGTGTGTGTGTGTGTGTGTGTGTGTGTGTGTGTGTGTGTGTGTGTGTGTGTGTGTGTGTGTGTGTGTGTGTGTGTGTGTGTGTGTGTGTGTGTGTGTGTGTGTGTGTGTGTGTGTGTGTGTAAGCATGTGAATGTGAGTGATAACAGGGCCCACTGCTCTTGCTGTTAGAGGGAGGTGGGGTATCACAGAGGCAGGATGATGAGGTCACACCTTAACAAAGTAAATCACTGCTTGCTCAAGCAGGGAAAGAGAAAGACTATAGGCTGAACTATCAGGACTATTACAAGGAGCTTGTAATCCATTAATGTATGTAAATACACTAACATGCTCATCCATAAACAAAAAAGCAGGATACATTAGTAACTCTCATCAATCAACACACTCGTTCCTAGGCAAGTGAAAAGTAAATCACAATACACATCTACTGTATGCAGTCTGCTATTCCACAACAATCTGAATCCCATGGGAAAATATCTTAGTATATGTAGCCATACAGAAAAAATATTCACCTTGTGCTGTTTACACGAGAACACAAACGGTTGTATCCGCTACTTTTCTCTTTCGTATAGCCCGTTCGTTCACACAAGGCCGTACGGAAACTCGGAAACGGACCCTGCAAACGATAACGGGTCCCAAGGTGGATATATCCAACCCAGTCTCACGGCATTTTGTGTTCACCAACACGATTTTTAATCTATTGATTCGTGTTCACCAACACGATTTGCACCTTTTTTTTTCGTGTTGCACAGCACGATTTTAAAAGCAATGTATTTCTACTGCCTGCAGCACGTCTTTTTCTCCGGTCGGGTCGAGGAAGACCGGAAGCTGTGTGGTTCATAAAAACATGTTCTTACTCAATATCAAGCCACAGTTATTGCTTTTATTTGAAATCTTATAATTTCGGACTGTTGTTGCCGTCTGTGAGGAAAATAAATGGGGCTCAGAGCCTCAGGATACTGAAATCTGTATTTTTTAAATCTTTTTTTCCTTCTAATTTGTTATTCTTTTCAAAATAACACACTGTTATTTACTCACCAATAATACTCAATTATCCTTGCTTTTATTTATTGGTTTAATTCCATAATCTCGGGTTTTTTTGGCGTCCGTCAGGAACTGAATTTCAAAATAAAAATAACCGGAACCAGACGTAGGCATTTCGAGCGATTACCCAAGATCCTCAGCTATGGTTTTAAGCTCGCTCATTGGATGTTTTAGCCGCAATGCATGCTGGGATTTGGTGTTTATATGATATGAAATCCGGAAAACATTTTAAAAGAATAAAATAATACTTAATTCCGAGTGTTCTTGCTTTTCTCTTTGAAAGTCATCACATAACGGCATTGTAATACACGGTTCGGCTGCATTGTATATTACAGATCTGCCGTAGTTCTTTATGTATAGAGCCCTGATGAGAAGACCTTTGGAAAAACTGAGAAAATGCCGCCGAAACTGAATACTTGACGTGGATCATAAATATATTCAACAATTAAACAACATCTTCAATTTCTCTTCACACAATACGTCTCCTTGCAGTATCAACACTAATTCGGCTGACTTTTACATTTGATCTAATTCACAGTAGTAGACTGTAGTTTTTAAAGATATTACTGATTTTCTTTGAATGTAAGAATGTAAATACTGAGTCTGAAATAGTATAGCAATATGCTGTAAAATTATGTGAAAGCATGAATAAAACGTGTCCTACACTAATAATACAAAGTTATTATGGCTGTGTGTACCTTGTGTGCACCGCCTAGTAGTTAAAGCACGTTATTGAATTATTGTTTTTATGTGTTAACACATAAAAACAATAATGTACTCTTAATATTTTTTTCATCAAATATTATTTGAATATTTGAATAAAAATATGAAGAGTACATACTTTCATAGGGGGAAAGTAGAAGGTCTGTGATAGAAATATAGAATATAAAAAATCAAGAAGATACTATAAGTGATCTCTACAATAAAACAGTTTAGTGCAGGATGTACAAAGATATTAATAGGTGGAGGTGCAAAACAGAAAAACGAATTAACCTTTATTTAAACATTAAATAACAGATTAAGGTCTTCTTTTAAATAAGAAAAAAACTTTGGGGGTATCTATCTACAGATAAATATTAAGCCTGACAAAGTACTTAACGTCTAATATATTGCTTTCCTGCAATGTTAACTATGTTGAAGCACTTATTTTAACTGATATTATACATATGAATTATACTCTTATGTATGTAGATAGAATAAGAAATGTGCAGAATATGACAGTTTAATGGTGGAGGTACACACATATTGATAGATGTCTTGTAATGCACTGTTGAGTAACCTGTGACCCAAGTGTTTCATTCATTGCATAACTACACCGTAGTTGTGTATATGTCAATAAACCTTTGAAAATCTTGAAAGGGATGTGCAAAATAGCAATAATATACAGTCTTTAATTAACTATTAGTAGAGAATAACGAGTAATCAATATACTTTATTACTCGTTTCCATTCATGTCAATTGCAGATACATGTTTAGTCTTCTCAAGCACCAACTTTTATTGCTCCACCTCTTACTTCTCTTTTTAACCTCTCCCTCAGCACGAACACAATTCCAAAAGTATGGAAGTCTGCTTATGTCTTGCCTTTACTGAAAGGAGGGGAGGCAACTATCTTAAATAACTATAGGCCAATCTCTAAATTGTCAGTTCTGGCTAAGGTGCTCGAACGACTTGTGAGTGAACAAGTAAAGGAGTTTTTATGTATAAATGACATCCTGTCTAAACATCAGTCAGGCTTCAGAAAGAAACACAGCACCATCACTGCGACAATGAAAGTGGTGAATGACATTACTACTATTTTAAATAATAAGCAGAGTTGTGCAGCTCTGTTTATTGACCTTTCCAAAGCGTTTGACACCGTCGATCATCTCATCTTAAAGCAGAGGCTACTCAGTATTGGCATATCCAGCAATGCAGTGGGGTGGTTTGTAAACTACCTCTCTGAAAGGTCCCAATGTGTTCATTTTGATGGACTGTCTTCTGAGTGGTTAAACATTTCTAATGGTGTTCCTCAAGGTTCTGTTTTAGGACCACTTTTATTCTCCATATATATTAACAGCGTAGGTGATAATGTGGATGAAGCTACTTTACATTTGTATGCGGATGATACTGTGATGTATTGTGCAGGTCCCTCCATTAAAGAGGCTGTTGTTAAATTACAGGCTGTTTTTAACACTATTCAGACTCAGTTCTCTGAATTAAAGCTTCTTTTAAATGTGGATAAAACCAAGGTAATGCTCTTTTCAAAAGCTAAAAAGACACCAGAGCCTGTTTTAGATATTGTAACTACGCAAGGAACAAAACTTGAAGTTGTTGCCTGTTACAAATACCTTGGTATCTGGCTTGATGATTGTCTCTCTTTTAAACTTCATGTCAATAACCTGCTTAAAAAACTGAGGGTGAGGCTAGGTTTCTTTTTCAGAAACAAGTCCTGTTTCTCGCTTGAGGCCAGGAAAAGGCTAGTCACTGTGACCTTTTTACCTGTGCTGGACTATGGGGATTTGTTGTATATGAATGCACCTGCCAATTACCTGAGCAAATTGGATGCTGCGTATCACAGTGCTCTGAGATTTGTCACAAATTGTAAAGCGCTTACACATCACTGTACACTGTATACCAAGGCAGGTTTACCATCACTCTCTGTACGGAGGCTCAGTCATTGGTACACGTTTATCTATAAAGCTTTGTTGGGTAAACTCCAGTATTATATCTGCTCTCTGATAACACAGAGAGTTGCAAGCAGCTATTGTCTGAGGTCACATGATGTAGTCTTGTTAGATGTGCCAAGAGCAAGGACTGTCTTAGGTAAGACAGCTTTTATGTGCGCAGCTCCACTTGCTTGGAACAATCTTCAGCAAGAATTGAAACTGAGCAATCTCATTCCTCTGCATGTTTTTAAAGCTAGGGTAAATGAAATGCTTGCTGATACAATGGGCACTTGTAAATGTCTATAACTATGTATCCTGTAAATATAATGTATAATGTCCTTTATTGTTTTATGTTTCATGTGGAACCTATATGCTGCAGGTCTCCCTTGAAAAAGAGATCTATGATCTCAATGGGACCAATCTGGATAAATAAAGGTTTGAAATGAAATGAAATGAAACTATCAAATATCTCTCCTGATTGTTGGCACTTGACAATCACCTTACCTGAATTTTCAACACACTCTCACTCCCTAAGCGTCCAATAGCGACGTTTGGTCAGTGTCCGTGGCATCCAATTGTGACGCTCCTAGGCTCCTTCAGCGTCATAAAGGGACGCAAATAGCTTTCAACTGATTGCAATGTATTCCCATCTGCGTCGGGATTTGACGCTCATGGAAGCACGGCATTCGTTTATGTCGGCTGCCCTTAAAGGCAATGTGAGCGT
Source organism: Pseudochaenichthys georgianus (assembly GCF_902827115.2). Classification (NCBI taxonomy): domain Eukaryota; kingdom Metazoa; phylum Chordata; class Actinopteri; order Perciformes; family Channichthyidae; genus Pseudochaenichthys; species Pseudochaenichthys georgianus. The sequence continues at coordinate 19,046,892 of NC_047512.1, forward strand.
CCATTCCCATTGGATAACGGAGAATTGTACACCCGGAAGTAAGTATTCCTCTTACTGTCGATTGATTTTACAGTGATATCTGCACTACTCATCGACTAAAAAACACCAGATTATCCTTGTTAATTACACAACATTGATTGGTTTAAATTGTGTGCAATGCTTTTGTATTTTTCCCCTTCGATTCGGAGAAACAAATATTTTTTCTGAGTAAAGGATGGCAGAAGACACTACACTACCCAGAATCCCCAGCTATCGTTTGGACTACACCATGTGCTCTGTTTGACAAACCCCGTTTTTTTCACCATTCATTCCGATGGCTGGCGTCTATGTCACATGATCTTCAAATGTCTCCCTGCAGAAAAAGAAAACATGGCCGAACTTCGTTTTATTCTAGGTGGAAAATGCCTATTTTAAAGTTAGTTTGGCCATTAAAATGCGTTTTGATGTCATTTGATGCGAGAAATATGAGTTGTTATTTCAGATTATGTGTGCAGTGGATGTACATGATCTTTAGTTTGCTAGTTATTACGAAGATTACTTCAGGAAATCGCGACGTTTTCATTGTTACCAAGGTGATTGCTAGGGAAGCTGCTATCGATATTATTTATATTATGTTGTGTAACTGTTTAATGGTGTTATCTTTATTGCTACCCACTTCCCCGTCAATGTATAGTGTTGGTCCACAGCCTAAACATATTAGTTTAACAAAATCCGCATCTAAAGATAGCCTACGTTATTTTCCCCTGTGCAATTCCAGTCTCACATCTCACAGCACATCGTCATTAACAAATACCGGAAACAGACCGAAAACATTTTTAAAAAATAATAATAATACCTTATTCCGAGTGTGCTTGCTTTTCTCTTTGAAAGTCATCACATAACGGCATTGTAATACACGGTTCGGCTGCATTACATATTACATATCTGCCGTAGTTCTGTATTTATAGAGCCCTGATGAGAAGACAAACATGAGGAACTGAAAACGTGACGTGGATCATAAATATATCAGCCATTAAACAACATCTTACATTTCTTTTCACACAATACGTCTCCTTGCAGTATCAACGCTAATTCGGCTCACTTTTATATTTGATCCAATTGGTAGATAGGCTGTATTTACACCATAAAGGTGCACAGCTGATATAAAGGGACACCTGGCATGTTATTGAATTTAATTATTTTTATTATTAGATATTAATACGATCCCTATAAAGTATATTCATTACTCGTTATTCTCTACTAATAGTTAATTAAAGACTGTATGTAATGACTATTTTGCACATCCCTTTCAAGATTTCAAGATTTTCTAAGGTTTATTGACATATTATATAGGCCTACACAACTGTGGTGTAGTTCTGCACTGAATGAAAAACTTGGGTTGCAGGTTCCTCAATAGTGCATTACAAGACATCTATCAATATTTGTGCATACCTCCAGCAATGTTAACTATGTTGAAGCACTTACTTTAACTGATATTATATATAATGTATTATACTCTTATAAGATGTATGTAGATATTTCATCTCCGGCCTTGTCAGGTATTGAACAATCAATAAATAAAGAACACAGAATTGTTGAATATAAAACACAGAATTTGTGTGATTATACTAAATGATTTTCAAATAAATACAACTGCATATTTAACTGTTACTCATGCTGATGTAACGCAAATGTTCCAACTTGGGATCAATAAAGTATATCTTATCTTAAGCTGATCGATGGCTACTGCCATATTTGCAAAATGTGCCTCTGAACCTTGACAAGTGCATGTTTCAGGCTTATCAATTAATGTAATGTAATGTTATCACAGGGGTCACACACATAAGACCAGCTGTTAAATAAAGCTTTCTTCCATGAAAAAAGGAAGAGAACATTGCACCTAAACTGCTGGATTTCAATATTGTACAATCTCTCATCCACCTCCACAAACCGCCTGCTAGTTTGTAAGAGTTTGCATAACCAGCATTTGTGTTCACTGATCTCCACCTAAATCAAATCTTAGCATGTTTTGCGATGGGCACAATATATGATCTGACCTGTAAAACATGTTTAATGATCTTCAACTAACAGAATGCATGTTTCCTCCCTTCTCTTACTATAAATACGATATTTTAAAGCTAAGAATAAAATACACACTTTTTATTTCCACTCGCTAATGCTTGTTGTTTATTGGCAAAAGTGTGTATTAATAAGTCAAAGCTAACTGATCCTTCCCATTAAAATTAGCTGAGAAAAATCACTTTTACAATGTTGTATTCTTCACACACACCAAACGAAACAGTACAGAGATTATGATTACTACAAGAAATATGCATAATAAAATGTTCTAGGCATTGCATTATTCAAATCAACTCTCTGGGAGGAACTAAAGCGGTTGAAGGACTGCATGAAGTGTGTGGATCACCCTTTGTTTATATCCAAGTTGTTATGCTAATGATACAATATGAGTGGATGAGCTTCACACATTATATTCAGTCAAGAGGCAATTCACTGAATTATTAATAAGAGCTTTCTCTGCATATCAAATATGTTACATTGTACTATATTATTTTAGAGCCCAAAAGGAACAGCAAACAGAAACTGCTTTCTGATAGGGATTCTGATTAGCTAATTGAATGTGTCCATACACATGCTTTGCCATTATATGTCTAATACAACATTCAGCTGTTCGAAGGTCTCTTCTGTCTTGCACTAAGTGATGACACTTTGGTCAAGTGGCATAATAACATGCCACTTTAATCTTTAAATGTATTTAAAATTGTAGTTTTACAATCCTGTCCTTCAACCACAATGGGAAACACTTTACTAAAGGCATCTACTAACCTTTTGGCACAGTCATTATCACTGTATAGGTAGCATTAGCTGTATGCTTTTACTGTTGAAAAAAGAACAGTGATTTTATTATCCCCTCTTAATTTGTTATTGAAAAGAAAATATCCCCATGTCCCAAATGTAAACTTTAGATTGGTAGTGGCCACAGTGTTCCTTGGCACACATTCAATATGAAAAAATAAGTAAAAGGTAAATATCCTATAAATGTTATCAGGGAAAATACAGGAAATACACAACTATATCCAAATCCTTGATAGGATTAACAACAAATACATCAACATAGATTTTTATTTAAATGTATATTTTGTTATGCATGTTATAAATAGTATATTTAGGGAGACCTGCTATGCCTCCAGAAGGTGTAGATGAATCATCATAATAAAAGCCCATGAAAGTTAAATATGATCTGAGATATAGTCCAGCCATCACACTATACTCTCTTTTGTTCTTGCAGGAGTCAAGGACACCATCTACCTGCACTCCTCATGACACAGGAGATGTCAAATGTCAGACAGGTGTGGTAAACCCTTTATATATACAGTCTATGGGTAAACCACATTATCATCTCACAACAAACACAAAGGGGATAGAGCCTTTGCAATATGGGGTCCTGTATTATAGAAACGACCTGCCTGAGGAGATCAGGGTTTCAAACTTTGTCTTTTCGTTAAAACACTTTTAAAAACCATCTTTTTCAAGATGACTTTTGTGTGATTTTATCTGGGTTTTTTGACTTTGTGTTTGTTTTACTTCCTGTCTTTTATAACTTTATTTAGTTGCTGTTTTTAATTTATTCCCTTATATGTGTGTTTTGAAAGGGTTTGTATACATACATAATAATAATACAATTAATATATAACGTTTATTTGTGTGTGTGTGTGTGTGTGTGTGTGTGTGTGTGTGTGTGTGTGTGTGTGTGTGTGTGTGTGTGTGTGTGTGTGTGTGTGTGTGTGTGTGTGTGTGTGTGTGTGTGTGTGTGTGTGTGTGTGTGTGTGTGTGTGTGTCTGTGTGTGTGTGTGTGTGTGTGTGTGTGTGTGTGTGTGTGTGTGTGCGTGCGTGCGTGCGTGCGTGCGTGCGTGCGTGCGTGCGTGCGTGCGTGCGTGCGTGCGTGCGTGCGTGCGTGTGTGTGTGTGTGTGTGTGTGTGTGTGTGTGCGTGCGTGTATGTGTCTTACATTGTATTTTCATGGATATACTGTGTAATATGTGAATATATAAGAAAAAACTCCACCCACAGCGATGACCGCAAGAACTAGCAACAATATCAACTAAATGCTACTTTTAAAGATGAGTTAAAGACCCTGTGTGTTAAATATCATACTGTGTTGGGCAGTTATATTTAAAACGTAAATGACTATTGTCCATATGCAGAAGATTAACAAATAAAATGTAATGAAAGAATCAACTACACACTCTAACACATGCTCACCTGCACTTGCAATGAGCAACTCATACTGTGTACATATACACATCACATGCGAATAAAATATTTTATAGCAATGTCAATACTGCTTTTCAAGGTAAGAATGTCTAATATTTTGCTGTTACATATTTCATCAGATTAGGCTATGACCAGGTTGCAGAAACAAGATGCAGCCTTACACATAATGGAGGTCAAAGGGGACACATTGAAATACAGTATGAATGAGAAAATTATGTTTAATGTTCCATTCATGGCTGAACCATCTGCCGTTACAGTACCTCCTAAATCTATAGCACACACCGTTTTATACTTTTCAACATGCAACAACCTTGCAAGGTAAGCAATAAACTGCTGTAGCCAGAACACTGATTAAAACATTATATGATTTATTTTAGTTTTTTTATGATAAACTGACCAGAGTTACTGGTTAGTGTTAACTCTCTTTAATACACTCATATGTTTCAATTTACAGCAAATGTCAGTCATTGGTCATCTTTCATCTTACCTGATAAACGGATTCCAATTGTAACTTCAAAACATTACCAATGTAGGTGAACTGCATGTAATCCAATAATTAAACCTCACAACTGTGTTGGACCGTTCACACTTTTCCTTCTCCTCTGTAACTCTTTCAGCACAAAAATGTTTGCCTCGCTCAAAAAAGGAAGGAGGCACTTTCCTCTTTTAAAGGAAATTCCTGATGAGTTCCTTCCTCTTCACTACAATAACAATTGCATTCAAACAGGAACACTGGGATCACATCCTGTGTTTGAGGCAAACCACCTCTTTAACAAAGCCTTACCCTACAATAAATGTTTCCATAACATCTGATAATTCATTTTGAGAAAAGCAGTACCCATGATTTCATGTTGCAAATACAATTTCACATAATCATTATGTAATGTGCAAGTTTCAAGAAAACCACCACTAAATGGCATATGTAACATTTCCTTCTGAAGTTAAATTCAAAGGATCAGTGAACGCCTATTCTTACACTATTTTACTTAGCAGGTCAGACTGTCTATCCTGCATAGCCAAAATGTGAAACTCATGGCTCGACAAAGATGATAAACACAGCGAAAATAGTAGAGTACAATTTGTGGGTACATATTTTTTCTGAGTTCTTCCATTCCATGATAGTTTATAATTACAAAACAACGACGCAGAAGCAAATATTGAACTTTTAGTTCACTACATTTATAAACTTAACACAAAAAGTAAGGCAATTTGTGTTTGGTAGATCATTTCTATGAGCTTTTTGGCAATACATCTTATACCATTGGAAAGCCTGTTTCATTACCTTTCAGTATGGAGTATGTGGGGTGAGCCCATGAAATATTTGACAAATCTCCTCTTCCAATGCCAAACAGCTTTTTTTGCTCCTGACTGTAGTTTGGTGTTGTTTGGTGGATTGGATGATTTAAGTCTGATAAAGACATATTGGCAACAATTGATTCATTTAACAAGCAGCCTCAGTAGCGTATGGAAGAACCAAACAGCCCCACCTAGTGTCAGCAGAAAGTATTACAAATAATGATTACAAAAAAATGCAAAAAATATATAAAATATATTTTAAGATCATGTTTAATCATCTGATTCGTCTGTACATTGCTGTTTTAGTCTGTGTTCTTCTAATTAGTGTCTACAGTGTGTGCCTATTGAGCTGTTGAGAGCCATGTGGGACAAAACCCGATCATGCCCCTCCCTCTCACTGTCTAAGTGAACGGTGACTGTAAAAACTACACTGTGCATGCTCAGAGTATTGTCCTATTTAATGTGTGTGGCAAAAAAATAATGACCATAGGGGCACTGAGCTGCCATCCCCACCATACGTCATCTCACATAATTCAGAGCTGATTGGCTGTAAGTACGTGTGCCGCGAAAAGTGTGGTGTGAAGAAGAGACGAGACACGTCCTAAAACCCGGAAGTAAGCTGCGCATGGGTTCCCTCCAAAAAAAAGCAATGAGATTTCTCCATAGGATTTTAGAAAATAGCTCCAAATAAGAACTTGAAAAATATCCCTTTAAGGCTTAAAGGGATATTTTTCAAGTTTGTAATACTATTATCGATATGGGAGTTCATCTGGCAGCAGTATATAAAGTAAAGAAATTGAGTTCCACCTTTACCAGCAGTGATAGACCCATGTATGCAACAATAATCATAATCTTGTGGTTTATATGATTCTGAAATGGGCCGTTATGCATAACAAGTACTTTTACTTTCATAAATATGTTTTGATGCAGAACTGTAACTTGTTAAAGAGTGTTTTTAAAATGTGCAATTGCTACTTTTGCTTAAATAAAATATCTGAGTACTTCTTCTGGCAATCGCTGTTGAAAAGACCTAACGTACTCCGGTGGTAAATCGTAACAGTATGGGTTGTGGAGAGAACCAACTGAATTGTTCCATTGGAGGTTTTGAATGTTTTGCTCACCATCCACAAGGTAGGCATATGTTACAAATGTGGATAAGATAAATACAGTGCAGCCTTACAGAAATCAAAACTAAATCATATATTGCATGTATCCTATCACATGATTAAAGCAATGGCAAATATTGATAACAAGAACAATGTAAAATCTCAAATCTGATAAAAAACTAAGCAACTCTCAATCAACACTGATTCTGTTCGCAATCAAAAAGTGATTTTATTTGTGACATATTATTACATAATCATTAGGTTTGTGTACAAAGAGAGAGTGACAGAAAAAAAATACAGAGGATAATAAAACAGGTCAGAATGAAAATGACACATGAATAGGAAGCAAATATGTTTAATACGTTGCATACTTTTTGTAAATGGTACAGATTCTGAGGGTTAATAAAGTTTATTTCAAAATTAACAGTAAAGTACTGACAGCATTTCAGAGAGTTGGTAGTTCAAACAGGATTTGTCTCTGTAATTAAGGAATATACAACACCATTATTCTTTGGATTGTGTTAGAAAGTGCCAGTTAGATGTTTCCTAAATAGCCTTTGCACTGATTATATAATAACAAAAGCTTGAAAATTAAATCATTTAATACACAAAAAAACTGATAACTGTTTGCATTTGTGTCTGTGTATAAACAACATTTTCCTTCAAAAAAACAATCGTAACTATATGTTCTGTGGATACAAATATTCCACACCCATTCATTAATACCATTAATTTAATATAATGCAATAGGACAAAAGACCACCCTGTAATACTAAAACTACCTGTGAGAATGGGATGATATGGCATATGTTCAATAAATCTGGACTATGTACAAACAAAAACAAAAGTTATTATCACAATACAATTTAATCTTATTTACAGTGATAAGGGATTTTAAACAATCTCATGCACTCTTGTCTATTCATTGAAAAAAGTAACTACTCATAGTTAACCATAATTGAGATGACTGTGTACGTCCCCTTAGATTCTTAAAATCTTTTCAAAAAATCTCCATGTTAGGTGAGTCTATTTGGATGTACATGAGAGGGTTTAATTTATCTCATTATTAATTTTTGTTCATCATTTTTTTGGTGAAACAGAGAGTTCAAGTCTTGGGAACCTGAAACCACCTCTCGAACCACTGTCACTGCTGGAGGATGAAGACAATCTCGATGTCTTAGAGGGTAAAGAAACACCTGCACCTGCTTCACCCTCCCCACCAAGTGACACTTCATATGAGCCCTTTGACTTTGCACCAAAACCTCCAAAAGTGCCAAACTTCAACTTGCCTTTCTTTCCTTTAACCTTGCTTTCTCCTAGGTCTAATGAAATGTCGCCACCCTCAGCTTCTAAGTGAGCTGAAGGAGAACTCACTGCAGGCCCCCCCTCATCACTCAGAGAAGAAGATCGATGCCTTGATTTCTTAAATAGATCTAGTGAGGCTGACTTTCCTTTAGCTTTAGACACACTGAGCCCAGGATCACCCTCAAATTCTAATTTTCCAGCCGTCAGTCCCCCAGTATGTACCTTACCGCCTTTTCCACTTGTACTCAACCCTACCTCTGGTCCTTGAAGGTCACCCGCACTACTACCCTTTGCTTTAGATTTGCCAAAGAATGTTGGCATCTTTACCCTTATTTTGCCTTCTCTTTGCCTAAGTTCTGGACTGGGAACCTCAATATTTGGTGAACTAACTTGCCAACTTCCTTCACCTCCCTGGACTTCCTCCTGAGGCTGAATAATGCCAAATTGTGGTACCTTGATTTTATGAAATGTTACAGTACCTCCTGGGTAATGAAGGCCACCACTTCCACTACGGCCTGAAGCACTTGCATCAAGCTCTGCACCAGAGCTCACATTTCTGTTTGGGCCTTTAAAACCTACAGACATAGTTGCCTCTCTGTTCAAATTTGTATCGACATCAGAAGCTACATTCACATTTGGCATTTTAATATTAGGAGTCTTAAATGTCATATCTGTCCCTCCCAAATGAATATTTGGACTGTCAATGCCCTCTGGTAAAGATCCATCACCTTTCAATTTTGGAGATTTCATATCTAATTCCACATCAGGAAAATGAAGCTTACCAAAACGCGGCTTCTTTACCTTTGTTCCCTTGACTTGAATATTGGGTGTGTCTACGTCCAGGTCTACTGCAGGCGTTTCTATATCACCTTCGGGTTTCTTTGCCTTTCCTTTCACTTTTGGAAGTTTGAATTTCCCCTTCTTCCCCTTAAAGTTGATATTAATGTCAGGGGCATCAAGAGAACCTGTGTCACTACCTGGCAGACTTAGTTCTGTTTTGGAACCTTTTGCTTCCACACTGTACATGAGTGTTTTCCCCTCCACTTCTGGGGATTTCATTCCAAACTTAGGACCTTTGAACTTGGGAAATGTTATACCTGTCTTTTCAGAATCAATAGACACACTTTCCATAGTGATGGTTGGACCTTTGATATCTGAATCCAATTTGGGCAAGGATGCATCTATTTTTCCTTTGACTTTTTGACCTTTCACTTTGAAATCAACATCAGGTGCTTTCACATCAATGTTTCCTTTGGGAATGTTTATGTTGAAGGCTGAACCCTCAACCTTTGGATCTTTAATGTTAAGTGATGGCATGTTCATTGTAGGCATTGTAAATCCCCCCTTAGGAACTTTAAAATCGACCTGTGGACCTTTGATGTCAACAGCAGGTTTTTCTATGTCTCTCTCTATCTTTGGCACTGACACTCCCACATCACCTTTGATTGTGGGACCTCTCAGATTGATATCAACTGTAGGTGCTTTCACATCAATGTCTGCTCTGGGAAGGTTTATATCAACATCTGGAACCTCAACTTTTGGACCTTCGAAGCCAAATGATGGAATTTGGATTTTTGGCATTTTAATTCCACCTTTCAGCCCTTCAATATCAACCGCTGGAGCTTTTATTTCAACTGCAGGTGTTTTTATGTCTCCTTTTATCTTTGGCATTGACATGTCAACATCGCCTTTGAGTTTGGGGCCTTTCAGGTTAAAATCAACATCTGGCATGGAGAGATTTGGTCCTGAAATTGTTGGCATTTTGAATGTGTGACCTTTGATTTTACCACTTGGACTTTCAATGTTGACATCTGGTCCTTTAATCTCCAAGTGAGGGGCATTAACATCAATATCAGCTTTTGGGACGCTGACATCAATGTCTGGTCCTTCAACATGTGGACCTTTCAACCCAAAGGATGGCATTTTAAAGGTAGGCATTTTGAATCTTCCTTTGTCACCATCAAAGTCAACTTCTGGTCCTTCAACATCCATCTTGGGAGATTTTATGTTACCCTTAATCGTTGGAATGGAGAAATCCAGATCTCCCTTTATGTTGGGCCCTTTAATGTCAACTTCAGGTGTTTTGATATCAATGTTCGCTTCAGGAAGGTTTATATCAACTTCTGGACCTTCAAACTTTGGACCTTTGATGTTCCATGATGGCATTTTGATGTTAGGCATTTTAAAGCCACTCTTTGTCCCTTCAATGTCAACATCTGGACATTTGATGTCAACTTCAGGTGTTTTTATGTCTCCTTTTATCCTTGGCATTGACATGTCCAGATCACCTTTGAGTTTGGAGCCTTTCATATTAAAATCAACATCAGGCATGGAGATGTTCGGCCCTGAAATGCTTGGCATTGTGAATGTGTGACCTTTGACTTTACCACTTGGACTTTGAATGTCAAAATCTGGTCCTTTTATTTCCAAATCAGGGGCATTTACATTAATATCAGCTTTTGGGATGCTGACATCAACTTCTGGCCCTTCAATATTTGGACCTTTCAACCCAAAGGATGGCATTTTAAATGTAGGTATTTTAAATCCACCTTTGACGCCATCAAAGTCAACTTCTGGTCCTTCAATATCCATCTTGGGAGCTTTTATGTTACCCTTAATCTTTGGAACGGAGAAATCCAGATCTCCCTTTATGTTGGGCCCTTTAATGTCAACATCCGGTGTTTTAACATCAATGTTCGCTTCAGGAAGGTTTATATCAACTTCTGGACCTTCAAACTTTGGACCTTTGATGTTCCATGATGGCATGTGGATGTTAGGCATTTTAAAGCCACTCTTTGTCCCTTCAATGTCAACATCTGGACATTTGATGTCACCTTCAGGTGTTTTTATGTCTCCTTTTATCTTTGGCATTGACATGTCCACATCGCCTTTGAGTTTGGGGCCTTTCAAGTTAAAATCAACATTTGGCATGGAGATGTTTGGCATTGAAATGGTTGGCATTTTGAAGGTATGACCTTTGATTTTACCACTTGGACTTTCAATGTCAAAACCTGGTCCTTTGATGTCCAAGCCAGGCGATTTAACATCAATATCAGCTTTGGGAAGGTTAATATTAATGTCTGGACTCTCCACTTTTGGACCTTTCAAGCCAAACGATGGCATTTTGATTTTCGGCATTTCAAAGCCACTCTTTGACCCTTCAATATCAACCGCTGGAGCGTTGATGTCAACTTCTGGTGTTTTTATATCTCCTTTTATCTTTGGCATTGACATGTCCAGATCACCTTTGAGTTTGGAGCCTTTCATATTAAAATCAAAATCAGGCATGGAGATGTTCGGCCCTGAAATGCTTGGCATTGTGAATGTGTGACCTTTGACTTTACCACTTGGACTTTGAATGTCAAAATCTGGTCCTTTTATTTCCAAATCAGGGGCATTTATATTAATATCAGCTTTTGGGATGCTGACATCAACATCTGGTCCTTCAATATTTGGACCTTTAAACCCAAAGGATGGCATTTTAAATGTAGGTATTTTAAATCCACCTTTGACACCATCAAAGTCAACATCTGGTCCTTCAATATCCATCTTGGGGGCTCTTATGTTACCCTCAATCTTACGACCTGATACATCCAAATCTCCCTTTATATCAACTTCAGGAGGGTCAAGTTTGGGACCTTGGGTGTTCCATGATGGCATTTTGAATTTAGGCATTTCAAATTGACCCTTTGGACCTTCAATATCAACCTCTGGACATGTGATGTCAAGCTGCGGTGTTTTTATTCCTCCGGATATCTTTGGCACTGACATGTCTACATCACCTTTGATTTTGGGGCCTTTCAGGTTAAAATCCACATCTGGCATGGAGATCTTTGGCCCTGAAAAGCTTGGAACTTTGAATGTGTGACCTTTGGTTTTACCACTTGGACTTTCAATGTCAAAACCTGGTCCTTTGATATCCAAGTTAGGGGCATTAAGATCAACATCAACTTCTGGTCCTTCAACATGTGGTCCTTTCCCTCCAAAGGTTGGCATTTTAAATTTAGGCATTTTAAATCTTCCTTTGTGGCCATCAATTTCAACATCTGGTCCTGCAATATCAATCTTGGGAGATTTTATGTTACCCTTAATCTTTGGAACCGAGAAATCCAGATCTCCCTTTATGTTGGGCCCTTTAATGTCAACATCCGGTGTTTTAACATCAATGTTCGCTTCAGGAAGGTTTATATCAACTTCTGGACCTTCAAACTTTGGACCTTTGATGTTCCATGATGGCATTTTAATGTGAGGCATTTTAAAGCCACTCTTTGTCCCTTCAATGTCAACATCTGGACATTTGATGTCAACTTCAGGTGTTTTTATGTCTCCTTTTATCTTTGGCATTGACATGTCCATATCGCCTTTGAGTTTGGGGCCTTTCAGGTTAAAATCAACATCAGGCATGGAAAGATTTGGTCCTGAAATGGTTGGCATTTTGAATTTGTGACCTTTGATCTTGCCACTTGGACTTTCAATGTCGACATCTGGTCCTTTAATATCCAAGTGAGGGGCATTAACATCAATATCAGTTGTTGGGATGCTGACATCAATGTCTGGTCCTTCAACATGTGGACCTTTCAACCCAAAGGATGGCATTTTAAATGTAGGGATTTTGAATCTTCCTTTGTCGCCATCAAAGTCAACTTCTGGTCCTTCAATATCCATCTTGGGAGATTTTATGTTACCCTTAATCTTTGGAATGGAGAAATCCAGATCTCCCTTTATATTGGGCCCTTTAATGTCAACATCCGGTGTTTTAACATCAATGTTCGCTTCAGGAAGGTTTATATCAACTTCTGGACCTTCAAACTTTGGACCTTTGATGTTCCATGATGGCATGTGGATGTTAGGCATTTTAAAGCCACTCTTTGTCCCTTCAATGTCAACCGCTGGACCTGTAATGTCAACTTCAGTTGTTTGTAAGTCTCCTTTTATCTTTGGCATTGACATGTCCACATCGCCTTTGAGTTTGGGGCCTTTCAGGTTAAAATCAACATTTGGCATGGAGATGTTTGGCACTGAAATGGTTGGCATTTTGAAGGTATGACCTTTGACTTTACCACTAGGACTTTCAATGTCAAAACCTGGTCCTTTGATATCCAAGTCAGGCACTTTAACATCAATATCAGCTTTGTTTTACCACTTGGACTTTCAATGTCGACATCTGGTCCTTTAATATCCAAGTGAGGGGCATTAACATCAATATCAGCTTTTGGGATGTTGATATCAATGTCTGGTCCTTCACCATGTGGACCTTTTCCTCCAAATGCTGGCATTTTAAATGTAGGCAATCTGAATCTTCCTTTGTCGCCATCAAAGTCAACTTCTGGTCCTTCAATATCCATCTTGGGAGATTGTATGTTACCCTTAATCTTTGGAATGGAGAAATCCAGATCTCCCTTTATGTTGGGCCCTTTAATGTCAACATCCGGTGTTTTAACATCAATGTTCGCTTCAGGAAGGTTTATACCAACTTCCGGACCTTCAAACTTTGGACCTTTGATGTTCCATGATGGCATTTTGATGTTAGGCATTTTAAAGCCACTCTTTGTCCCTTCAATGTCAACATCTGGACATTTGATGTCAACTTCAGGTGTTTTTATGTCTCCTTTTATCTTTGGCATTGACATGTCCATATCGCCTTTGAGTTTGGGGCCTTTCAGGTTAAAATCAACATCTGGCATCGAGAGATTTGGTCCTGAAATGGTCGGCATTTTTAATTTGTGACCTTTGATTTCACCACTTGGAATTTCAATGTCGACATCTGGTCCTTTAATATTCAAGTGAGGGGCATTAACATCCATTTCAGCTTTGGGAAGGTTAATATTAATGTCTGGACCCTCCACTTTTGGTCCTTTCAAGCCAAATGATGGCATTTTGATGTTCGGCATTTCAAAGCCACCTTTTGGCCCTTCAAACTCAACCGCTGGACCTGTAATGTCAACATCAGGTGTTTTAACATCAATATTCGCTTCAGGAAGGTTTATATCAACTTCTGTACCTTCACACTTGGAACCTTTGATGTTCCATGATGGCATTTTGATGTGAGGCATTTTAAAGCTACTCTTTGTCCCTTCAATGTCAACATCTGGACATTTGATGTCAACTTCAGGTGTTTGTAAGTCTCCTTTTATCTTTGGCATTGACATGTCCATATCGCCTTTGAGTTTGGGCCCTTTCAGGTTGAAATCCACATCTGGCATGGACATTTTTGGTCTAGAAATGCTGGGCAGATTGATTTTGGATCCTTTTAATTTTGCATCAGGACCTTCAACATTGACATCTAGCCCTTTGAGCTCAACTTCAGGTCCTTTAACATCAATTTCAGCTTTGGGAAGGTTAATATTAATATCTGGAACCTCCACTTTTGGACCTGTCAAGCCAAATGATGGCATTTTAATTTTCGGCATTTCAAAGCCACCTTTTGGCCCTTCAACATCAACCGCTGGACCTGTAATGTCAACATCTGGCATGGAGAGATTTGGTCCTGAAATGGTTGGCATTTTGAACTTGTGACCTTTGATTTTACCACTTGGACTTTCAATGTCGACATCTGGTCCTTTAATATCCAAGTGAGGGGCATTAACATCAATATCAGCTTTTGGGATGCTGACATCAATGTCGGGTCCTTCAACATGTGGACCTTTCAAACCAAAGGATGGCATTTTAAATGTTGGCATTTTGAATCTTCCTTTGTCGCCATCAAAGTCAACTTCTGGTCCTTCAATATCCATCTTGGGAGCTTTTATGTTACCCTTAATCTTTGGAACGGAGAAATCCAGATCTCCCTTTATGTTGGGCCCTTTAATGTCAACATCCGGTGTTTTAACATCAATGTTTGCTTCAGGAAGGTTTATATCAACTTCTGGAACTTCACACTTTGGACCTTTGATGTTCCATGATGGCATGTGGATGTTAGGCATTTTAAAGCCACTCTTTGTCCCTTCAATGTCAACATCTGGACATTTGATGTCAACTTCAGGTGTTTTTATGTCTCCTTTTATCTTTGGCATTGACATGTCCACGTCGCCTTTGAGTTTGGGGCCTTTCAGGTTAAAATCAACATCTGACTTCGAGAGATTTGGTCCTGAAATGGTTGGCATTTTGAATTTGTGACCTTTGATTTTACCACTTGGACTTTCAATGTCGACATCTGGTCCTTTAATATCCAAGTGAGGGGCATTAACATCAATTTCAGCTTTGGGAAGGTTAATATCAATGTCTGGACCCTCCACTTTTGGTCCTTTCAAGCCAAATGATGGCATTTTGATTTTCGGCATTTCAAAGCCACCTTTTGGCCCTTCAACATCAACCGCTGGACCTGTAATGTCAACATCAGGTGTTTTAACATCAATGTTCGCTTCAGGAAGGTTTATATCAATTTCTGGACCTTCACACTTGGAACCTTTGATGTTCCATGATGGCATTTTGATGTGAGGCATTTTAAAGCTACTCTTTGTCCCTTCAATGTCAACCGCTGGACCTGTAATGTCAACTTCAGGTGTTTGTAAGTCTCCTTTTATCTTTGGCATTGACATGTCCACATCGCCTTTGAGTTTGGGACTTTTCAGGTTGAAATCCACATCTGGCATGGGAATTTTCGGTCTAGGAATGCTGGGCAGATTGATTTTGGATCCTTTTAATTTTGCATCAGGACCTTCAACATTGACATCTAGTCCTTTGAGGTCAACTTCGGGTCCTTTAACATCAATTTCAGCTTTGGGAAGTTTAATATCAATGTCTGGACCCTCCACTTTTGGACCTTTCAAGCCAAATGATGGCATTTTGATTTTCGGCATTTTGAATGTTCCTTTTTGGCCATCAACATCTACTCCTTCAATATGAACGTTTGGACCTCCAATATCAACTTCAGGTGCTTTCACATGAAAGTCAGCTTTAGGAAAGTTAACGTCAATGTCTGGACCCTCCACTTTTGTACCTTTTAACCCAAATGATGGCATTTTGGGTTTTGGCATTTCAAATCTACCCTTTGGACCTTCAATGTCAACTCCTGGACCTTTGATTTCGACGTTGGTTGTTTTTATGTCTCCTTTTATCTTTGGCATTGACATGTCCACATCGCCTTTGAGTTTGGGGCTTTTCAAGTTGAAATCCACATCTGGCATGGGAATTTTCGGTCCAGAAATGCTGGGCAGTTTGATATTGGTTCCTTTTAATTTTGCATCAGGACCTTCAACATTGACATCTAGTCCTTTGAGTTCAACTTCGGGTCCTTTAACATCAATTTCAGCTTTGGGAAGTTTAATATCAATGTCTGGACCCTCCACTTTTGGACCTTTCAAGCCAAATGATGGCATTTGGATTTTCGGCATTTTGAATGTTCCTTTTTGGCCATCAACATCTACTCCTTCAATATGAACTTTTGGACCTCCAATATCAACTTCAGGTGCTTTCATATGAAAGTCAGCTTTAGGAAAGTTAACATCAATGTCTGGACCCTCCACTTTTGTACCTTTTAACCCAAATGATGGCATTTTGGGTTTTGGCATTTCAAATCTACCCTTTGGACCTTCAATGTCAACTCCTGGACCTTTGATTTCAACGTTGGTTGTTTTTATGTCTCCTTTTATCTTTGGCATTGACATGTCCACATCGCCTTTGAGTTTGGGGCTTTTCAAGTTGAAATCCACATCTGGCATGGGAATCTTCGGTCCAGAAATGCTGGGCAGTTTGATATTGGTTCCTTTTAATTTTGCATCAGGACCTTCAACATTGACATCTAGTCCTTTGAGGTCAACTTCGGGTCCTTTAACATCAATTTCAGCTTTGGGAAGTTTAATATCAATGTCTGTACCCTCCACGTTTGGACCTTTCAAGCCAAATGATGGCATTTGGATTTTCGGCATTTTGAATGTTCCTTTTTGGCCATCAACATCTACTCCTTCAATATGAACTTTTGGACCTCCAATATCAACTTCAGGTGCTTTCATATGAAAGTCAGCTTTAGGAAAGTTAACATCAATGTCTGGACCCTCCACTTTTGTACCTTTTAACCCAAATGATGGCATTTTGGGTTTTGGCATTTCAAATCTACCCTTTGGACCTT
Organism: Pseudochaenichthys georgianus; assembly: GCF_902827115.2. NCBI lineage: Eukaryota > Metazoa > Chordata > Actinopteri > Perciformes > Channichthyidae > Pseudochaenichthys > Pseudochaenichthys georgianus. The sequence continues at coordinate 19,063,937 of NC_047512.1, forward strand.
CAATGTCAACTCCTGGACCTTTGATTTCAACGTTGGTTGTTTTTATGTCTCCTTTTATCTTTGGCATTGACATGTCCACATCGCCTTTGACTTTGGGGCTTTTCAAGTTGAAATCCACATCTGGCATGGGAATCTTCGGTCCAGAAATGCTGGGCAGTTTGATATTGGTTCCTTTTAATTTTGCATCAGGACCTTCAACATTGACATCTAGTCCTTTGAGGTCAACTTCGGGTCCTTTAACATCAATTTCAGCTTTGGGAAGTTTAATATCAATGTCTGTACCCTCCACTTTTGGACCTTTCAAGCCAAATGATGGCATTTGGATTTTTGGCATTTTGAACGTTCCTTTTTGGCCATCAACATCAACATCTACTCCTTCAATATGAACTTTTGGACCTTCAATGTCAACTTCAGGTGCTTTCACATGAAAGTCAGCTTTAGGAAAGTTAACATCAACGTCTGGACCCTCCACTTTTGTACCTTTTAACCCAAATGATGGCATTTTGGGTTTTGGCATTTCAAATCTACCCTTTGGCCCTTCAATGTCAACTCCTGGACCTTTGATTTTAACTTCAGGTCTTTTTATGTCAGCTGATATCTTTGGCACTGACACGTTCACATCCCCTTTGATTTTAGGGCCTTTCAGGTTAATATCAAAAATGTCTCCTTCAACTTTTGAAGATGACACATCGACATCCCCCTTGACTTTGGGACCTTTGAGGTGTAAATCCATATCTGGAATTTTTGGTCCAGAAATGCTGGGCAGTTTGAATGCTGGTCCTCTGATTTTACCACTTGTACTTTTGTCGTCAAAATCTGGTCCTTTCACGTCCATGTCAGGGGCCTTCATTTCAATGTCAACTTTTGAGAGGGTGACATCACCCTCTGATCCTTCAACATTTGGAGTTTTTACGCCAAAGGATGGTATTTTGAATTTAGGCATTTCAACCTGTGGACCTTTAATGTCCACTCCAGGTGCTTTCAAATCAATGTTACCTTTAGGAAGGTTAACATCAACATCTGGACCCTCCACTTTTGGACCTTTGAGGCCAAATGATGTCATTTTGGTTTTTGGCAATTCAAATCTACCCTTTGGCCCTGCAATATCAACCTGTGGACCTTTAATGTCAACTCCATGTGCTTTCACAACAATGCCAGCTTTAGGAAGGTCAACATCAACGTCTGGACCTTCCAGTGTTGGACCTTTCAACCCAAATATCTTTGGCCCTGACACGTCCACATTCCCTTTTATTTTGGGAGCTTCCAATTCCTGACTTTTCATGCCAATGGATGGCATTGTACATTTTGACTGGTTAAATCCACCTCGAGGTCCCTCGTAGTCAATATCCACTTTGGAAGCATTAATGTCTACATATGGGCTTTTAACATTAACTTTGGATGCGTTGATATCAACCTCGGGTACCCTGACATCAATTTCAGGTTTGGCAAGTTTTACATCAACATCTGAAGCTTCCACCTTCTGACCTGTGAAGCCAAATGATTGTATCTTGATTTTCGCTCCTTCCACTTTTACATCAGACTTCCCACCATCAACTTTTGTTCCCTTGACCCCAAATGATGATATCTTTATCTGAGGCATTTTTGAATCTCCTTCTTTCTCCTTAATATTAAAAGTGGGACTTTTAATGTCTATGTTGTCTGTCTTTATTCCTCCCTCAGTCACTGTAACATCAATATTCCCCTCTACTTTGGAACCCCTTAGGTTTACATCTTTATTTGGCCCAGATAGGGATGGAATTTGAACCTTTGTGCTTGGCAGTTCAACATCAAGCTCACCTTTCAACTTTGAACCTGTATGATCGACACCCACCCCTGCCATTGAAATCTTTCCTGGCCCTGATGAAAATCCAGAGGTGACATTGCCTTTTTGTATTGCCGATCCTCCTATCCTGCCATCGCTCAATTCATTATCAACACATATGGAACCTCCTTCAAGTCGGACATTCAAATTGTCCAAACGGCCTGATCCCTTTGCCTGCGGGTAACTGATTTCAGATACCTTTAACTTTTTCTTCTCACCTAAACTGGTGTCAACACTTCCCTCCTGTGTTTTGGATGAAGTCGAAATCTTCATGCTCTTTCCTGGTGAAGACAGATTAGTTAACCCTCCATTCTCATCTCCACCCCCGAACCCTCCTATTGCAACATGCTTATCGGTGTTTGCGCTGTCTCTTACTGTCATGCTTGTTCCTAACACCTGCATGCTTCCATCAACTTGCTCTCCACTCCGACTTGAAATCTCACAGCCCCCCTGGCTCCCTGATCCTCCAAAGTTAGGCCCTTTAAATCTGAGACCTTCTACCTCTCCTGAAGTTCTTGTGGTCTGAACTCCCCCAGTACCCCAGCGTGTCTCTATGGAGCCAACTTGTGGCCCAGTGTAAGAGACATTGCTTGAGTCAAAAACGTTCCCCTCTGCTCCCACTTTACCTGCAGGGCTGCCATGTGAGATTATGGTATGAGAAGAGCCATCACCAGATTCTTGCCTTAGCCCCTTGAACTCTGGGCTTGAAAGTTCAAGTTGCTCACTTATGCCACCCGGCATATCCACAGTGTAGGTCGTGATGCGGCGGGTGACGGTAGTAATTGTGCTTCCATCGCTGCTTGTGCTGCTATGCCGCTCTGTGCGAACATCCACGCCTTCTGCAAGGTCTTCAGACTTCAGCCTGGGTTTAATCTTTTTTGTGTATATTCTTTTGTAGTCTTCATCCTCCCCACCCTGTTGATATAAAAGACAGGATGTTATATAATATAGAAATGTTAACATAAAATGTATTTTGTTCATTAGCTTCCCAATAAACAAATCTGTGTAATTAAAATAAAATGATTTTAAAAAAGTATAATTTACAAGGATGATGTCTGGACTGGAACCTCCAAACCGGGTCTTTCCTTCCCATGTCAGGGTGCCGATTGGTGAACGACATGGTGTGCTCAAGGGAGAGTAGCAAGGGGATTTGTCTCCTTTGTTTTGCAGCTTCAGTCCAACTTTGTGACGGTTCAATGTCTTTAGTAGTTCAGCTGTTTCTTCTGAGCTCATGTTATCAAAGTATACTGTGGCGCCGACAATCTGGTCACCTATGAATTTTGTAGAGACGGCAGAAAAATGTCTGTTAAGAACACAAACAACTTGTAGGTGAGAACAATCTTAATTCACACCAATTCACACAAAAAAGGAGAATGTGCTACCTTCATATACTTTTCCAGAACGTGCTGCAGGTGACTCTCCTTTAACCTCCCCAACAAAGATATCTCCACCTGTCTGTTCAATTGTAAAGCCAGATTTGTCTGGCCCCTCCCAATCTTGAAAGAGCACCTCTCTGGTCTCCTCCTCTTCAGCCATCTGTTGACATAACCATAAAATAAGAGATCTGAGACAAAACAAACATTGTAATTGGCAAGAAAAGTATACAGGATAAGCTATAGAAATACAAAGGATTTATTGTGACTTTAACTTCATAAAATACCTTGATTTGTCTTTCCTCTATAGCCCCGGTGTGTTGAAAACAAAATCTTTGTTTTCCTGCATAGACAGAAAAAGACAATAATAATCATTAATTATAAAGTAATTACAAGCATTGCATGACTTTTTGTCAGTATTTTATTCCAGATCATAATCAAGCTAAATCCTATATTTAAGATTAATGTGAGTTGTTTTGTCTTGTATGACCCTATGGTGAACACTAGATGGTGGTAAAACTATGTCAGACCCTTTAGAAACCATCATGCCCTTTCCTACTGGGTGCTTTGTGATTTGGCAATTTGGTTTGAGTCAGACCACCACACCCTGCCCTAAGAAAAGCAGCCCAATACTGCACCCAACCCCAAGCTCTAATGTCAATAGAGAGAACAATAACAATAATTAAGCTGCCTTGCTTTATGAAAACATAAATTAAGGCTCATAAATACACAGTAACTCATACAGCAGCATGTTTGTACTTGCTATCTCATCAACACATTCTTTCTGACATCAACTGACATCAATCTTCTTACTCTGCTTAGTAATGACAGCTATGTTTCAGTTTTAATCTAGGTTGACCATATATGTATCTCAATGACTACCACAACTTCCCAACATTGATCATTTTTAAGGTAATCAGCAATGCAAAAATAATTGAACATATAATGCTTGGTTTGTAATTAAGTTCAGTAGATAGTGTATTTCTGGCCATGATGCATAATTCTATTTAGTAAGGAAACAATAATGTAATAATTCAAGCAGATTTACAGACATGCTCAGGTTTACTATTACTGATAGTATGATGTGGGCTATAGTAAACACATATGCAAGAATTTCAAGATATTAAGGTTTGTTTATATGATTCTCAGACTGGCCTTTTCAAAAATGTTGACCAGTTCTACCCACCCTGCTCTTGGAACAGACAACCCATTGTTTTATTATTACCAAACTCTTCTCAAACCCACACCTTCAATTAAACAAAGCTGTCTAAGCCATGTGTTTCTACCTAGCTTGCAATGGTTGGCATGTTTTTATTTGCATTCATTTGGTAAATACTATTGTGCAAAGTGGTTTACATTGATCCCACAGATCATATGTTATTTTTCCTAAAATGTTCGTTTAAAAACCAAGGTCGTTCTTTTCTTCCTCTGCTTCAGCATTGATCAAATGTTCTAGTTCATCATACCAACACCAACCAGTCAATATTTGACAGTACTTAAACACTGAAATATATTGCACCATAAGACACTGACAGGAATGTGATTCAACTGTCATTTCAATTGAATAAATCATCCTGTTGCTGACTGTTGCAATTTACCAAATCAAAATGCGTAGCCATTCAGAAAGAACTGTATATTTGTCTGTAATCAGCCATATTTGTAAACACTTTTTATTTACATTGTTACGTGCCAGGCAGGCTGTACATGTGTGGTTTTCCTTCCCTCCTGTGTTTCTCTCTTCTCCCTGTCTTCTGCACAGCTAATCAGCAGCTGATCGGTATCTGGCTGTGCACCTGAGTCTGATGGCTGATTGGATCCTCTCACCCTCAGCTGGCCTATCAGCAACCAGGGCCGACCATAAAGGAGGCACCCAGGAAGTCTTCTCTCTCTCATTCTGGGCCTGTTGCTGAGGAAGGAACACGGCTGTGTTTAGCAACTAAAGCTATTTAAATAATCTGAACTTTGTTAATGTGTGTGTTGAGAGGTGGAGGAGTTAGGTAAGTCTGGGGTACCCTGTACATTTCTCACCACCGAGCTAACTATTGTTTAGACACACTAGGTAAGCGGATTGTTGCCACCCCTGTATATTGTTTTGTCAAATTCTTTGTAGTTAGTTAGTGAGGGTTTTTGTTTGAGTTTGGTTTCAAAGGATAGTTGTAGAGATAGGCCTGGTTTTGTTATGCTTGTTTCTTTTGTTTGGCACAATCCTTTGACTCCTCCTCCTCCTCACAAACAGAGTTTCTGTTTAATTGTATTATCTGATAGGTTACAAGGAATAAACCTTTTGTCAACCTTTACTCTGACTCTCTCATAATTATTGGTTGTACGTTATTGTCTCCAGGTCCCCTAGACCTTAGTGGGGACGTAACATACATACACTTACAAAATAAGACAAATAAAGTCTAAGAAAGATGACTAAACTGCTGGATCTGAAACACTAATGTAAGGTCTGAACAAAGACTTTCTGTCTTCAGGAAAACAATATCTGAGAAGATTTCAAATGTCAATCTGAAAAATTATTACTTTTAACACAAATGTAGAAAAGTTGTCCATGCTATTTGCATCACAGTAAACAACCTGATTAAAATGGTATAGGACACAAATCCCTAACCCATTCACTGAAGTTACAATACAGTTTTGTAAGACAACATGATGTTGGGAACAAAGGACTTCAAAAAAAGAGTGGTCCTTTTTAAATACTGGAAAATCCATGTAATGCTATGAAGTAATAACCCTGCTCTCTAAAATAGCCTTTTGCTCACTGTCAAGACTGAATAATGAGAGCCAAGTCCACTGATAGTGATAACACCGGAGCTGGGATGGTGTTTATGCCAAGCATGACGCCAACCACTCACAGGCATCCACAACATGATCTTCTTCCTCCTCTTTCTCTCTCATTGTCTCTGTGTCCTGACTGAAGCCAGAAACATGAAACTTTCAAGACCTCAAGACTTACAGTATCCGTACCATGTTATGAATCCAACATAGCTGAAATGTGTGAGCAAGGAAGGGACAAACAAGGTTTGCCGTGCCAAAGACCCAGCTTTACCCAATTAACTCATGCAGATCAAATTCCACAACTGGACCTGCCAGTTATAGTTTCTTAACCAGGCCTGTATCTCAGCCTAAGATTATTTGGACTGGTTTGAACCAACGCTGCACATTGTATACTACCTCTATTCATCCATTAACTAAAAACAGACATCTGAACAAAATGTTCACATTCTCTTGATTTACTTTATTTCTGAGGTCTTGAATTAACACAAAACTATTCAGCTTCAGTTTGAGAGGGGGAAAATAATATAAGTGGAAGGATTAAGTGTTTTTGAAAAATAAAATTTCAGAAAGGGAAGTGAAAGGCAACATTAATGTGTTTACAAAAAATCCCTAATACCAAGGGGGAGAAAACTATTTTCTGATTCAACAGGGAAAACTTCAGGATACAGCTCTCTTATTTTACAATCGCTCTGAGGCTTGTATGATCGAGAATTAACAATTTGAGCTGTCCTTGTTCTCACAGCTTTGACATATTTCTGGCGGCTATCTGCAGGGAGGGGCTGGGGCTCACAGCAACATAGGAGGGAAGGAAGGAGAGAGGGAGGGAGGGAGATAGAGAGGAAATGGTAGAAAAAATGAAAGTGAGCAAGATAGTAAGTAAGATAGGGAAAGGAATGGTTGTGAAACTGCTCTGTGGAATGTTAGCACACAAGTTTAAAGTAAGAAGTGGGAGAAAACAGCCAACGGAGAATGACAACGCAGGGTTATCACTGATGTCGTAACAGCAACTTTCAACAGCTGTGCAGAGGGCATCTCAATATTAAGACCTCACTTTCTGTCTTCATTCTTTATCAGTCTCAAGAGTAATTCCTATGAAGACGGGTGGCGCAGTGGTCTGTGCATCTGATCATCAGATCAAGGGGGGTGCTGGGGAACTCCAGTTCGAAAACCCGCTCCTGCCGCCACTGCGTCAGGCCGTTGTGTCCTTGGGCAAGACACTTCACCCGGATTTGCTCCTGTGGGTATTGTCCACAGTACATGTATGATACCAATGTGTACTTGTAAAAGCGCCTCGATGACTTTGAGGCGTGAAGATGGACGGTGTGGCGCAGTGCGCTGTGCAATGATCATCAGATCAAGGGGTGAAACCCGCCGCTGCTGCGTCTGTAAAGCCGTTGTGTCCTTGAGCAAGACACTTCGCCTGAACTTGCTCCTGTGGGTATTGTCCACAGTACATGACCATTGCATGTATGATATGTGTAATGTGTATTTGTAAAGCGCTTTGAGCATCTGGAAAAGCGCTATAATAAATGTAAGGAATTATTATTATTATTATTAAAAGCTTAGAAATTACCCAAACATAGTATAAGCTATTTTGGAAATAGAGCAGAGAGGAACAATTAACTTGACAAAGATCATAGGATTAGATGTGAATTTTGAATTATGTAAACAGATGCTAAATAAGTAAGCCTCTGTTCTTGGGATCATAAGACAGGCAGGCAGTCTGTCACTCAGAGCAATCAGGCAACATGAGCATGAACCAGTCCTCTATTCTTAGCCTTTCATTTGACTGAAATGCCTGAGATACCTGATGTCATATGTCTTTTGATTTGATTATTGATTTCACCAAAAGCATATTTGAGGATCGAACAAAATGATCATTTTGCCAAGAAGCATTAAAGGGAACCAACAGAAACAGATGAACTTGTTTATCCATCAAATTGTATTAAAGCCTGGAATGTGGGTTGAGCAAGGGGGGACAGGCAATACTTTCTATTAGAGTGCGCCCACAGAGCTGTCCTGGGTATGCCTCGGTCACAGCCTGTCACTGGCCTATTGGTTTAGGTTTGGTATAGCGTCTACTGCTATCATTCCCCTCTTAAGGAATACATCATCCAGACCTGCCAAATACAAACAGTTAAAACTGTTTGAGCATGGCAGAGTTTGTGTCATAAGAAGGGGAAAGGAATTGAAGCAGAACAGGTGGTGGGGGGGAGGAAGGAGGGCGGGAAAGAGGAGACATAGGGAGCAGAAGAAGGCAAGTGTCAGGTTTCCATAAGGCAGGCCTTTCACAGCTGAATGGTAGTGATATGACCTTCCAGGTTCAAAGGAGGCTTTGCAAAAAACATTCCAACTGAGGTTTTGGTGTCTCGCCTCATAATACAACGCTGTTCTTAGTTGCACCGTGACACTGACTAGATAGGCTTGGATTAGAGTGAAGGGCGATAAGTAATGTAATTCTCCTCTCACCTTGGATTGCTCAAGCAAGGCCAAGGCCTACAGTCAGATGCTGTGGTTCTTGTTCTCTTGGCTTCTGTAGACAGAAAAACAAAAACAGGATTGGAATTTAAATAATATGATAAAACAGGATTTAAATGAAAAGAACAAGAACTTTTACTGTTATCATGCAAAACAAGTCGACTCTGATTCCATCATGCAGCTATCTTACGCAACAACACATAACATTTCACACGCAAGTTTGACAGATAACGAAACATATTCCTCACAAGTCATTGTTGCTATTAGAGGTGTGAAGCAACCTATTTTATACGGTCTATGACAAAACCCCATGTACTGTGGTTACATTAGGGATTTGACTCTCGACATTTTAGTTTACGTGCTCAATGGACCTTCTCATAACCATTCAGAGCCTTCAGATGCTTCAATAATTAACCAACAGTAGTAGCAGTATCGACCCTGGAAAGCAATTATGTGAAAGACTCCCTTTAAGTAAATAAATCCAGCTCCCTGTTTTGGTGTGGCCCTCACCTCTGCAAATGAGAAGATACTAACACATTCTCTATCACGGATACAGTTCAGTCTCATAACATTTCATATTGAAAGTTAAGAAGATGCAAATCCAGTCCAATAGCAATGTAAAAAGGAAATGTAAGATGCTTGTGAATTTCCCCACTATTACCAATGTAGAATTACAACAATCATATCAGCGAATTAAGTGAAAATGTTGCAACTGCACACATGGTTTAGATTTCAAGTGTCATCTTGCATACCAAGTCAATCTTAATTGTACTCGCTGTGACAAGCCCAACATCTTACCAGACTGACAAGGATTATTGCTTCAACCCACCTGCATATTGTAAAACAAAGCCTTCTCTTTGTCAGTCTGCATGAAAACAGAACCAGACTTGATGTGTGTACAGACAGGCATTGACCAGTGGGAACATGTCCCTCACAAGAACAAAGATATTTTGACACAGGCTCTCCAAGCCCATCATCATCCCTCCTAGCCCCACATGTTCAATACGTTTAATTGCTGATTACTTTGTGAAAACTATGCAAAATAACGGTGGTTGTGAGACCCTGAAACAAATGTCTATGCCTAACGCTAAACTCAATAGAGAGAAAGCAAGTAGACATGCTCATTAAACAAAGATATTGAGATTGGTGCAAAGCTTGTAAATGATTTAACGTTAAGCCTAAGACTGCTTTGTTGTTGATTTTTTTAACAAGTCCTTTACCGAAATATATGGTAGATAAATGCCTGCTAGTACATGTCTTTATGTTTGTATAGGGAGACATGCGCCACAGCAGCTGTGTACACTCTCCAACCCATGCTCCTATTACAGAGACATATTAATCGGACGGCCAAGGCTCAGTCTTTCAGGTAAAACGCTGACTTAATTACACAGTAGATTTTTGTCAAGTATCAGTCTGAAGGTAATGTGAGATAGAATCCACATGGATAAGTGGTGCCCAAAACAAAATTAGATAAAGGGTATGTGAGATCTCTCATTTAATTTTCATTTAATTGTTTATTTGAATAGGGACAATGCATTAATGAACACTTAAGACAAATAATGCTTCAAGTGTAAACATGCTGGATTTTAGCTTTGAGCTCATTTACATCCATAGTCCCTGACATACAACATAAGAACATGACATGTATAAACATCTCTGACTGTAAATGAGATGCTTTTGACTATTTTTGTGAGATTTGCTGATAAATGAGATTTGCAATAACTTCCAGACATTAGGTTTCCCCAACTTCTGCTCTCAATACCTTGGTAAGGCCACACACAAATACACTTGCAGTCAAACAGGCAACTATCATGTCAGGAGTCAGGAAAGGGGTGGTCCCCAACAGTGGAGAAAGCAAATACATAACGTGGTGAAGGGCAGAAATACCAATCAGCAGTCCATGAGGTGGATCACGTCGCTTTGCCTCTATGCTTTGCTTGCAGAGGGAGCATGTGCACAGCCCCACCCAGGCCTCCAGTCACACACATTCCTTGATAGGGCCGTCAGGCCAGCTGGAAGGGAGCCTAACTTCTCCCCTCAGTGACTAACTCCAAAGAAATGTCCTCTTTCTCTCTGACTCTAGCCTCAATCTATGCTGCCCACCCTGCTCCGTGCCTGAGTGCTCACCCCCCTGAATTTACCCCCCAAACTCCAGGTTAAGCTCAAATAAACAAGAACACCACATCCAGTCAAATATGCATATTTAAAGGCACCCTAAAAATACATTTTAAATAGTGCTGAGAAGCAACACTGGTTTGGCTGTGCGGTTCCCACTTTCATCATCTATGTCACCATCACAATTATCATTGTCATCATTTGTGTTGGCTTTAACTGGTGCATAAGGTAGATGCAACAACAGTCCTCACTATTGTCCATTTAGGCTTCACTCCACGGCCTTGTTGCTTCTACTCTGCCTTGAGCGCACATTCCTGTACTGTTTGACGGTCATAGTTTGTGTTTAAGTAGGTCACTCACAGAACTGATCAAAGTGGCTGTAGTCTATGCATCAGGCTGATTGCCAAATCCAATCAATTTGTTGAACAGAAATCCGGAGTTGTGTGACAATGATTAAAGCTCAAATGTAAGTGAATCAGGCACAGCTGTGTTGGTGAGTGATACAATTACAAACAACTGAAACGGCCTCAGTGCAGAGAGGGATGGAGAGAGAAGAGCAGTGACCTAATCAGTTGTGCTTTCAAAACAGAATGGCCTCCCTGTTCCTCTCTCTTCAATTTAGTTTGATGCAGAAGTAACACAAACAGAGACAAAGTAGGCCCTATCTTAGTTTCACTCTTCCCTAAAAATTTCAGACAGGACATGCATGTGTGACACATGTGAAAGGAATGCATGTCAAAATAAATATATATTTTCTTTACTTCATAGTCCACATAGCCCTAAACCAAACCACAAGTCCTGCATAAGACCAAAGCATACCCAGTGACGCCAACTTGGCCTACTGCTGATTAAACCATCGTGACTTTGGCAGGAGTTGTGCACAAAATGGAAAACCGAAGAAAACTCTTTAAATGCTCTTATTTTTGCTTTAACGAGATCAAAATGTGAACCGAACCGAGGATTGCGTTGAGAGGCTACTATATCTTAAAAGTAAAAGAAGCATTTTATACCGTACAGTATGACTGTAAGAAAAAGATTAATGATGAATATTTGTTTTCCATCACGCCCTAAAACATCCAAGGAGGTATAATCTAATATATTTACAGGGGAGTTTTGGGAAACCTTGAATGCATCATAAACCACAACAAGCCTCTACATCCCACTGAGACATTAATCTTGAGCTATACAAAAGAAGACAACAGTACCTTTTTTCGCAAAAATGAAACAAAACATTTTGGATTTAGCTGTAGTTCTGAAATGACTTGTGATCCCGGACAGGTGAATATCTAGTAAAACCTGAGAGATAAAGAGGAGAGTGACGTTTTAACAGGTTAGTAGATATCCATAGCAACCTTACATACTCCGTGCCATACAACTGCCCAACTTCTACCCAATTTTCTTCCACAGCTGCTGTTTAAACAAGAGCAAAAGCAAGCCCATTCATGGAGCAGGAGGCAAGAAGGTTAAGAGGAGGGCTACATGGCAACCGAGCAGCAGAATGTATATATATATACATAAGACTTCCTGTGAGGAGCTTGATTCATAAGCACAGTATAAGTAAATGTATTAATTCGTAACATTTCAACTTGACCAGAGAAGTGCAAAGTTGATAAGTAGATACATAACATTTAAACAAAGCTGTAGGAATTGTATACATTTACATTCCATGCCTTGTTGCCCCAAATGGTGTCTGCCTCTAAATGGAGTTGTTGTAACAGACGCCGCGTGTCATTCCTTGTGCAAGGCTATATAACAGTGTTTGTAAGGACTGGGGTGTAAGTTAGACAATTAGTGAAGCTCAGGTCGACCGTGCAGCAAGGCAACCTTCATGTAAGATGGAATGTTTTTGGATGGACTTGAAAAGCAGACGTCTGCCAGAGCAGTGACGAAAGTTATCAGCTTATCAGAAAAATGGTTCACACCCTTTCTAAATCCCATGATTGCAGAAGCCAACCAAACAGCTACAACAAAAAAGTCTGAATTGCATGCATGTGTATGGGTGTGACTCACAGAGGTAGTGGGATGACTCATACTTCTCAAATCACTATTTCACAACAACAAAGTGAGCAAAACTTATGATAGATGCTCCACAGAGTAAACTGAGGACATGCTGAAACATTCCAGACCTGCGTCGGGTGGACGAGAAGGGAGTGCTTGGTGGATTGCCTAGAAAGTCTTTCTCAAATCACAGTTAGCTGTTTATTTGCAACTCCCTCACTAGAACAGTTGCAAATGTGCTATTGTTTTATTCAACCAATCCCCTTGGTGGGACTTCAGGGAGTCGAGTGGAACTGCAGGATATCCGAAAGCCAAGCTTCTAATTGAATACCAAGGGTGAACAAAAGCTACAGTTTGTTTCCAATCACCCTCCCTTTTTGTATCTTCATCACAATACCTACCTCCCTTTTTTGCCTCTCCTTGTCGTCCCTACTTTCAAACACCAACTCAACAAATGAGGAAGTGGCAGAGGAAGTGTACTAGAGACCAGTTTCTTTCCGTTTCACACTGGCACGCCTGAGGAACACAACTCCTCTCGCTTGTACTGCCGTTCAAAAGTGCAAGAATGTATAGTACTTCTGTAAAAAATATATTTACATTATCAAATTAAGACACGAAACAGTCATGAGGTATGTGCTTTTCTTCGCGATGGAAAATATGCTGTTTGTCACATGAGTGACAAGTGCAACACAATCCCCTTGACTGGAACTGTGCACAGCCAATGTTGGCTATAATACCTGAGCAATGAAGCATCTTCAAGATGTTCACAGCAAGGTTTTTTGAATTCCTATATTCTTACAGTACACGAGGTAACAACATAATGTAGCCTTTGTATCGCTGCATTCATAGAGAGTGCAAGTATTTAGACAAACAGTATGCGCTCCAGGCCAAGATGAGGCCCTCTTAACCGGCATGCATTTCAGCTGCAGGCAGTCAGGAAACAGTTCAGCGCTTTATGTCTATTTTGTTATGTTTGTGAAAGTCCATTCCTTTTTTTCTTGCAGCACAACTTTACACCTAAAGTATACCAAGTAAAACAGGACTTTTTGAAATGCTAAAATATAATTTAGGGCTTAAATTACACAAAAACCTTTACCCCTGGCCCTGGGGCACCATTTGTCTCTTCAAGCAGGCTGTCACAATCAATCACTTTGACAGGTGCTTTTTGAGAAATTAAGGATATTTACAACCGTAGGTGCTCGACATAAGTTAAGTGTGAATTGTAGAAAAGGCTGTTCAGGGCAGCGCATAAAACAGCTCTTATTAACACTGACATGTTTTTTGGGTGTGGCAGGAGAGGAAAATGGAGGACAGGCAACTCCACACCAAGAAATATGACTTTCAGGCAAGGTTAAACAAAGGAGTACATATTGTTTGCTTTTTGCTAAACCTTATTCCCAACTTGAAGAAATACATAATGCGAAACAAAGGCCCGGCTGTATGTGCTGATTATAGTTTAAGTGTAAGATGTTGTTTATAAGTTAGGCAGAACTTTTTGGGCAGATTAAATGCGTGTCTTTCTTTCGCCACAAGTGCGAAGTCTAAACTCCCCCTCTTTGCCTCAAACCTGGTTTCAATTAGCTTGTCTTTCCAAACCACTACATTCCATTACTCCCCTCCTCGCACACCACCCCGCCCATCCCCCTTCACTTACTCACTCTCTTCCCCCTCTTCCTCTCTCCTTCTCCTCTCTCCCCCCTTCTTCCTCCCTTCCACACCCTGGCCGGGTGCCCAGGTTAAGAGACCCAAGGTAAAATAAAGACAGATAAATCTCTCTCTGTTCAAACATTTGTTATATGGTAGTCATAATAAACAAACATGCCTCAGTACAAAGCAGCAGTTACAGTTTCCAACTTTCTCTTACATAACACTTGCTGGAAAAGAGGTACGCCAAACACTGATCATATAAAGAACCTTCTGACACATTCCACAAAAGTATTGAAAATGCCCATATATGACTATGTTTTCATTGTTCCATTAAACTGATAAAAAAAAATACAGCACATGACGACACAGTGCATAGGCAGAAAAAGTTATGGTCAGTACTTTAAACTTAGCTGGGGCCCCCTGGATACACTATGAAGGACCTTGAATGTGTTTAAAGGGACCAACACCGACAACCGTCTGCAGGATGTACACGGTTTTTTTCCTCTTTTTTTTTTGCTTATAAAGGGTGTGCCTCTGTGAAGAGACAGCAAAGCAAGAAGGGAGGGAGGGAGGGAGGGGGGAAAAGGCGGGGGTGGAGGGAGGTGAAAGAGAGGAATCCACACCCAAGCTTGTTGCTGCAAGCTTGAAGAATTACCTACATTTTAAACAGCACAGCCTCAGTAAAGGGCGTTGGACAGATAAAGCAAACACCTGAACGATAACGTAAGCGCAAACAACGCCACTCTTTAACTTTATGCTGCTTTTTACACAATGCTTCATTTAGTTTGTGAACGATTCTATTGCTGAATAAAAAATGTACTACCCCAAACACTAGAGATTATGTGTATTCAAAGGACATGCTCCACAATATTCCAAAGACTACACCAGAAGAGTGACTTTTGGTAACTCGTTTTTCTTTACTAAAATCATATGAAGATATCCCCTACATTCTACCAAAAACATGGGTTCGGTACTCATATGCACATTGGATAACAATCTTTGTGTGCAGTTAAAAGAAAAGGAAAGTGCGCATCTCCAGACTAGCCCTCTGCATTCATGTGGTGGTCCAAGGTACACACCCACTTCTCCTGTCTTTCACTGTTTTAAACCAGTATTTAAAACGTATGATGATATTCACAAAACACATTGAGAGTTTGCACCCTTACAAAAAAGCAATAATACACGTTTTCTCTTCACAAAACGTTCCTTTAGGGGAACCTCCCTTTAGGAAAATTGATAGTACACCTCAAAAGATAAACACACATAATAACATAGAACTAAGTCACTGTGACCTTAGCACGGATACACAGACTGACTACAAGTCCCTATTGAGAAATAACAGAAATGTTGGATTTTGAAACTTAGTTTCTTAAACTTATAAAGTCATTTTAGGTCATTTTCTTCAAGATTACATTGGAAACAGAGCATAGTCAGCAACAAAGTTCACAAACACTCTTAAAAACTTAAAGAAAGTTAAAGAAAAAGTACATATTTACCTGTGCGCAGTCTTTGCGCCCAAGAAGCCTCACACCAACTTGAGCATCCTTGAAAACGTGTCCTATCCCCTTCTCACAAGTAAAGCACTTCTTCCAGTCACAGCTCTGCAGTCTGTTAGGATTCAGTCACTCTTTTCCTATTTCTCAACCAAAGTTTCCAGGGCGTTTTCTCTCCCGTCTCTCCTCCCTCCTCTGCTCTGAGTTGAACTTTTTTTTCTGTGTGGCTGCTCTTCTGTGCTGAGCAAAGTGGTCAGAGTGAGCTGGGTAGGGCTCCTGGTGAGGAGAAGGAGGGGAATGCAGGGGAGGAGACCGGTGCAAGGGAGTGGTTCTCGGCACCAGGGGACCACCCACTGCTTCGAAATGGGCTCCGATGACATGTAACAGAAAAAGTAACTTTTGCTTTAAAAAAGAAAGAAAGAAATGTACAAGTTATAACATTCATCAACAACCTTTTACCATCAGTCAGTGCTATCGAAAAGGATTGTATTAAAAGTTTATAATATCAACTTAAGCAACTAGCTGTGTAGAGAACACATAGTTTGAGCCATATTATATACGATATACATGGCATTGGATATGTTGTGCTTTACCTTTGCAGCCAATCATTAAAAAAAAGAAAACCGAAAGATACATTTGAGCAGTTTCAAGCTAATGTGACGCACCTTACTATAATATACACCCAGAGGCAGCCTCGCATAAATGCTTACACAACGATGAGCGCAGCAGTCAAATAAAAGACTATATCCTTTCTCTTAACTTCTTGTCATTGTATAATATATTGAAACAAAATAAAACCGTTTTAAATGATATTTCTTCAATTCCTGTTTCTCATTTTAGAGTTAAGATGAAGTAGAGGTGCACACCACAATGTGGGAAGGCTATTATATTATGGACAATAACATAAACATGTAATTACACCATTTAAACTACTGAACACAACATTAACAAAAATGACAGAAGAGTCAGTCTTCTACGTAGATACAAAATGCAAAGAGTTTATTTACAAGTAATTTTTATGTTTTAACAATGCCCACCGCAAAACAAGTCTGAGAGAAATAGCTGTATAAGTTACGTTTAATAACTTTATTTCTGTATTGGAATAAAATAAATTCAAGTCTACCATGTTCCCATATAGCAAATAATTGCAGTTATAATAGTAATCTCAGTCGTTGTGTGAATAAAGACCCAACTCTCTTTTGTTAGAGTCTTTTAAATGGGTACACTCCCATTACTTTCAGGACAAGAATATAATAGTCAAGCGCCAGAGGTGGGAAGTAGTGGAGTACAAATACTTTGTTACTGTACTTTAGTACATTTTTCTGGTATCAGTACTTTACTCCACTACTTATTTTTCTGACAACTGTTTACTTTTACTTCTTACATTTTCAAAAGGTTAGTTACTTTAGTTATAATCTGCGTTTGGTGGTGTGATCATTATTATTTAGAGTCATTGTGTGCCTATTGATTTGAACAAGATCCGTGTATCCATCATTTCCTGGTCTTCTCTAAACAAGAGCGACCAATGAGAACTTTGTCATTTTGCCGTTGGTCAGCATCGAAACATTCATTAGCTAACAATGACATTATTGTTCTATTAATATAAAGTGAGGTCAGTTCTCATTCATAACACTCCGTTCGATGTCTCACTATGGGATGCGCCTCATCGCGGAGCAAACAGAAGCATCAATCTCATTACGCCAATCCTGATTGGCTGGTGATCTTGACGTCGGCGTCAGGGAAATCACCCCCTATAAGTAGCTTGCGCCACGACGCATGCGTCATTCAAACACCTTTTCTCGCTTCAGAGCACATCTCTATAGTAGCCGGACAAGCTTAACGGTCCACAGACTGAACCCAAATATCCATTTCGGTCGACGGGCGCTCGCCGGCTACTCCTTCTGCTTTGCAGGAAGACCGTAATACTAACGCTAGTTAGTATTACAAATCGACCTCGCCCTTCTCTTCCCCGGAAAGTAAGGTAGGTCTGATTTCTTTGCTCGCTCCCTCACTATCGACACCACAGTAGCGAGGAAGTCTTTTCTTTTCTCTTCCCCACGGAGGAAGAAAGGATTAAAGGAGCATACTGTCACACCAGTCAGTATTCTCCGGGAATAAAAGACCCACACCGTCCTTTTCTCCGGATTAAGGACAAGGTGGTAACACCTTTTTTTCTCCCATCTTACCTGTTGAGAGCGGGTCCTCTC
Source organism: Pseudochaenichthys georgianus (assembly GCF_902827115.2). Taxonomy (NCBI): domain Eukaryota; kingdom Metazoa; phylum Chordata; class Actinopteri; order Perciformes; family Channichthyidae; genus Pseudochaenichthys; species Pseudochaenichthys georgianus. The sequence continues at coordinate 19,081,848 of NC_047512.1, forward strand.
CACGCCACGAGGCGAACAAGATGGACGCCCCTCTCCCTCACACCAGAGGAGTCAGGGACTCGGTGGCTCGACTCTGCGGCTGCGGGTTGAAGATATCGGGCGCAGACACACACCAGGTCTATTCGTCCTGCCTCGGGCTGGAACACGCCCGAGGCGCTATCGACAACCCCGGCTCGTGCGGACATTGTGTCCGCTTCACCGTGAAGAGCCTCCGCCGACATCCCGTGGTCTGAAATGGCCAAGGAGACCTCCAGGTCCCGCTACGAAGGGAAACATTTTCCCCAAGCAGCGCGGACGAAGAGGCAACTCCTTCCGGTCTTCCCGGAGATGTTGGATGAGGTGTCGGTCTCGTGGAGAGACCGACACCTCATCCAACAAGGTCCCAATCCAGGGTGCCTCCTCCCTAGACTGTGACGGAATGGAGAAGCTCGGCCTGCTCCGCATTCCGCCCATGGAACCGCTGGTAGCGGCCCACCTCCTACCGAGGATGGGCCCCTCACCAAGCAGGAACCCCACGCTGCCAGCAAAGGCGGACCGCTTTCAGTCGACAATGACTGAACGGTCCTACAAAGCTGCAGCATTGTCCGCCAGGGCCCTGAATGTGTCCTCACTGCTAACCGCTTACCAAGCGGAGCTCTGCGAGGACCTGTCGGGTAACCCGGGGGCAGCCACTCTGGACGAGATGGCAGCGGTCACGGACATTTGTCTCCGTGTCCAACGCTGCGCCGTCCAGGCCACGGGCAAGGCAATGGGGATCATGGTGGTGCAGGAAAGAGCGAGATGGCTCAACCTCACCAACCTCCCAGACCGGGAAAAGGAGGATGTGCTGGATATGCCCATCGTTCCCGAGGGAATTTTCGGTTCCGCTCTTGCCTCCATGCGAAGGAGGTGTGAGAAGGAGGACGAGGCCCTCCACCTCTGCCTGCCTTCGCAGCAGCAGTCCTTCGCCCAAGCTGCCTCGAACCCTGCTCGGTTTAAAGCACTGAAGACGCAGAGGTCGCAGCCCGCCCCGAGTCCCCAGCCCTCTCTCTAAGGAGCATGCAGTGGAAGATGCTCACATCATCTGCTTGGGTTTTCAAGACAGTAACACGGGGCTACAGACTCCAATTCGCAGGCCCGAGGAGAGTCAGCCCTCATTCTGGAGAGAGAGATTCTCTCACTCCTAGAAAAGAGGGCTATATCTATTGTACCCGCCGAGCAGAGTCAGGGCAGCTTCTATTTCAAGTACTTCCTCGTTCCGAAACGGGGAGGGAACGGAATTCGGCCAATACTTGATTTGAGGGCTCTGAACAAATATCTAAAAAGATATAAGTTCAGAATGCTCACTCACACATCTCTGCTGTGGCTCGTGCGACAAAACGACTGGTTTACATCAGTCGACCTGAAAGATGTGTATTTTCACATCCCTGTATATTACCCACACAGGAAATATCTGAGATTCGCATTTCAGGGGATCTGTTATGAATACAGAGTACTCCCCTTCGGTCTGTCTCTCAGTCCAAGGGTGTTTGTACGATGTACGGAAGCCACGATAGCCCCGTTGAGACAACAGGGTATTCGCCTGGCGACCTACCTCGACGACTGGCTGCTTCTCGCACAGTCGGAGCAGGAGGCTGTTACGCAGACAAATGTCCTCGTAAAGCACCTGCTCAACCTGGGTTTCATAATAAACACAGAGAAGAGCATGTTGTGCCCCGCACAGACTATACTCTTCCTGGGTTTACGCCTGAACTCTGTGCCCTTTACAGCTCGCCTGTCAGCGGACAGAGTGAAAGCTTTCAGAGCTTGTCTCGCTCTTTTCCAGCTGCGCAAACATGTTCTCTTCAGATAATGCCTGCGATTGCTGGGGCTAATGGCGTCAGCCATCCTGGTTGTACGACTGGGACACTTACACATGAGGGAGTTTCAGCGCTGGGTGGCCGCCCTAAAACTGAGAGTGATGGTTACTGTGAAATGCGTAATGGCACTGCGCCACTGGCTGCACCCAACTTTTCTAGTACGAGGTGTGCCCATGGGTGCTGTCCTTTCACGGAAAGTGGTCACCACGGACGCATGTCTGACAGGCTGGGGAGGTATTTATGAAGGTCGCCCGGTGAGGGGTCTCTGGAGCAGAGACCTCCAGCGGGCGCACATAAATTACCTGGAGCTTTTAGCGGTGTTTCTCACCCTAAGACGCTTTCTGCCTTTCCTCAGGGGACATCACGTCCTTGTGAGGACAGACAATACGACCACAATATCGTATATTAACCGCCAAGGGGGGTTGCGTTCTCTCCAGTTACACACACTGGCGCGCAAACTTATCCTATGGAGCGGTAGACGCACGTACCGGGAGTGATGAACCTCGGGGCAGATCTCCTGTCCAGAGGTGCACCACTTTATGCAGACTGGACTCTACATCCAAGGATTGTGAGCCAGCTGTGGGTGTGTTACAGCAGAGCCGCGGTGGATCTGTTCGCATCGAAAGACAACGCTCAGTGTCAGCTGTTCTTTTCGATGCGTGATCTAAATGCACCGTTAGGCACACGACCAAAACTGAAGTTATTGTACTTGGCCCGAAGAATCTACGAAACAAATTATCTAAAGATATACTAACTATGGATGGCATTAATTTGGCCTCCAGTGAGACCGTAAGGAATCTTGGTGTTATATTTGATCAGGATTTATCCTTTAACGCCCACATAAAATCAATTTCAAGGACCGCCATACTTCCATCTACGTAACATTGCAAAAATCAGGCATATCTTGCCTCAAAACGATGCAGAGAAACTAGTCCATGCATTTGTTACTTCTAGGCTGGATTATTGTAACTCTTTATTATCAGGGAGTACCAAGAAGTCAGTCAAATCGCTTCAGCTGATTCAAAATGCTGCGGCTCGTGTACTAACCAGAGTTAGGAAAAGGGACCACATTACTCCTGTTCTGGCTGCCTTACACTGGCTCCCTATAGAACACAGGATAGAATTTAAAATTCTTCTTCTCGTCTACAAAGCCCTTAATGGGCAGGCGCCATCTTACCTTAAATAACTCATTATACCCTACTGTCCTACTAGGGCATTGCGTTCCAAGAATGCAGGGTTGTTGGTTGTTCCTAGAATCTCTAAAAGTACAATGGGAGCCAGAGCCTTTTCTTATCAAGCTCCACATTTGTGGAATCAGCTTCCAGTTTGTGTTCGGGCGGCAGACACCCTATCCGTTTTTAAGAGTGCGCTTAAGACCTTCCTTTTTGATAAAGCTTATAGTTAGGGCTGATTAGATTCAGCCCCTAGTTTTGCTGATATAGGCTTAGTTTGTCGGGGGACATCTTACTTCTTCCTTCTCTCTGTCTTTACCTGTGTACTCTCATGTTCCGATTAACCCAGCTTCCCCACATTTCTTTCTTTTTGGTGTCTATATACGCCGGGATCCGGAGTCATGGATGATCCTGCGGTCCTGTGTCCTGGATCGCGAGCCCTGGATCGCGAGTCGTGGCTGTGGTCCTGGATCATCGGTCCTGGATGGATATCCTCGTGGATTCACCTTCCTATTATACACACATGCATTTCCAAACATTTGGACTACCTATGTTGCAAATGTATTATCTTTTCAATTTACACACGGCATCTATTGCACGTCTGTCCGTCCTGGGAGAGGGATCCCTCCTCTGTTGCTCTCCCTGAGGTTTCTCCCATTTTTCCCTTTAAACTGTGGGTTTTCTTCTGAAGTTGTTCCTTGTACGATGTGAGGGTCTAAGGACAGAGGGTGTCGTATTGTCATACTGATATTCTGTACACACTGTGAAGACCACTGAGACAAATGTAACATTTGTGATATTGTGCTATATAAATAAACATTGATTGATTGATTGATTGATTGATTGATTGATTGATTGATTGATTGATTGATTGATTGATTGATTGATTAGGCGTGGATGCACTCGCGCACGATTGGCCCCCGGGCCTTCTCTACGCGTTCCCACCCCTGGCTCTGATACCCCCAACTCTGGCCAGAGTGAGAGAGCAACGCCACACACTTATCCTGATAGCTCCGCACTGGCCAGCTATGTACTGGCTAGCGGAGATATATCAGCTGCTGTGCGGGCAGCCATGGCAGCTCCCACTACGCAGGGACATACTGTCCCAAGCGGGGGGGGGCGATCTTTCACCCACACCCAGAGCGCTTGGCTCTATGGGCCTGGCCTGTGAGTGGTACAATCAGAATACAGTGTGACATGAAGCTGACCCTGGCAGCTGCCAAGCGAGCCAGTGGCACTCATGCGCTATCTGTACAGTCTTCAGGCACTCGGTTCGCCCCAGGGCAAACAGAGTGTGGTTGAAGCCCAACCCTGCCTTTATCTTAAGGCGGTTGGTTCAGGTACCATATTTGACATTGAGGCATCCTCCCCGCCACTGTATTCTTCCGGGGAACAGCAGCCGGATTTGTCGTGCCCAGCCCGTGCTTTACGCACGTACAGGGACAGATCAAGGGTGCTTCGTCATAATAACCAACCCCGTTGTGTCCTGGGCTAACCCTTATAAGGGCAAGCCTGTTACTAAGCAACGGCTCTCCCACTGGTTTGTGGAAGCAATTGCTTTGGGGCCCATACGAGTCAGAGTTCGCAGGCACCCTCGGGTCCGCGAGCTCTTTCGACTCAGGGTCTGGTTGCATCCTGGGCTCTGTCCAGGATGTCTCCCATCCAGGACATTGGTACAGCGGCGAGCTGGTCCTCGCCGCTTACTTTTGTCCGCCTCTTAACAGGCTGGACGTTCTGCTCCCAGTGTGACTCAAGCAGTGCTGGGCACCTGGTTGAGTCAGAGCTCGACCTGTTTGATTTTCAAGGTCAGCTCGTCTGACAATACGGGAGCTACAATTTCCCATAGTGAGACATCGAACGGAGTGTCATGAATGAGAACTATAGGTTACTTACGTAACCCCAGCCTCAGAGTAACATGAAGTGAGATGTCTCACCAGACGGCCCTCCTTGCTATGGTGAAGCGAGAAGAGGTGCTTATTTTGAATGACGCATGCGTTGTGGCGCAAGCTACTTATAGGGGGTGATTCCCTGACGTTGACGTCAAGATCACCAGCCAATCAGGATTGGCGTAATGAGATTGATGCTTCGGTTTGCTCCGCGATGAGGCGCATCCCATAGTGAGACATCTCACTTCATGTTACTCTGATAACTGGGGTTACGTAAGTAACCTATAGTTTCTCTATAAAACAGATGGTAGTTATGGGTACTTTTTACTTAAGTACATTTCAAAGCCCTTACTTCTTTACTTTTACTTGAGTAAAGAAGTTTAATCAGTACTTCTACTTTATCCAGTATAAAATAGCTCAAGTAACCTGAAGAAACACCTGAAGAAACACCTGAAGAAACACCTGAAGCGCGTTCAGTCTAACACAATGCTTACTCTAATACTCGACAATGCAACAAGTGAGAGAAGAGAAAGGCTAATGGTGAGCAAGCTGAAGCAACCAAAAATGTGTTTCTCTGGATCTAAAGATGCTTTAGCCAAAGAAGAGGGAACGCTTGTGTCAAAGTGTGTTTTTCTGAATATACAGCCTTTGTCAACAGAAGAGTCACCAGCTGTTGAATATCTGCCAGAATTACAAGGAATGCTAACGTTGTAATTGAGACACAGTTATAGGATATATTGTAATAGTAGCAAAAGTGAGGCCTATTTTTGCTATTTGCATCATTTCAAAGAAGTATCCAATATTTTATCGTAACGATTTTTACAATTTATCTATTTGGCCATTTCAAACATTTATACTTCATGTGATTGTGTGTGCGTTTTGACCTCTACGCTTGCTTACTTTGCAAACTTCAAATCGCAATGGGTGATGTTAATGTGTTATACCTGACTCAGTTTTTGGATGTATTCTTTATTGAACCATGATTTTATCTTTTTGAATTTGTGTTAGTAACTTTATAATCCCACCTCGTTCCTTAAAGGTGGGGTAGGTGATTTTGGAGAAACCAGCTCGAGTGCGGTAGAATTTGAAAATACACAGCCGGAAAAAATCTGCCACTTCCTTATAGAGCCCCTCCTCCAACACACACGAACGCGCATGACCAATGAGGGCACGAGATAAGTTTGTGCCCCGATGGAAGGCTGACAGGCAGGTCGGCCATCCAGTTATTTTAGCCAGGCCGGCTAAAATGATTGGTCGTGCTTTTTACAGTGCTACGGCTTCCACAGATGACAATTTATTTTTTATGGATTTATTGTCAAAGCACTAAAGATATTCATTGCTATCGGGATGTTAAGAGCATTCCATGGAATATAACAAAAAGTGTATCTCGAGACGGTTTCTCAAAGTTACCTACCCCACCTTTAAGTACCCCCCTGGCAATAGTCGATTTAGGACATGAGTGTCCACCTAGTTTAGCAAATGGGATGCCATGAGTGCTTTTCACCACTCTCACCTTGAAACACCCACTCCTTGTAGCTACTCATGTCACACTTGTCCTTGGTGAGGTGAAATAGCAAACATGTAACAAGTAGAGCAAACACACAGGAAGTTACTGCGTGGCTTTGCAGGGATCGAACAGGGAGCGGCACACAGACACACGCTTGTACATGTGCACTCACCGCATACTTTATTATTACCACATTACACTACCATGAGCCAGACAACGCTGATTTTGTTTGCTCTCAAGAACAGGGTGCCGTTCTCCCACAAAAATAAGAAGCCCTAGTGTTTGTTTGCCTGCATGAGTGCGTGTGTCTGTCATCGTGCATGCTGTGATAAAAGTGAAGAAGTAAACCCAACTATGTGCAAGATAAGCAGAGATCCTAAAGAACTCTATGAAGTGTGGTATTGCTTACGTCTGTGGACTGCAAGGGTGTTTAGAAAAAAAGCGCTAGTAGGAAATGTTCCTAAATCAAATGAAAACATTACAATGCTACTTACTCTGAAAATGAGCAGAATAACGACATATTTATTATTGACTCAACTGTATATTGTCAAGATGTTTAGGAAGAATATGATAATTATGCTCCTCCTGCTTTTCTTCTTGTTATTTTAGCTTCAATCATGTTTGACCTTTTGCCAAAAAGGTGTGGCTGATGGAACCTTTGAAGTACTACTTCAATTGGTGCTTCCAGACAGACAACTCGTATAATGTGTGCACAAGTAAACAGCAGGAGACCTGTTCAAACTGTATGGTACTCAACAACTTTCTTTAACAACCCGCAGTAAACACTGGCAATGCTGTGTGTTCTTTACTGCTCAGAATGACCTTATTTATTCCCTTTTACTGTTACCTAGAGCTCTTTCTGGTGAGTCCAGATAAACGCCTTGATTACTTATTGATTCACTGGTATTAAATATGCAATCAATCCACACCAGGAGCTGAAGATCAAGATAAAGCAGATAAGGATAAGTAGAAGAGAATGAGCTTTGAGTGAGCAAACATGTTGATTGTGCAATAGGGATTAAACTAAACACCTAAAAGGGAGATGTCCTGAATATTTTGTATATGCTGCGCATATTTTGACAAACTGAATCCCCTCTGGCTGTCACCACATTGTGGCAGTTCACTCTTCTTGAGTACGAGGTTATGTGATAATGGGTGTTACCAGTTATAGGTGTGTCAGCCAATGTGAACCAGCGTAAATAGCTTGGCTCAGGCGCCCGATGACTCACGGCCCATGACTACAATGAAAACAGGCAGCTTAGACTGTAGGGGGAGAAAAAATTAGAGGATTAGATG